>NC_057937.1:13673199-13975699 GCF_018555375.3 Anguilla rostrata
TCTCCCAGCCGGTTTCCCAGTCCACCCCAGGTGTGTTCTCAGGGCCACCCAGAGCCAGTGTGCAGCCACCCATCGGCAAGCTGTCTCCCATTGAGTCCAACCTCGAGGTGTCTCAGCCATCCTCCTCCAGGGCAGTCCAAAGCAGCTCCTCAAAACCGTTTCTTGCTCCCACGTTTGACATCAGTGTCACAAACCCAAGTGGACTTGGTACTGGGATGGGATCTTTTCGGGATGCATCACTCAAGAGCACTGGAAAGATACAATCCCTACCAAGTCTGAACTTCATGGAGAAAGTCGGCGCCTGGAATATGACTCAGACATCAGGGACGACATATTTTGACAACTTAGCTCTTCGCGGTTTCACTGGAGTCTCGCCTAAGAAGAAGGCCTTTGATGCCATCTCCGACTCACTGAACCGCATGCTGTCCCAGGAGGGGGGCAGCAAACAGTTTGTGGCAGCATCTGCACCGGGCCCCACCATCCACAGTCCAAGGAGGAACCTGGCTGCCTCCTTCTCTGGAACAACGGCATTTGGATCAGATTCTAGAGGTGGGAGCTTTGTAGCATCCCCTCTGGACAGGCCTGGGAACCAGCCAACCCTTTGTGCGGATACTGGGGAAATTCAACCGAGGGAGAAACCAGGCAATGACCTGGCAAGCCCTGAATCCTTGTGCCTCTCAGGAATGCCCAAGATGGACCCTCCACAAAGGGAGCCTGGACAGAATAAGCAAGACACTGGCCAACAGTTAGATCGCACAGAGCCAGCCGGTCAACAGGGGGTAGTGACTGACAAAGATCAGAGCGGTGCTGGGAGAGGAAGTGCCGAGGAGCTGCAAAGTACAGCTCAACTAACAACTCGCCTTGGCTTGGACCGATTCAGCGACGTCTCCTCAAATAGAGACCTCAGCAACACTCTGACCTGTTCTCAGGATAGCTACCATGTTGAACAAAGGCTGGCAGCCTCCATCGGGGCAGTGTCCTCTGTGGGCAGTCTAGAAGTGGACAACTACGTCCCCTACTGGACTCCCAGTCCTCCGTCACCTGCAAAGGATGCAGAGCTAAATATTGAGGCAAGAATTCCGGTAAGGATAATTGTCATAATTAATAATAATTTAGTTTATAGTAGCATGTCTAAATGGTCTTTTTGAGTATGGTGAAAACATGAAGTGAAAAAGGGGAAAGTGCTTGGATGAAGGTTATCATCACAAAAATGTAGTCTCTTAATGTGCTGCAGACATTTTTTTAGGTTGTTGTTTATCAGACTCACCAGGTTGCCCTTGGAAATAGGTATATGTGTTAAGTATATAAGTAAAAGCATAAGTATGTTACATGTATCGAATCTTTATTTTGCAGATGTACCTCCATAACCTTGGCATTGACCAGTCCCCATCAGCTATCCTTACTCCTTTTGTACCACGAGGACCCATCAGAGAACCGGAATTCTCCCCAACTGATCTTTGCACATTGAAAGGTTCCACAGGGACACCAACAAAAAGCACACAGCCATCTGAGGGTAAGCATTCTAAAATATTCTTTCTTCAGGTGAATAGCCTGATGTAATGCATATTAAAAGTTTGCAGTGTTTTAATGGTGATTTTGCTCTTGGAGATAAAAAAAACATACTGACCAAGAAAAAGTAAGGGAATGCAAGGTATTGTCAGAGTGTACATGGTAGTTTTTTTTGATGAAACCTGACTTATGTGGCACACATGACTGGGTGTTTTCTTTCTGTGTTTTCATTAGCAGGCAGTCCTGCCAAAGGAGAGTTCTCGAGATGCAGCCTCCTGTCTGTTGGCTCGAGTGTGTCTATCTCGCTGAGTGTAGACAGCCTCCAGCCCAAAATGCCCCTCTCCCAACATGCCAAAGACAGACCTCTAAATGAGCGCTGCCTGCAGACCGCCTTCCACCCTCTGGGCCCCCTCCCACAGGGCTCGCCACAGCCCCCTGGCCCGGATACTGGCCACAACCTGAGCGACAGCGCTGACGACCCGACCGCCGTGCGAGTACGGGAGCTAATCGAGAAGTTCCAGTCCGGGAAAGTGTTTGTTACGCCTGACAGCCTGCCTTCAACAGAAGCCAGACAGCAGCAAGCCAGGGACTCCCCTCTGGAGGCCAAACCCAGTGAGACTTCGGACAGCAGCATGGATCCTGGTGCCGACTCCTTCGTGGGGTCAAAAACCCTGCAGGAGATACGGAAACTCCTGGGCAGGGCAGAAAGCATTGTGTCAGGGAAGTCCTCCGTCTCATCCTCTCCTCCTTCGCTGCGGGACTCCGATGATTCCCTTCTCTGTCTAAAAAGGAAGCTGGAGGGCTTCCAGGACTCTTTCGCCTCCTCTACGGGAAACCAGGAGATGCCCTCCTCCCTCCTGTGGGGCAGGTCCTCCTCAGAGTCTGCGCTGACTTCAGACGGGATGAAAGAACGCGCCTCTGGCGAGCTCGGCAGGTCTCCTCGAGCGTCCGGTCACAACTTTGCGCAAGGCAAAGGTGTGCTTCTGAGGTCCTTGGACAGAATTTCGAACCAGGCGTCTGAGTCTTTCCCAACTAAGTCAGTGAGGCGATCCGAGCCTGAAGGGTGCAGTGCGACCGCTCCTGACCGAGCGGCCCCAGTGTTTGTTTCAATAATGCAGGTAAACCCACCGACTCCCAGTGGAGGTGTGCAGCAGGGCCCGGCACAGGAAGTGATGTCACCAACAGAGAGCTTGGTGAGCGGCCCAGCAGAGAATATGCAGGCCCCCAGCCTTAGGGAGGCTGAGAGAGCAGTGGAGAGTGACAGCAGCAGTGCGGACACACTGACAACAAGAGTGGCCGCCCTGCTAAGGAATGAGTCACCAGCAACCATGGCATCAAGTAGCTGCAGCACTGCAGATGAGGAGGAACGCAAAGCACGGGGTAATTCCCAGCTGTGACAGAGGCACCATAGGACTTGAAGTTTTTTATAATTCTAGAGCTATTTAATGATAAAAAGTACTTAAGCTATCTCACAGTATCCTAAAATGCTGTTGTGAAGTTGTAATATCGTGACGATATTTATAGCATTAAAGAGCAAGTAGAATATGATCTGTTCTTATAAAACTGTAAAAACAGTGTAAAACTGTTAAATGTGTTTAGTTTTCGAACTGTTGTAGTTGTCAAGTAGTGTATTACTTTAGAAAAATAGTTTTAAAATGCTATGTTCACTGGGTTGAATATCACAAAATGTATTACTACATACTATAATTCTTATTGTTGTTATTTGCTGGGATGCTAGACAACTTGATATTAGAAACAAAAACAGCAACAAGTAGTGCAATTGTTAGACTAATGTTAGGTAATGTTGTTAATTAGCACGGTGGCTGCATGGCTTTAAAAAGACTGGTTCATTAACACAGTTTTTTCTTATTTCATTCCCAGAGTGGATCAAGTTGAAGGTCACTGGGCAGCAGTGTGAAAAGCTGCAGCTGAATGTGGAGGACAGGCAGCGCATTGAAGAGATCAAGAGAGATCTCCTTCATAACACCAAACGCATGACAAAGGTACAGAACCCTTACTTCTCACAAACTCGTGCAAGCTCAATACCAAACACTTACTCACTTCTCCTAAAGTCATACAAGCTCGGTATTGAACACTTAGCCAAGGCAGAAAACCCTCATTTTCCCCAAACGTACTATTCCAAAAGCGTAAGCAAATTAGAAGACCCTCTTTCTCCCGAATTCACACAATCTCAAAAACAAACACCACTATAGAATTATTATTTTTTTTTTATAAATCCAAGCTGAATATCAAACATTTAATCATGGTTTAAAAAAAATCTTCACTTCTCACAAACTCATACTAGCTCAGTAACCACGTACCACTTAACCAAGGTGGAAAGCCTCACACCACTCAAATTCGCTCAGTCTAAGTACCGAATTGGGAAAGCACATCTTTCCACAACTCACAGAGCTGAAGCAGCCAGCTTCACGTGTGATGCTCTTATTGAAGCCTAGTTACCACTGTCCTAGTTTACATCCTTTACAGCCTTTTCAGTGAGTCATAACGTACCGGCTGTGTTTGCCTGGCACCCCCAGGCTGATTGGCAGTGTGGACAAAGAGATATGTCTCGGCATGCCTGTATGCTTCTTTCCCAAGAAACAGACCAACTGTCATCTCAAAGCTTGCCATGTCACCTGAAACATACTGGTAGTTCTGATTTACAGCAGGTGGTTGTGAACATGCATGTTCTCATGCCTTAGTTATTTGGCAAAAATGTTTTATTCTGTTGTCAAATGTTTACTCTGAACAAAATTAGCTTCATATTGAAATATTTGAAGTTTTAAAAGCAGTCAATCTAGGATCTTTGCATTTTTGTCAACTTTTGAGATTATGTTATTCATTTTTTTAAATCTCCAATGTCCAAACTGTCCTAATGTTCACAGTTAAAAGGTATTGATTGCTGTCCATGAGGTATAAGATCATAAACATAACAACAATCTGACATTTTTGATGTAGAAAGTCAACGCTTTCTGGACTGGGTTAGTTGTCTGCTGAAGGTAATGATGAAGATTTAAATCAGCATGGTGTGTTGAGTGCAGTGGTGCTACCCTGCTGACTAGTCACTGTTTTATCTTTTTTGTTAATGAAAGCATGGGTGTGCAGTGGATTCCTTGACTTTGTGTGCTTTCAAACCTCTGATGGTGCCTCATATTGAAATGCATTTCATTTCTGCTCCTTCCCTGAAACTGTAATATGGTGACTCGTGTAGAGACTTTCTCGGTACGATTAGGCTACCACTTAAGACGCGTGACGCATGCAGTCTTACCAGTGGAAGCAGCATCTTATTGTAACATTTTAGTCATCTCTGGCCTAATCTGATATTATGGAAGTAATTAGTAGAACAACCTGTAATTGGGTGAAATGTTCACAGTCATTCATAAGATAATTCAGGGAAGTATTGGTTTAAGAAGGACAAGTCCACCCTTTTCTTGTAATAGAGAGGCAGTCAGAAAAACACTTCACACTTGATTCATTTGTAAGGGTCCTTATATCTGAAGAAAGCGCACGTCTGCTGACAGAGTAAACGCCGTACTTAAAAAAAAAAAAGCGTTTTTTACAGCCATCCTTTGTTACCCTCAAAGAGAGACTGCAACTGTGTGCGTGCCAGTACCAAGGACAACCACCTCATTAGGTATAAAAGTAAAGCTCGGTTCCCCACTGCACAGCTGCAGATACTCCCTCTTGGCTGTTTGCTCAAGGTCTGTGGGAGTGGATGATTCTGGCCTGTGATATATCGGTGTCTGATTCACATGCGTAAGCAGACGGGCCTTATCGGACAGAAGATAACAAGCAGTGTTCAATGGGTCAGAATACATCATTTTTTATGACCTTTAAAATGAAATCTAATAATAAAACTGATAAAAACTTAACCTTTCAGATGGAAACGGTGTGGGTTTGGATTTCTTTGGAGTGCTCTGTATTTATCAAGCAGAAATGACAGAACATTAAACTTCCACTGGAATAAGAATTTTAAAGATAAAACTTGTATATTCTTCTGATATACGAGTATCGGCGTATTCCGAAATGCAATTGCATCCCTAGCGTGGAACCATACTGCTGCAATTTTGAATGTTGTAAAACTTTGGATTAAACTGTTCCCATCTTTCATGTTGTTTTGTAGCTGCAGTGCTATCAGCTCTAAATCAAAACAATTTCTGGAATGTTGGTGGATAATGCACACTGAAATTCCTTAAGTTGTTATTGGATGTTTTACAGATTGGATGCTTCCAGATTGGATTGGTGGTGCAGGTGAAAATAATGGAATTAATGGGGATGTCACACTTCGTTGTGATATCCCCACAAGGAAGTTGAAGGGAGGCAAGGATTTTGCAAGAATGAAATTTAAATGACTATGTCTGAATTCAAATAACAAACTCAATTGGAACAAGTTAGCAGGATCGACACTTTTTGTTGTACAAAACGTTTGTGTTTGATCAGTTATTTTAATGGATTGCACGGTCTAGCAATACCTGTTGAACCAAAATGGAAGGGAACTGTCTGGAACAGTCAGTCTGCTATTTACCCTAGTGAGAAGCAATTTATTCCAATGGAAAGTTTACACTGGACACAGACGTAGCCAGCTTTTTATATATGTCTGTTTTCTCTGCCATCAGAGCCAGCTGAGCACCGACACCGATTCCAGCACGCACTCCGGCGCCCCCTGGGGGCAGCCCCCTTCCCACGCGGGCCAGTTCGACGCCCTGAAGTCAGCAGAGCACCAGCTGTCCCACCAGCTGCAGCGGCTCAACCACAACGCCTTCGACTCCAGCGTGCAGCTGCACCCTCCCGTGCGCCAGGACCCGGAGGCACGGGTCCGAGACGCGGCCCAGAGGACCAGCCCCCCGCCAATCACGTCCATCACCATCGCCTCCTGCCGCCGCAGCCCGTCCCCCGCCCCTCCACGCAGCCCCACGCCCACGCCCCTCAGTCTGGCTCACCTCGCCACAGACGGTGTTCCCATGCCGGCCACCGGGGTGCGCACCTCGGAGAGCCGGGAACCTGCTCTTCAGACCAAGGAGGATACAGCGGTTCAGATTTCTCTGGAAGCAGAGTCGGCTGGTGGAACGCTGAGCGTCGCTCACGTTCGCGGTTCTCCCACTGATCTCGTTCCTGCGTCGGGACCGGGACCTGACCACCCCGACAACCGCCCCGAGTCTCCTTCTCCTTTAGAAGCGGTAACCCAGTCAAAAACTGAGACCCTCGGGACACGGTACTCCACGTCATACGGGTTCGACACCAGCTCCACGGCTGGAGAGGGGAGCCGGACGGGCGGCGGGAGGTCCAGGTCTCCCTTCCACCTGAACCCCACCTCGTACCGGCAGGGGTCGAGGTCAGACCCCAACATAAGCTCCACCTCCAGCCTGGAGCCCGCGGCAGCCCCTTTACACAACTCCACGTTCGCGTCCGGCTCCTGCGCCATTCTCTCCCCAAACAAGAAGGTTCTCTCCCACGTCCACCTCACCCTGTCCCCGAAATTGCCCAAAGGAAAGTCTGAGGAGTCCGCCGTGGAGCCACCTGTTCGGCAGGACTGGGCTTCGGAGAGGAGAGCTGGAGGTACGGAGAGCACAGCTGGCCTACCTCCTGACTTTTCCACCAGGCTGACCTCACGGAATCTTCCGGAATTTTCGGCTCGCGAGCAGCTGTTCCCTGACGGTCGTCCTCCGGTGAACCGGAGTTCGTATTTCCCTGCTCCCAGGGTAACCGGCTGGACCGATGCGCGCCAGGAACCGAGGTCTACACCTTTGTTATTGGATGGGGCGAGTTCACAGGGGGTCCCTATTCGGCCAATCGGAAGGGAGAATCGTGAGACCGCTGACGCGTCCGTCCAGATCACCACCCATTTGTCCCAGGAGGTACCATGGAGGGCAGAGCCTGTCACAAGCTTCCCACAATCCTTCACTGCTCAGCCAAGAGTGTCGGGTCTGTCTGAGCCCTTAGCTATTCACACACCAGGTAAGAGCGTTGGTTAGTCTGTTTCATTTGTGTTTGTTTGGTTTGCTGTATATTTTTTATCCTAATGCCTGTATTTGCCCATGGTGTTCAGTATGCCAGTGATGCAGTCTTGTCCCTCCCTTGCAGCTGTGCCTGTTTTGCTTCCGTACAAACCGCATGGGAGCCCAGAGCTGTTCTACATCCCCAAGAGCGAGGCACCGCTCTCCGACACCACCGTAGAGAGCTCCCATCCAGGTCTTACTGCTGCACCCACATCACATTACATTACAAGCATGAAGGCACCCAGGCCCACCATATGGCATCACACGTACAGGCTCACGCACACACGTGAACGCACACATATACACACACACATTTGCACACACACACATGCATCCACGCACCGATAGGCACAGACACATGCACGGACGCACGCACGTGCACACACACATAAATGCACATATGTGCACACACATACACACGCTCACACACACACACACACACACGTTCAGACACCCACGCACTGGTCGTGTTCTAGTGAAACGTACACCTCGCTGAACGCCCTGAATAATTCACGCACGCTGCAGTCAGGAAGCGAGACAGAGCCGTGGGGAGCTCTCCTCAGTGTGGCGCCGGGCCTGACGGTCCGCCCTCTCTCCCCCCCCCTCCCCCCTCCCCCCCGCAGGCTCTGACGACGCCGTTCCGCCGCGGTTCAGCTCCGAGGTGCTGGGCTCCAGAGACCGGGAGGCAGGGGCGGCGGTCAGCGGCAGACACGCCGAAGGGATCTACAGCAAGAGGCCCGCGGCTTACAGAGCGCGCCCAGGACACGGAGGTGAGGCGGCCTGCAGGGCCGGGCCTACAGAGGCTTTAGGCTTCAGGGCTGCTTTCAGATCACAAGCCCACTTAGTTACCCTACGCTCAAAGTCCAGCTAGCTTATTTAAACTAGGAATTCAGCTGAGGGTGATACAGGGAGTGCTTTTCCTGTTTTAACCTTAAAAATAGCACGGTTCAGAAACCTTATTGTACATTTTACATTGTTAAATTATTTGTAATTGAGAAAAAAAATACAAATGCATGTCGGCATACAATTACAAAATGTCAGTTGTATTGCAGTATGTTAAATGCAAGGGGATAGGATATGGGAAAAGAAATGGTTTGCTTGCTCATTTATCATTAGTGATCCTTGCAATGGTGGGTAGTGGGTTGATGGTAGTTGAAAAGGGTCCCAGTTTTCTGATGGTTGTGCCATTTGGTTGTGAAGAGAGCATTGTAAACCCCTAAAACAGGACTGCCTGTTCTTGTCCCAGGAGATCTTCCAACAGAGGTTCTCATTTCTACACTAGTTTGGCACACCTGATTCTACTAAATAGCAGCACAATGCAATCTCTAGCTGTTGAACGGGGTGTGCTTTATTAGGATTGGAGTGAAAGCCTACAGGAGCGGGGGTGGGCAGCCCTGCTGTAATATATCTTTCCTCCTAGCTGAATGTAAAACGTGTGTTATTTCCTCCCTTTGCTAGGTCTCAGAATGGACACGGTTGGCGGTCTTCAGACTAATGAAGTCCGGCAGAGTGGCAGGCCGTACCCCCTCTCTGTCAGGACAGGCGACTCTGGTGACCCACCCAGGAGTTCTGAGGCATGGCCGAATGTCAGGGGCGTGGACCCCCCCAGCAGAGGCCAAGAGGAGGTGGAGTTTGTACCCCTACAGGGGGAGGAGGCCTACAGCACGGAGGACCTCCGTTCTTACAGTCGCGCTGTCCGAGAGCCCCGCCCTCTGGGAGGGTCAGACAGGGAGGAGCCCGCCCACAGTTGGCGGGACTTCACCGCCAGGGGCGTGTCCTCTCAGAGCAGCGGCGGCAACCTGAACGAGCTGTGGCAGAGGTTCAACGAGAGGCGGAGCCAGAGGGAGTCCGGCCCCCCCGGGGAGGGGGAAACGCCTTTACTGGACAGGCTGGAGCGTCTGTCTCGGCTGATCCACAGCAGCCGCAACGCCACGCCCCTGGGGGGGAGGGAAGCGAGCGCCCCCGCCAAGAGACGGGAGGAGAGGAGGAGGAAGCAGGGGGAGAAGGAGGAGAAGAGGAGAGAGGAGGAGGAGCAGAGAGAGGCGGACCGGAGGAGGGGGAACGGAGAGCAGCGCTCGGTCCGGGAGGCCTGGGCGGAGCCAGGGGCGGAGCAGGAGGAGGAGTCTCTGAGCAGCTCCACCCTCACCGAGGGCTCGTTCGGCCGACACCGCTGCCCGGCGGAGAAGGACGGGTCGGCGAGCCGGTCCGGCGATACGGACGCCGGCGACTCGGCCAGCACCGCGTCCACCATCGACACCGCCCGCCTCATCCGCGCCTTCGGCCGGGGCCGGGTCCAGGCCAACCCCGGCCTCAACAGGCTCTACAGCGCCATCGGCAGGCAGAGGGAGGGCACGGAGCAGAGGAGAGGGAGGAAGAGAGGCGGGCCCAAACCCCCGGCCCCGCCCCCAGCCCCCTCCGAGACCAACAGCACGGACAGCTCCACCCTCAGCACCGTAAGAGCGCGGCTTCCGCCATTAAACCCCTCTTAGCCCCCGAGGACACTTCCTGTTGCACAGAAAGTGATTGTGTTCGGGACGAAGCAGAAAGCACCGTTGCGCTGCTGAACGCATCAGATGTTATGTGTAGAGTTCACAGCCGAAGGCTCATTTCTGACATTAGAGCTCAGACCTAATCTTCGGCTGAAATGTAAGAAGCGGAGGGCTAGGTTCTACCGGCTGTGTTTCCCCCCGCCTCTAAAAAACAGGAAGTTAGCAGTCGGTCAAATGAAATTTGTGCCGGTCCTCTTTTCCCCCTCTGTTCGCCCACCGGCTTTATCTGAAAGAACAGAGGCCGCTTAACTGGGATGCTCTCTTTGGCTTTAGAAAGTCGGAAGTGGCGAATCAGATGATGAGTCATGATTTAAGTGGCCCTGAGACGTTGTTCTGCAGAGCGCCTCCAGCTGACTGAGATAAACGTCGGCGAGTTAATATCGTCCTTTTGACGTCGTTAAGGCAAGAGAAGCGGGGGCTCTTCCTGAGCGACCCAGAACGCCGCGGGTTCACCGCCCTTCCGGCAACTCGGCCTCCGTGATGTTTAGAAATGAAACGCCTCTTCCTGGCGGACGCGCCAGCTGGTTCATTTCTCACACGAACGGCCCCGTAAACGTCAAATCAGGTTTTTCAAATCAAATCAGTTTTATTTGTGTAGCACTTTTTACATGAAACTGTCACAAAGACACTTTACGGCATCAGAAAATAGAGCAAGAACCAGGACTGAAGCCCCCAAATAGCAAACTGAACACCTTCATCAGGAAAGGGAGGATAGCTGTGCTTTTTTGTTCCCCTTAAACACTCTCTGCACTCTCGAT
Organism: Anguilla rostrata; assembly: GCF_018555375.3. Taxonomy (NCBI): domain Eukaryota; kingdom Metazoa; phylum Chordata; class Actinopteri; order Anguilliformes; family Anguillidae; genus Anguilla; species Anguilla rostrata. The sequence goes on from NC_057937.1 coordinate 13,684,012, forward strand.
GCCGTCGGGCCCGGTTGAACCTCGCGGCTTTGTCTCGTTCCCCTCAGGTGGCCCCGGGCGAGTCCGTGTCGTCGGACGGCGACCTGCCCCGGGGCCCGCCGGACGTCCTCGTGGCGAAGAAGGCGGTCAAGCTGGTCAACAAAGGAGTCCAGGCAGGTTAGTGAAACCCTGCTTAGAGGAGACGGGAAATGACCCCATCGCTGTAGTAGATGACACTAAAAAATAGTTTGTGACTGTAAATTGCTTTTCTCTATGAGCACTGTCCTTGAATCGCAAGTACAGTTAAATATAAAGAATTAACTTTCACTGATAGATAGAGTAGGTTTTTTTTTCTTCATTATTTGATGAATGAATGCTATGGCTTTCATTGCACTCATTTTTTAAGAACCCACAAAAGTGTACAATCAGAATTCATGAGCTGTAGATGGGTCAACACAACCTTGAGGAGAAGTAAGATGCATTATTCTGCCACACTTAACGAGTAGACTCTGTAAAAATGTGCTAGTGCATTGTGTGATATCACTTTGCGCATTGTCATCTTTGGCTCTATATCAGCTTACCTTCAACAAAGGCCACCTCTGACTCTCCATTCATTATTTATGTAGCTGTCAGACGCTCCTGTTTCACAATACCCGGATGTATTAATCATCTGCTTTTGTAGAATGTGCTTAATTCAAGTACTTAAATTTGATTTTTTTTTTGGTGAAAGGAAAATTGTCCAGCCAGTGTGTTACACAAATGCTTAGACAGAACCTTTTTATGAGATCGGAATACAGTCCAAAATAAGCGCTTGAACTTTCAACACAAAACACATTCAATACATTCAACACCATCGTGGCATAGTATTGGTCTTGACATTTTTCCCACATTTGATAAATAACTATACAGCACTAGTTAGACTGTAAATTAAATTACATTGCAAGATATGAACTCTGACATTATTATAAATTTGAGATATCAGGAGAGACCGTGTGGTGCAGTTTGTAAGGCATAGCGCACTCAACCTGTATATGAATGCCCATATATGGGCGAGGGTTTGTCTCCCTGCTGTGGCACTTCCTGTACTGTGAGCCAATCTCAGTTTGTAACCCTGTATGCTTTCCCTCAGTCTGAATAAAGTGGAATAATAAATATGGTGGATTGTGCGGTAACCGTCCTCTGCCCCATCCGTAGGTGATGTGGAGATTGTGGTGAACGGGACCAGGAAGCACACGCGAGACGTGGGCACCGTCTTCCCCTCGCCCATCCCTGCCAGGGAGGCGGGGCGCGCGGCGGCCGGCAGCAGGGGAGGCCAGGGTGGAGAGAGGAGCCCCCCTAAAACGCAGAGCTTCATGAACGAGAAGAGGAGCAGGAAGGCCCAAATAGAGCGCTACCCGCAAGGTGTGTGACGTGGGAGTTTGAGGCACTGAACGGTTGTAGGTAGATAAAGATCTGGATTCAATCAACATTAACTCAGTTAAATGCACGTGTTGAATACATTTCTGTGTTAGTTGTTTTCTTCACAAATAGTGGTTATTTGCCAGTTAAAGTTAAGATTAGCATTACTTGAATCCAGGTCATAGTGCCTTTGCAAAGAGCCAGTACAGTTTCTTCAGGCTAACAGTAGGATGCACAAAGCCTTGCGTACTCAGTCATACCACTATGCTTGCTTTTTCACTAGTGAGCTTAGCTATTTACTCTTCTCTCCACACTACTCCAGTTTTGTTTTGACTGCACCAATGTGTAATTAAGAAATAGATTTTTTACAATGGGTTCTGAACATGTAAACCTGTAGCATTAGCTTGCAAGCTAGTTATATTACATATCAATAAGAGAAGAGTTCTAGCTATAAAACAGATTAGAAAAAAAATTACATTTGCAGCAATAAGTGGACAATTTAGGCCATGTGAAACCTGCTTCTTATCTGCCAGGTTTTGCTGTGATCTCTCCCAACTGCCAGGTGTGTCTTGGTTCGTCCCTGCGGACAGCCTGAAAGGCAATGCCAAGGAGAACCAGCCGGGGCCCGGGGCATTGCCTGGGCGGGGCCAGGTGTGGTTCGAACCCTACACCAAAACCAAGCCCTGGAGGGAGCCCCTGAGAGAGAGGCAGCTACAGGAGGAGCCAGTGAGCATCAAGAGGAGGAGCCCGGGTCAGCCAATCGGCAGCGCCGAAACGGACACAGACGGCAAAGCCCCTCCCGCCCTGGCTCGCATTACACTTCAGGTTCGTTTCTCTGGGTCATTACGCTGTTATCTGTGAGCGTTGGACTGCACAGAGGCTCTGAAAACAACTCGTAAATATTTTACTACACAACTTATCTAGACTTAGCGGGAGCCACTGCACAACCTCTATGTTTACACTCTCCTGCACTTTCTAATGAATGCCATTCGGGAAGCATATCCTGGCAAAAATGTACAGTAGCTGAACATTTCTGAGCTGTGCTAAAAGGAGAAAGGAGGAAATCAACCAGAGCTGCTTGCACTTATGACTGAAATGTGTATCATTTTTATACATCTCCTAAAGGTATGCACACAAAAAAGTCACCAAACTTCTTTTCCGAATTATCTATTTTTTTCAGTTTGTCAGAACTATTTTTAACTAACAAAACTAGTTAAACTAACTAGTTCCCCCACAAATCATGTAAAGTACCAATTATTGCGCTTGCGTATACGCGTCTGTTGCGCTCCCCGGGATGGTAGCGTGTGGGCGGGTTAGCGTGACGGCCCTGCCTCTGGCTCCCAGGAGGCCCTGGAGATGCGGCGGCCGGACTTCCTGTCGCGCTCGCGGGAGCGGGTGAAGAGGCTGGAGCTGCAGGTGGAGGAGCGCAGGCTGCAGGCCGTCTTCCAGCAGGAGAGGGAGCAGCTCTTCAACCGGCCCGGGGGCCGAGGGCAGCTCAGCCAGCCCGCAGGTACCCGCCGTCTCTGTCCCCATTCACCGACACGGAAACTGGCTGGAGCACTGCAGTTTGCGCTGGTTTCATAGCAGTTTAGCAGATACTCTTATCCAGAGCGACTTACACAACTTTTTACATAGCATTTATACTGCATCCATTTATACAGCTGGGTATATACTGAAGCAATGCAGGTTAAGTACCTTGCTCAAGGGTACAACGACCGGGGAATCAAACCTGTGTGTGTAACCTTTAGGTTACAGGTCCAGTTCCTTACCCATGTAATCCTGTAGGAATAGTAAGAAAAATGAGTTACAGTTATTAAAGCAACCTGACTAAGTTTCTGTTTGTGTGGAATGATTCTCCCCTTTTTTTTTTGTCTCCCTCAGATTTTTCAGCTCACAGGAAGAGAGTCGTTCCCAGGAAAGAGATGTTCAAGAGATCCAAGCAGTAAGTCTCATAATCTCTGCCTCTTGAGTCAGCCTCATCCTTTCAGCTGTTACTCTGGTGTTTCAGTTTTCTTTATGGTTTTCAGTTAAGTAATGTTTTCCTGCCATTGGATTCTGTGCATCCTTTATAAACAGTTTTGATAGAGTACACGGATAAGTGACTGGCAGAAATGATGAACATTTGTAATTGAATTATTGATTTAAAGAGAACTAGGATTGCCCAAAGTCAGTACTTACCTGCCTGTTGGTGATCTATGAACCCCCACTACAAACTGTAGCTAAACCTTGTCCTTGGACAGAAAAAGCTTTCAAACGCAGTCTGTTGAGATTTCTGAGCGAAGCAGGCTCTTTGGATAAGCTGCAGCTTTGAGCTTTGGAAAGCTTGGTGTATGAGCAGAATATCACAGATCCTAAGGGTACCAATGACCAGAATGTTTTCTTCTCCCATTTTCCAATCTTTCCCTCCATCCTTGCATGCCATCTGTCAGACTGTCTAATCATGAGAAAAAGGAGTTAAGATCTGACAAGGTAGCCAGTCAGAGGAAGGCTATGAGGTGGGTTTCAGAAGAGACACAGTAGTGCACTGTAGGTAGTAGCTCTTGCAAGCCAGGTGAGCCTAATTTTCCTCTATATGTAAGGAAGTGTACTATATCCATGACATAAATACAAAGTCTGCAAGTACATACGATACTGAGAGATTAATCTACCATAAAAACAGTATATTTTAAAAGAACCCAAAATTGGAATAGCTTGTAGCTTTTGTCCGGTCATAGTATCAGGTTGGTGATCAGCAATTTGTGGGTAAAGGTCTATCCAATGAGACCTTGAAATGTGAAAGATAAGAGCTGTTGGCAGCTAGCATGTAGCGTTCACGTGTTGTGTTTGTACATCAGCACTGAGAATGATGGCTCTCTGGGAGATTTCTTTTGGGTAAAAGTGAGATAAGGCATTGAAACCACACCGTCATTGCTTACTGTTGACCAAAATAGCCTACAATTTCATCATTCGCCAGTGTGTGGGGTGTGCATTATCAGCATAAAGTGGCAGAGTTGTATCCTAGTAACGGCGGTGTTGCTAAAGAGCAGTGCTGGCACGGAGATCAGGTATTAAAGGCCCTGGATGCGCAGGCCTTTTCTCTGAGTTCACCCCTCCTCTCAATGGCAGGATATACTCCCAGCTGCCTGAAGTACAGCAGAGGATAGAGGAGGAGAAGAGGAAGGCCGAGTATCGCTCCTACAGGCTTAACGCCCAGCTCTACAAGAAGGTGAGCGTCTTTAAAGACACCAACCAAAAGTTACGCTATACCATAGAAAGCAAATACTACGATGTGACACTGCCATTTGGAATGGCTACTAATGCTGGTTTTTTTTTGGGAACTCATTAAACAAATACGCCACAAGCTTGACACTGAATGCAGGATGTCGTACCTTTCTTTTCTTGTAGATTTGTGAAGACATGAAATGTCTATTTTTTATTATTATTATTATTATTATTATTATTGAAAGTAGCAGGTGCTGTAAAGTCCCAGAGCCAGTAGGTGGGGCCCTAGAGCAATAAAATAATACATTTTATTAGTTTAAACTACAGAAATACTATACTAATACGGCTCCTATGTTATCTTTGGGGCATGTTCTTCAATCCAGAATTTTCTACTTTCCAGCACCACTAATTCCCCAGGGGTGTGAGGTAATACATGTTGTACTGCAGAATTATTGAGCGTATTTTATTCAGTTGAGGATTTTTTATTTAGAAAGCAACACAATTCTTATACTGGAGGATTTGGTGTTGGTCAATTGGGGAAATATGTTTCTTGTATAAGAAGCATAGCAATATACCATTGAACCAATCAACTGTGTGACTAGATAGGCCAGGGGTCTCAAACTCCAGTCCCAGCGAGCCACAGTCTCTGGTTTTCGTGATTTCCTTTCAATCAGCAGTCAATCATGGCCTTGGAAACAAGGTGTGCAGACTCTTTAGCCAACCAATGACTTAAACTAAGCACTTAGGTGCAGGAACACATCAAAAACCAGCAGACACAGCGGCCCTCCAGGATTTGAGTTTGAGATCCCTGAGATAGACCATTTCCGACCTGCAGTCTTGTTTTTAGAAATATGATACTTTTAAATTTCCTGGATATACTTTTGCAAGAAATTAGAAAAAATATTTATCTTCTGGTTTCATTGACACTTTCAACCTAAAAAATTGATTGTGTAGGGTTTTTAAAAACTGACATATGTGAATTAGTATGTGCATTAGTGTGGGTATTTGGTACAAAAAATATGAGTGGTATTGTCAACTAAAAGCCACTACTTACGGTATGAAAAAGCTGCCACTATTTTAGTACAGTGGTCACAAAGATGTAATTGGTTTATTACCAGCTGATCAAAAAGAAAAAAGGAAGTGAGCTTCACCTGCCTCCATTCCCACTACGTAACGGTTACATTGTGAAAACCTCAGCACGTTACCAAAACCGCATTAATAAGCAGTTATAGTGTTGTGCATCAGGGCAGGGCTGTACTTCACGCAAACATTGCTTCTGCACATCCTATGGAATGGTCAGTCACTCTAGAGCACACGTAGCACTGGCAGCATCATCACAATCGAATGTAATGTCAGCTCTTCTTGAGCAGGAAGCTGTAGTCTATCTCAGGAGTATTACTCAGTGCACTTGTGACCCCATACCTGCCCCGTGCGACAGGGTCAGGTTTTTAAGAATTGGTCTTTTCAGAGTAATGCCCATTCGCTGAGCCGCGGTCCACCGGCCAGCGTTCCTCTCCTGCAGGAGGGGTTGCCGCATCCACGGCCTGAAAGTTAGAAGGGCACAGCTAATGGAAAAAATCGCCCTTTCTCGCAGAAAATCACCAACCGCATCTTGGGGAGAAAGACACCATGGCAGTGAGCAGGAGGATGAGGCTGCACAACAGGTCAAGCAATTTCTGTGCAGCGGAGGGGAAAAGTTTTTTATTCCTTTTTTCTTTCTTTCTTTTGTGTGTTGCATTCCTACTCTTAATGTACCCATGTTTTGTACTGAATGTTGTGTGTTTTTACTGAAATGATGTGGCTTTTTAATAAAAAAAAGTTTTATATTATGTTTTAATGATGTTTATAAATGATGTTGTAATAATGATTTAATAAATTGACTGAGTGACAAAGGTTTAAGAGCTTACACCTTCGTTCTGTTGAAACCTGAACCATGAACACATCATGTGCAGTAGGGTCTTAATCAAGGCTGGCCAACCTTTTTCCTGGAGATGTACCATCCTGTACGTTTTCATTCCAACCCTACCAAAGCACACGTCATTCAACGGCTAGAGATCGCATTGAGCTGCTATTTAGTAGAATCAGGTGTGCCATATTTGGGTTGAAATGAAAATTTACAGGACAGTAGATCCCCAGGTACAAGGTTGGACAGCCCTGGTCTTAATTAAGTTCTCAGTGCTTAATTATGGCCTTTAGTTGAGCGGTTCATGGCTTGTACACCTGGAATTGAAACCTGGCAAAATTTTACAATGCTGACCATTTCAATGGGCATGGCTGGTGTTTTAGTTAAGTAATGAATAGTACCTTTGACTTCATCATCTTTCACATGGTATTTGTGTTCATCAGCAAAAGGCCGTACACATGCATGCCTGTCCGTTATCATCAGTACCTCATATCAGCACAAGGGGGCACTTGGAGCCTTATTTTCCATTTATATCAGATTGCCACTTCAGTGTGAAAGCTTTATGTGACAAATTGAAAATGAAGGGCCAAACTGAAGAAAAAAAGTGCAGCATCAAATACATAACATTCTCATGCTTCATTTAGCCATCAATTACCCAGAACATACTAGCAAAAGGCAAATTAAATACACTCATCTTAATAAATTTTTTGACGTGTTCAACGTATTGCTAGTTCTAGTGTCCTCATTTGCATATCATGCACTTTTCTTTGCATTATGCTAATTCTAATAGAGTTTTTGTGTGTACTTGTCTCTCAGTGACTCCTTGTGGGTGGCTATCCAAACTCCCCGTATAACTCTTCATAGGATGGCTTGCGTGTCCAATTAAATTTTTGCGCATGTAACTGAAGTAGTTGACCTGCGGGGGCTTCATCTGCTACCCACACCTTTTTCACAACACACCATAATGTACAACAGCCTTGCTGTGCAAGAGACCCATATTTCTAATCATAATTCCTACTATAGTGGGTACTGAGCTCCATTGCACAGTATGTAATATAAACACATGACATCATGAGTATGACTCAAAATGAGCAATATTTTAGGCAGCTATCTGATTTCAGGATTAGGCAAGACCATTTGGTAAGATTGTGTGTAATAATACCACATCACAAGTATGAAGTACATGGCTAATAATCTTGAAAAATCTAGCTTAAACCATGATGTCCAGGCTTTGCGTGTTATATTGTCTCGGATCCTATCAGGGCATGGCTTATCTCCTGTTTTACAACAACAGACCACACTTTGCATGACAAAAAAATACATACATATATTTTGAGTGTGTCATCAACTATCCCGCTTGAACTGGAGGAGCAAAGCACTTAAGAATTTTCAATGTGACTTGCAGAGAAAAATCCTTTTTTAAATTGTGGCTTTCCTTCGGTGAGTCACCCACTCCCTAATGTCCACCCCCTGGGCAGTGATTGGCAGGGGAGCTCGGACACAAGAAAAGCACCAAAATGGAGCCACAAATGAGAACAAGGGGAATGGAAACGGAAAAGTTTCTGAACATCTGTTCAAGTAAGAGTGCTTCACCTGTTATTTCGGTTTGTACGGGTGGTTAAAGTAATCATTGTGTGCAACAAATTTAACCATTCCTTTTCAACTTTTTTTTTTGGTTTCCATTTTGTCACAAAAAAAGAACTTTGGTCATTGTCATGGTAATAACAGGTGGCATCTTTTGTGTATTATGTTTATGGGTTATATGAAGATTATGGCTGCATTTCCTTTTTGTAAATGTGTCTGCTCTGCATTTTACATTTTTACACATTTACACGTATATATAAATACAGCTTCTTTATTTGCTTATTCTGTGTGTATTTCTACGTATTATCTATTCATACAGCCGGACATAAGCTCAAGCGAATTGGGTTTGAAGTGATCATTCACTGAGAAATGAAGCATCAAATTCCCCCTCTTACCTGAAAGATTTTCATTTCACCTGAAATTGTCAGCTCTTCACGATGTCCGATTGCGGATTCAAAGCTGTAATCTACAGGGGCATTTTAAGTGAAGTGCACTTGCCTGTCTGGGAATTTTCACTTGCCACTCCTGGTATACAAACTGAGCCCCCAAACCACTACCCCACAGTGATGGCCCAAAGAAATTTTAATCTCGTTTCAGGACTGCATACTGCCAACTCATAGCAATCTTAAAATTTGTGGCGTGTTCAATTGTTGCCATTGCTTGACAGGGCCATACTTACATACTGTCATGCCACTGATATTTGGTCTTTTTGAAATTGCTCTTCATTCACTGTACTGAATGGTGTGTTCTTTGTCCATTTCAGTTGGCTTGGATCCTATGAGAAAAATGTTTCAAAAGCAGCATTGTGAATAACGATGTGTCAGTGCATTGAATCGATTCTCTGACAAAAAGTACTGTCATCCAGTACTTGACTTTCCTTTTGAAACTCAAGAGACATACAGAGTTTGAGTTATTACTCAATCATACGGCATTGACTGTTAGCATCGCGTGTTTTCTACGCTTTTCCCTCTTTTTTTCTCCATAATTTGAAAGCATAATCGTGCTCGCGCCGCAACACTCCATTGCCAACTCAGCAAGCGTGTACTCTCCTCCAAAGCGCGCAATCTTGATCTTGCACGGACATGAGTTGGAGGAAGACGCTTAGCGTGCAGCTCAACAGATGAGCTCCAGATATATCACCCGGCCCATCTAAACTGCACTATACTGACCTATGCAATTTGGTCTTCTATTATTCCTGTTAGCTATTACCTCAGCTGTAACCCGCTTAACCCATTTTATTTGCGTGGTGCATTTGCGGGCTGCTGGCCACAGTCGGCACTAGAGCAGTCCAGGCTCTATGCCAGACCATGCACCAGAACAGTGCCTTAACAGGATGAGTCGTGGCAGTCCCCACTGGATGCGTAGCAGTAACAGAAAACACAAGGTCAAACATACTGAACTATTGGCCAAATCAAAATAGGGGACTTGGCCATCTCAGTGTGCAAGCTTTAGAAAACAGCTGTTTTTACTCCCGAAGTATGATGAATCCTGTAACTAAACTTCTGAAATACATTGGGCAATACTATCAGTTCTCCTTCGTTTACAGTCTGGAAACCAGCCTGCCTCATTCCGATTTTCTAGGTTTATAAGCTGTAATATAACCTTTTACAAGTACTTTAGACTTAAGTCAGTGAGCAGTTAAACTGGAGTTTGATCTCTGCTGAATAATTATGTTTCCTAATCATGAAATAGTGTGGAACTATAAAAGTAACCAGCTATGAGACTTTTCTCCTAGTAAGCCAGAAGGGGAAACCTTAGAAGGAAAGCCATCTTCCTGGGGCTGTGCAGTGTGGAGAAGTGGTCCAAAGCTTCTGAACCCAAGAGCTTGCCTCTCATGTGAGTCACTACTGCCTTTAAAATTCACTTCCGTCTCAGAATGGGTAAATTGAAAAATACTTGAAAAATCGCTCGCTGACGTTCGTATGAGCAGCAGCTGCAGAATGGATGGGACCCACTTTCGCGGCATTACCTGTTCCTGGATCCTTTCGCTTCCATCATTAGCTGCTATTATCAGCTGAATACTTGAACAAACCCCATTTAGCGTGATCTCTGTGAACCCTCACCTTGTGAGGCATTTGCAGGTTTTATTCATTTAGCTTAAAAAGCACAAAGGGATTGAGTCACTGAAGTTCATTTCCCATACAGCCGAGAGTGTCTATGCCTGTGGATTGATTTTTTTCCCCCTTCTAAACCAACCTGTGCTTAAAGTGGTTAGGTCCGTGTCTGTTTGTGGGTTTTCAGTAAGGTTTAGCGTGTCGCACATGCACTTCCAGTAAGCAGTAGGCGTAAATGAAAACACAAGATTTTCCTTTGAAATCATAATTACAGATTTTGTTGATCACAAGGAAAGTTTCTATGGCAACAGAATGGAAAGCCAAGGAACTTTTGCAATAATTATTTTTAATCAATTCCAGACGTAAATGTCATGTCATCCTTATTTCGGTGAAAATTACACAAAACTCTTCCTCTTCTTGACATGAAGTGTGGCCAGTTCCATCAAAGACTGACAGCAAATTAACGCTCTTTCAACTGATATTTGTGCAAATTGCTTTTCCATCACTTTTCCAATTCCATTCCGGGCGAAAGCAGATTGTCGAAATGCTGGTCCTGCAGTGGCAGGGTAATGGAACAGCCAGAGGAGACTTCCCTGTCCCCATTGGAGCATTTTGTGAATGCTTCAGGGATTAGGAGAGGTATACTGAGCTGGCAAAGCTCAGCCTTACCATGTGGCTTTCTGGATAAATAGCTGAAACTATCTTCTTCTTCTTCCCAGAAATGGCTCCCATATGGATTCAAGGATGGATTCTCCCACCAACAACCCCCCCTCCTTTCTTTTCTGAGAACCTAATGAGCCATAGGCAAACTTTTACTACTCTTTAAGATGTTCAGGCTCATTCTTTCCAAGAGGGCACTGGGTTGGGAACACCAAAATCAAACTTTAAAGAAAGAAATTTAAAAATGTAAAAAACAAAAGGTAAAAGTTAAATTCTATCTGTTGTCCAATGGAATTGTAAAAACGAAGTGTCAGTTTTTGTGTTTTATTATATATTCCATGCATTAGGTCATTTTATTGTTGGTCATTTATAAGCTGTAATATTTCTATGTGAAACAGATTTCATGTAACCCTGAGAACTATAATTGAATACTTACGTAGGCCTATATGATATTTTGTCAGCGCTAAGAGATTTAATTCGTGCCAGTAGGCCTCGCCCTTCTGCTCTGAGAGATATCAGGCCCCTGAGTGACACTGACCATCTGTTGCATCCTTTATCCTTTCCATATTTGACAGCTGCACCCATTTACACATCCGCACTTCAAATGTCCGGCTGGCCATCACCCTAGGAAATGAGCTTCTTCACATATGATGACATTGCCCGGTGATCCTTGAGCACTTTGGAGGGAAACATTTGTTTCCTGGTTGGCCGCTCATGATTGCGTGGCTATTCCTTTTCAGGCATCTATCATAATAATATCAGTGATGCTCAGCAATTTTTGGCTTTCATTTTGGGTCAGTTGGCAAGCGCCATTGGTCCAGACGCAAACAGCAGTGAGTTTGCTAATCGCTTCAGTTCGCAATAATTTAGTTCAAGCAATTTTCTTGAAATGCATCAGAAAATATGAAAAATTATCTTTGGCACTGGGTTTGGGAACTGCTGTAATATTTACCTGCTGATTGTGCTGTAGTGGGTCACGAAAAACACATCCTAAAGTGCAAAAGGTAGCCATTAATGAGTCGCTATAGCTTTTACTGCACATGCTCAGACCCGTTGCCCGTTGTCTCTGTCCTGAGAGGTCCCGTGGTGCTTTTCCCTCCAGGGTTGCTGCTCCTCCGGGCTCCAGCTTTGTCTTAGCGACCCTCTTCTAGCTTTTCCGAAAAAAATAAATAAAAGCCTCTCGTCAGGGTGAACCGCCGCAGTCGGCTCGAGTCCTCGAGGGGAGACGCACCTTTTCATCTCCCGCCACCACCCCCTCCGGAACATTCCGCGCCTTTGTTGATGGAGTAGCACTTTGTGTATCTTCCTGAAAACAGCTTGAGGTGCCGAGCTCTCCGCCGCCACTTATCTCCTGTGGCATGAGTCGGCTGAGAGGGGCATTGTTCTGACTGATAGGGCACTTCCCCCGAGGCCATCCTCCATGGGATTCAACAGTCCCATTCCGCTCTCTGCTGCTCTTTTAAAAACAGCGCAAATTCACACCACGACCTGCGACCAAACAATGTTAGTGTTTTTTTTGCAGGACACTTTCCCGAGGACTTTTCCTGATGCTGTTTTTGGTGCTGCTTTTGATAGAGAGGTATTGGACATATCAACTTTGGGCTTTAACCTATGCGCTTAAATCACAGACTGGGATTGACAGTGAAAGTTGTGCCTTCAAGAGGACACAATAAATTCTCTTTTAAAAAGGGGTGATAAAGTGACTTGTGCAAAATGGAATTTCAAGAGGGAAGGGGAGGGGCTCCTAGAATCTCATTTCATACTGCAAAGTCCTCCTCCTGCAGGTTTAAAGATGGGTGATCTCATTTAAGAACAACCCGCTGCTTCTCAGTAGGAACGGTTACAGTCAGGAGGGCACTGGAGTTCAACGTCTAAGATGAAACCATGTGGTCTTAGCCAGGGTCTGCAAAACAGCCCTTAAAGTGAAATCGATCCCATTACTAACATATGTGAGTTAGGGTGTTCCAGCATAGTGGAGGTGACGCAGTTTCAACGCCCATTTTGCCGTTATCAAAAAATATTTAACTGCTCACGCAAGTCATATTTTGTGCAAAATACATAACTTATATAACAGACTCTTTACCCTGTGCACAACAATGTAGAATAATTCTCTATGAACACTAGTGTTGGATAGACTGAGGCAATCCTGTGGATTTAGAGGTAAAGTTTTTCTCTACTGTCCTTCATCAAAAAGTGAAACTGATAAAGATTTCATGTTTAATTCAGTTTGAGCCTCTAGCTCTGACTTTGGTTCCGTCTTGTAAAAAATTTCTTGATCTCAAGGGAATTCATGATTCAAATAAATGTTAAATGATAATGGCACAAGGCAGCTGCATAGATCTAATATAAGACCATCTATCTTACATGCTGCTTCTTATCATAATTTAATTGAAGTGGAGTCAGTTAGCGCTGTACTTTTGTCAATTCCCTAGAGTTGTATTAAACCCAATTTTGCTACATGCCCCTTTTCCTTTCACATAATATTTGTCTCACTTTTTTAAGACAAAGGACAGATATCAGCTTTGTATTAGTTCATGGTCAGAATGCTAAAACTAATACCACTCACCAAAACTATGTTTCACATATTGGAATAATCCACGCGTTTCAAATAAGCACTTACTGTAAAACTACTAGTTTGAACACTGGACAACAGTGCTTTAGATGCAAATCCCAAACAACTCCTAAACTCAGACCAGACGCCACAAAAGATGTTTTGTTCAGATGTTTTTTTTTTTTTTCTAAAGTGTTATCTTTCTCTGTCTGGCTTTAATTTAATTTCTTTCTTTTTTAATGGCAAGATTCCTTTTTTGGTTTCCCATTTTACACCACCCACAATAGTGGGCTTTGGATTATAAATATTTGCCTTTCCAATTGGCCCATGTTAACGCAGACACTTGCAACATGGAAACTGATCCAAACTGTCGCTCTTTTAAGAACATCCAACCAAAGATAAATTTAATTATATGAATAGGAAATGAACGTTTTAATACAGTTTATGAGCAAAGTATTTACCAGTGATAGTTATTTAAAAGTAGTTTTCTGTCTAACTCTCAGATTCAGCTAACATGGAAGAAAAAAATGGTTATAGGCCCAGTGTTGCAGAAAATTCCTATTTTACAGCTGAAATAAAATCACCTAATCCCCACTTGGCAAAAAGATTTTATACCAACTCCAACAACACTTCCAACAGAAAAGGTGTGAGTGTAAATGACACACATTGAACTGGTGAGATAAGAACATGGTTGGCTACAGATCACATTCAGCCACAGAAAATCCATCCCAGACCACACAATACTCTCTCAGCTCTGGTGAAATATGACAAAGCAGACGTTTCCAATCCATTGACCAGTGTGTGATATATAAAATCAGATGAATTAGCGGATTTATACAGAACATCTGCTTTGGATTTTTACTTGTGGGTAAACATTCAAAATGCATGCCATACTACTAAATTCACAAAATAAGATCAGACCAAACCTTGGGGTTCAGGGCATGGTCTTTTCAGTTATTTGATAATTGGTTATTATTGTGAAATCAAGGCAATATTTCTAGTTTGCAAATAATTATTTTCCATTAAATTCAATCCTGCAGCTGATAATATGCAAATGTGTGCTTGCTTCATTTAACGAGTAGTATCTGAACTGAAATCTGATTATTATTTCCATACTATCGTAAAATTACAAAGCAATTTTAGCTGTTCTATCAAGTTATGTCACAACTCATTTCACAATTCACAATTCAATGACACCCACAAAAATACATTTTCAAAAATGTGACCTTTTTATTTCAGTTCACAGACTGCTTATGATGGAAAATAATATATATAAATAGCCATATAATGGTTTACTAAATTTACTAAAGGTTATTGTGACTCTTTTAAGTTTTAAATCAGACTTTATTCTTTACCCAGAATTATAGCCTATGAAACACATGATTTACTATCTCTGTTGTAAGCTTGGGTTTGTCACCTGAAACAAAGAGCCGTTAATGCAGTTAGGGTGGTGATGTTTCACAAAGGAAGTTTAACTGAAGGATCTGTTGGGTTTCCTGCAGAACATTCAAACCCACACCTGTGAATGTGTCGCCCCACCCTTTTCTGTTGGTTGTTTTCTTAAATTGCATGTAAAAAAATGTGCCATGTGTTGCAACACGCCCTTTAGCTTTTGAATTGGGTATGCATTGTGGTTAAACTGTTTTTCAAGAGAAAAACTTTCATTATTTTGTGACAAAACATGCATGATGTTGGACGGAGTGTAGCACAGTGGGTAAGGAACTGGGCTTGTAACCGAAAGGTCGCAGGTTCGATTCCCGGGTAAGGACACTGCCGTTGTACCCTTGAGCAAGGTACTTAACCGAAATTGCTTCAGTATATATCCAGCTGTATAAATGGATACAATGTAAAATGCTATGTAAAAAGTTGTGTAAGTCGCTCTGGATAAGAGCGTCTGCTAAATGCCTGTAATGTAATGTAATGTAATGTAATGTTGATCAAGGACGTCAAAACCTCCAGTCCTTAAATAACAGACAAAAGGTACACTCTCAGCGTTCTGTGGACGAATTTGTCTGCAACTTTCTGAGAACAACTGTCTGAAAAGTGACAGCGGTAATATGAACAACACCTCCCGGCATTGCACCTATTGTCATTGTGCTGCAGCCTGCAGATCAACTGACGATAAGACTGATCAAAGATGCAAGCGCATCGACTTAGAATACTTCAATTATTATTTTATCAGACGTGTCACGTGGCTCTTATCTATGCCATTAATGAAGAGGAATGCATTTAATGATGAATGGTTCATTGTCCCAAACCTTTAAAACGATTAAATGATCCTACCTACATCACAGCTTGCTGCAAAATCGCAACGAAGCGTAACTGATTAAACTGCCTGATACAAGCTGCTTTCTTCACCGGGCAAAACAAACTTGTCAGTCAAATACTACAAAGAATTATACAGAAATATGAACTTCTCGATAAAATTCAAAACACGCCTTAAAACACGCAGGATGAATAGCTATTGCAATATGATTTATATTCACTGCGAATAATCGCAAGAGTATTGAAATTCGGTTTTAATTGTATGCTAGCCTATATAAAGGATTTGATAAATTTAGGGATACATATTCTTGTTGGTGAAATGAATACTGAGAAGTCCCCATTTTGGCTGAAGGTAACAGTATTTACATCATGTCTTTTCACCTCTGATAGGCGTAATTCGTGCTGTAATCGCAATATCTCAGCAGCGCTCATAGAATCCATTTCTTGTTTTCAAAAGCACCAGGTTCCGACAGAGGGCGAGCAGCAATCAGTGCGTGTGGAGAGTGGAGACGGATAACGGTACCTAGAGGAGAACAGGGATGTACAGCAAACACAGGCAGAAAAAGATCCAGTTTATATTAACAGAATGTGGACATTCGCTTATATTTCTGTTTCTTTTACTGCTGAACAACGTACTGGAAATTGAGAGCGGAGACAGCACAGAACAAGGTACACATTCCCTTATGCGCTTTAGCCTGCTCTATAGTTTGAAAGTTATTTCGGTAAACCTACCAGTTGCGTTCGTCTACACGTACAGTTCCGATGTTTTAGAGGGAAAAATGCTCATGTTTGTTTTCTTAGGCGGAATGTTATGAACAATTCACTTTTGTTGATTTGTTATTTCCATTACTTTATTTATTCTAGGTTAACTTTCAGGAGTCGTATTGTGACATTGTAACTAGCTGAACTTTTCCTATCGGAGCTTAGCGGTCTCCATAAAAGGACGTGTTTCCAGTCCGACAGTATGCCAAATATATGTAACACAGTATACACACTAGACATTGATACATTTTCGATGTACGATTGTAGAACGTATATACATTTTGTGGAAAGTCAGCATGAATCAGTAAAATCAAACGGAATATATCTATGTAAAGACTATCAAACCCAATTAAGGTGATACTCATCTCAGATGGGATTTAGGCTAGCATCTGGAGGTAGATCCAGTTTTGCCACTTTTGTGTATTAGTGTAGGATACGCTTCTGTTTATCTCTATGAATTAATTATAACGGGACTCTTAACCCGCTCTTGTTTGTAGCGACTAACATCTCACTGCTGCTTTTCTACGTATGGGTAATATTTGTAAGTGTTCTATATAACCAATATAACAATATTCAAGCGCTTACTGTACCATGGGCGTGTAATGGGTAAAGAAATAGTATTTATTTATTTATTTATTTATTTATGTTTGATTGGACTTCACGTTCCCAGTAATAGTACGTTTCTACGTTTTTCTCTTCACACCATTCACAAAAAATATAAACGTCTTCTGAAAAAAGCAACCATAATTCAAAGGCCATCTTTTGCGTGACACTAATTCTCATGACTGCTCATTCCTGTCTTCCATTGCTACAACCTGGTGGCCTACATGTCTTTCAACGCTGCAGCTGCAAAATGTTTTCCCACGAGGCAGCTGGTATTCCAGACAACATTTTATTTATTTGCCCTTCTACGTCTTCTTGTGACCCATTAGTAGGCTAGTTGGTAATTGGTAGGAGAGCAGAGAGACTGTGTGCAGACTGATTGGTCTTGTACTTGGGAGCCAAACCTAAGGCTGTGTTGCTGAGGCAGTGGGACTATTCCATAGTGCAGGAGGTGAATAATCTGACATGAGCCCTGAGCTGATACTATATATTTTAAGCAAATCCACCTGCTGGCCATATACTCCATCAGTTTGATTGACTGAGGATAATTGTCTTAGGGCAATGATGCTTTCACTCGTGACAAATCAATATTTATTAACAGGTCCAAAATGAAACATTCTGAAAACGTTTATATATGATCTTGTTTCCTTGCTTTTGGTATTTGTTCCTTTTCTGTTTTTAAAAAAAAATCTCTGTTCTACAAAGCTCTGTCGGCCACATTTGTATGCAATGTGCTGTATGAAGCTATTATTACTGCTGTAATTCATCAGTTTATGAAAATATCTTTCTATTAGGAAACGGGCAAAAACTAATTTGAAGACTAATACATTAATTATCATAAACAAGATGGTCTAGCTACATTGTAACAAGAATATTTATCAGTACAACAACAGTGGCATGCTAATGGGAATAGTCATTGTTATTTGGCACCAACTTCTGTTTACATTTATTTGCATGTACTTGTTCATCTATGATATACAACTGGGAAAAATAAGGGTGGTTTCATATCTTGACCTAGCAATTACACTACCTTACCCTTCAACATCATTATGTCACCCAGTCACCAGCATCAATCCTATGTTTTGTGCTTTTGGAATTATTTGCAAATGCCATGCTGTTGCTTGTTATGCAGAACACTACTAAGAACTGTTTACAAATCCTTGAGTCACATCTGTTTTTGCAACACAGTCATGAAAACAGATGTGACTGAAGTTCAGTTAAAGTGTGTTCTACAGAACACTCCGCTTATGAAAGTCACAGAAAATGCCACCTCAAATGATCAAAACCAGTATGGATTTATTTATCCATCTGTCCATCCATCCATCCATCCATTATTGAACCCACGGGGGTGTGTGGGGTCGGTAGGCTGGAATTTCCATGCATTATAGTCTCTAGAGTTTACAGAGAATGGTGTGATAGACAATAAAAAACAGTGAGTGGCAGTTTTCTGTGGGCAAAAACATATTGTCATCGAGAGAGGTTGGAAGAGAATGGGCACATTCATTCAAGCTAACAGAAAGACCATAAATGCTCAGATAACAGCTGTTTGTAGTGCTGTGCAGAATGGCATCTTTGAACGCACGGTGCAGCAAACCTGAAAGGGGGTGGGCTACAGCGGCAGAAGACCACGCCGGGTTCCACTTCTGTCAGCTAAGGACAGGAATATGAGGCTATCATGGGCACGTGATCACCAAAACCGAAGTTTGGAAAATATTGCCTGTTCTGACGAATCTCGTTTCCTGCGGAACATGCTGATGATAGGGTCAGAATTTAGCATAAACACCATGAATCCATGGATCCATCCTTCCTTGTGTCAATGGTGGAGGCTGGCGGCGGTGCCATGGTGTGGGGAAAGTTTTCTTTGCACACATTAGGACCTTTAATACAAAATGAATGCCAGAGCATGCCTAACCATTGTCGTTGGCCATGTACATCCCTTTATGGCCACTGTCTACCCTTTCTAAAATTGATATGTCCAGCAGGATAATGCACCATGTCACAAAGCGCACATCATCTCAGACGGGTTCTGTGAACATGACAGTGACTTGAGTTTACTCCAATGGCCTGCACAGTCCCCAGATCTCAATCCAACAGAGCATATTTGGGATGAGGTGGAATGGGAGGTCCGCAGCATGAATGTGTGGCTGAAAAATCTGCAGGAACTGAATGATGATATCGAGGCAGCTTGGACCGAAATCAATAAAAAATGTTTGTGGCACCTTTTTGAATCCGTGCCGCAAATAATTCTGGCTGTTCTGGAGGCAAAAGTTTTTTCCTTCCTGGTACAAGATAGGTGTACCTAATTAAGTGGCCACTGCTTGTACAATTCAGGTCTACAGATCTAGATTCTGCCCTGAGCATTCAAAGCGTATTGCAGAAGTTGTCCACTCTCTGTTGTCCATATGCTGTGCAATTTAGAGTCTTGTCTCCTTGGGTGGAATATCTCAGAATGGGCTGATGGCACTTGAAAGCAGGGATTTATGTCTCTGGGACGGTGCGTGGAAGGTCATTAAATACTATCTGGTATGACAAAACTCCTGCTCTTCCTGCTGCTCTGAAATAGTTGTACTGTTTTTAATTAAATTTTCTGCAGCCACTAAACATCACATCTATCTGACCTAAGGGGATAGTCTTCAAAGATTAGACGTGAACATGAAAAACAGTAGTGCATTACACTCCAGTGTCCGCTCTAGCTGAGGCTGCAGAGATGAGAAGACGCGGCTGTTTTTCGGGTTGACGGTGTCGTTTTGGTTAAGCGTCCTGATTAATTAGTTTGTCTGATGTTTCCACACTGTGAGGCATCCAGAAGCTGGAATCCCTGTGGTGTGGCTGGTTTTAGCAGAGAGAAACTCAGAATGCATGGTATTTCTCAGTCTGTTCAACCTTTCGCAGTATTAAAACCCCCCTACTGTTTTACCACTGGGCTAATCAGCTTTAACACTTCAACATTGATATATTTTTAACAGTCAACATATCCACTGATATTAGCACAATAATTAAACAGACCTTTAAATAATAAGTCTTTTTTATTCATAAGTTGAGCAAATCAAATTAAGTATTTGTCTTGAGGGTGTATTTCAGTATTTGTTATGCAGAGACAATTATCATGCTGACTTAAAAGTCAGCTGTAGTGTTTGTGCCTTGAAGCCATGAAGTCAGCCTTTGCTCCTCTAGTCATTACCCTTTCCCATCTTTTAGCACCCTCAACTTCACAGCCATCTGAGAATGCTTGGAGTGGATCTACAACAAATCGTAATAAACAATGCGAACCCCGTGTTCCAGTTAAGTTCATCAAATAAGTGAATTTTAACCACGATGAGGTGTATTTCGAAAATTGGAGTGATTTAAGGCTGTTATGGGATGAAAACT
Organism: Anguilla rostrata; assembly: GCF_018555375.3. NCBI lineage: Eukaryota > Metazoa > Chordata > Actinopteri > Anguilliformes > Anguillidae > Anguilla > Anguilla rostrata. The sequence goes on from NC_057937.1 coordinate 13,704,341, forward strand.
TCCAAGGGGAAAAATTTGTTTGAGGCTTCGTTAAAAAAACAATCTTAATGCGAGCAAACAGATTGTCCTGCATTATTTATTCATGCTTTACTAAAGACGGCTTGTAAGAGCTCTCACTTTTATCACCCGAGGAAGATTAGCAAAGAAAACCTTACTTTTGTGACTTCATGCCTTTGGATTACAAATGATCTTATGCATGCAAATTGTTTATTATTTTTAAAAGCCAGACAACTGAAACCTTTTGGCCAGAACATTGGGGGATTTCATAGGAGGCATTTATTGTGAGCCAATAACCTTGTTCCCAGCTTTAGTGCACCGGTTCTTCTTTCAGTTTGAACCTACATCACTTCGTTGGGAGTGCTGCCTCTCACTGCAGATCGGCCAGCCTGGCACCAGATCTGGCTTTGTTTTGTTGTTCGTCTAGTCCCGGCTAAAACCGGACCCTTTTTATCTGTGACACGGTCAATTTGTTGCACTGTGCGAAAACTGCTATCTGGTCTTTTCTGCGCGTGTCGCCAGCGAAGAGGGTCCATCTCCCTTTGCGAGATGTGGGAGCTTAAATGGAAGAGACGATAGTTTCATCACGTCTGAGGCATTGCTCGCTCCGCGCCGCGCGCGGTGTCGAATTGAGGGTCAGCCCGGGCTCGTGCGACCCTGCATTTAATCGCAGGGAAGCGATGCTGTCGGTAATTGCCCGCACGGTGAGATAATCAGAAGTCAATGAGCGTGGCCTCTCAGCGCCGCTGAACATTTTCATGCCATTCGAGCCAGCCTTGGATCCGGTGGCTCTTTGAAAGGAAAAAACAATGGTGTGCGGCAACGACGGAGTACGCTCGAATGCTGTTCGTAAAGACGTTCCGACAATGTGCGGCGTTGACCCTCACCCTTGGGGTATGGGGCAGGACTCCCGCTTTCTTCCCTGCTAAAAACCTGCATCAACTTGCCCCAGACCCCCCCCCCCCCACACACCCCCCTTTGCAGCCTCCCTTCACTCATTTTCCCTCCTGCTGCCCAGAGCCCTGTCTTATACAAAACCTAACTTTGGCCCCTCTGCACATGCCAACCGCAGCTGCAGGGAGAGTGTGCCTCAGTGCGTTTCGCTCTTGCATACTGTCTCTCTCTCTCCCTCTCTCTGTCTGTCTCTCTCTCTCCTTCTCTGTCTGTCTCCCTCTCTCTCTCTCTCCCTCTCTCTGTCTGTCTCTCTCTCTCTCCCTCTCTCTCTCGCTCGCTCTGTGCTGCGGTGAGATGATTGCGACGAGCCAGAGAGCCTGCCGGGGACACGCGCCTCGGTCCCCGCCCGACGCCGGTTTTGCTCGTTCCAGCTCAGCATTCAGTGCACACCCTGTCAGACTTGCGCTCGGGGGGGGGGGGCTAGCTTCCACAGTAGCTCACAATAGCCAGCAGCTTTCCTATATTCTACATATTATCTGTAAAATACAATGGAGAATCCCAAATAGAATTCCTTTGTTAGACTGCCATTGTATTTTGCAGGACTGTAAAATTCAATTTAAAAAAGTACTGTATTACAGTTTTGTTCTTTTGCACACAATTGCCGAGTTAAAATTGCTGATTTAGTGAGCCATTCATACAGTTAGGCACCGTAAGCACAATATACGGTCTTATTTAAAAAGGTCATGACCAAAAAGGTGGAAATGCCAATTCACATTATAGGGCCTTGTTCCACTATGGGCCACCTGAATCGTATAACTTCCCTGGCATAGAATTTACCAGCATCTGTAATTCTGCAGGGGAATTATGGCTCCATTTTTCTATGAGAATGTCAATAAGCTCATGCTGTGTTGATGGAGGTGAAAAAGAACTCACTGTCTCTCAGAAGTTGTTTCTGAATCTATCATGAATGCTTTTATTGAGTTGAGATTAAATAAAATGATGCCATTTAGCAGGCACTCTGTAGAGCAACATGCTGAGATTGCATGCCATTCATTTATACAGCTGTTCAATCAGTTTATGTGCCTCTGTCAAGGGTACAACAGCAGTGCCCCACCTGGGATTCAAACCCAGGTCCAGTTCCCCTAACCATTATGCTGCATCAGTGCCATAGAAGGCCGTGACATATGGATAATGTCATTGTCATTATCATTGAGCCACTGGATAACCGATCATGCTCTGGCGATAGAGCGGTTGTCACCCTTGATGACATCCCCCTAACAGGAAAGACATGCTGCAACATGGGATTAAGGTGATTACACAGAATCATTAGGTGCTGATTAGCACTGACCTTGTCTTCTTCAGGGATGAGTGCACCCAAACTATGCCTGGAAAGTATACAGTCTGTGTTTAAGGTGAATGCATGAATGGCTTACAAAAATGGGCAATAATTTACATTTTGCTGTGGAATGCTTCATTCTTCCTGCTATTCAAACCATCAACACAGAATGTTCGCAACTACACAAGTAGAATCCCTCATGTCTCATTGTACTAAGCCTTCCAAACAGTTATGCTGCACATCATGAATGTTGGTTGAACCTACTATCCGGCAGCAAAGGATGGCATCTGAACTGCAGCTTGTGACAGGCTAGTAGGCATACTTATATATATAATGGGTGGCAGATTACTGGATGTACAGCCTGATTTGTTCTTTGTGAGGCTTTGATAACCCGCAAGCATTTTCTTTTTTCCCATTATTTCGAATAGCAGCATTATTCTCTGTATTTGTATCCTCGATGCTCTGTTTAATACATTTTTTTTTTCTGAGGGATGAAGGGGAGAATGTGGGCACATTAATTAATTATGTTCACTCCCAACCCACAAAATGTCAGGCACATTAGCGGCCTACCAAGGCGTAAAGTTCATCCACTGTGCAGATAATTCAGTGCTGAGCGTGCTTGTCTTCAGGAGGATCTTTTCAGGTTCCGGTCGGCGTGGTTACAAAGAAGGCTCACTTTTTAATGGCCTTTGAAATTGAAATTAGGCTCTTATTGTGGAGGAGCCGCAGGACACGGGCAGCGCGGGCTAAGATGGCTCGTAAGCCACGGATTCACATTTTGCAGGCCTGAGCAATCAAGTGGCGGTGTCAATAGGTGCTCGTGGTTATCACAGGTGATTTCAAGGCATCCAACATAGATTGGCATTTACTCCTGCGGCTTCGTCTGAGGTTACGAGCTGACCGTTTCCGCACTTTGCATTTTGCACCTGAACGCTGTCGACCTTTCTGATGTAGGTCTGCAATTTACACAGATACAGACGTAGGTAGGTATTATATTTGTGTTTTGCCTGATTGTGAATTCTTGTTTCCTCAATATGAAATATTCCGTACATCTATGTATATTCTCCATCCTATCATTTTGCTGGAGGGCACTTGTCACATCATCGGTAACCATGGTACCTAACCTACAGCTGAATGCATTATTGACTTGAATGCAAAATCCTGCAGAGATAGCGCAATAACTGCTGTTTTACATTTATATATATATATATATATATATATATATATATATATATATATATATATATATTCCAAGTCAGTTATGTGGCCTCCCATGCAATGCTCAGCTACATAGCTTGCTTTGTTGCGACTGTATCTCCAAGGGAAAACAGTCTTTCACACCTTCGAAATGGGTTCCACTGCAACCCCCCTGTTTGGCAGACCGCCGCGAGTGCACCAGACAGCTGTAGCATGTGGTATTACCATGCTGGAAAGATATGCGTGCGGTGGGTCTGCTGTAGGAGGCGGCGGGGTCCGCAGTGATTTGCGGGCGAATTTAAAACTGCGGTTGCGGGCGGCTCGCCCCCTCCCTTGCACTTCCGCGAGCCGCGCGTACGATGACACGCCGTTAGAAATAGCGTGCGCGTCACGTCGAGCGCGTTCCCTTTGCTGTCAGTCAAAAACGCTGTTCCTCGCGCGGGGTGCTGCTGTGACGGCGTGTTTGGGGGGTGGGGGGGGGGGGGGGGGGATAGGCCTGCTCGTGCTGAAGACGCAGCCTTTCCTTTAATGGCCGCCTGCCTACTGGAGACCAGGCCTCGGAGCTCGAATGCTGAATCGTGCAGATTGCGGAAACCGTCTGCTCCTCGCTAAGCAGCATATGGCCTCGCGCTGTCTTCGGGGCTGCGACTGTGTGGGCCGTATAACAGGTGGTTAATCGGCCCATTAGACATTCCCTAACAATGAGTAAAATGTTTTCAGCGTGCTCGCATTAAACGCGCGGTGTCACGTTGGGGTCAAGGGCAGACGGAGAATTATTTTTAACATTAACTATTCAATTATGCTTATGGTTTGGCTCCACTTTTCCACACAGGGGACACTGAGGCTAATTTAGAATGCGCTCTAGTTACACAACAACGCTAAACATAAACACCAACTTGGTTTATTAAAAACGTCCGAAGAGTCTGCAGCTAGCCATGCTTTAACCAGAGAATTTCACAAATAATGTGGCACTGTTTCAAGGTACAGTAACAGCAAGCTGCAAGATAAGAATGGCCTGACATTTGGATCAAAGCTAGAATCTGTGATAAGGCACCCTTGTTGTATTTTTTCATGCGTTAGTGAAAAATGAAGAAACTGTGATATTTTTTTATTACGTTTTTTCTTAACAGTTTCTGATTTGTAATTCTGCTGAATCTGTTGCTACTTGACAGGTCTTTCCTTCTGAGCAGGAGACCTGTGGATCGCTGAAGAGTCATCGTTTGGAAGGAATCTTCAGTAACTGCTCGCACCTTTCCCTATGAAGCTGCACGCTCGTCTGACTCAATCTCCAAAACCAAGTTTGCCTGTTAAATTACAGTAGCCACGATAATCAGATTGTCTCCTTACCAGAATTGGACTGCATTGAAGGAGTATAAAACATGGATTCTACTGGAATCTAATGACTTGTATTAAAAAACTGCACTCACATTAAATTTTCAATGATTTTTTAACTATGTATTGGCAGTCCTTACAAACCCACACATTTGTCTTCCTGAAACACCGTCTTTGACTGTGTCAAATTGAATTCAGGCCCAAAACAAGCAGATGCTACAATTACCAGTCAACTCAGTGTTACTACTGAATGCTGCCACAAAGGCTACCTTCTGAACTGAAGGATGGGCAAGAAAGCACCATATTTACCGTTCCATTAAAATATCTTCTTAGAGACAAAATCAAGCTAAATGAATCATTTAAACCATAAACATTTTTGTGGGGTTTTGAAAAATATATTTTATCACGTTGTGACTTCCCTTAGGCGTACACAACCGGAAACCGTTGAAAGACTGCACGATTTCAGTATAGCACGTTCAACCTTTGCTTGTGTTTTTCAAATTTTTTTTACAGTGAACAAAAATAACCTGTGGGTGTAGATGGCATGTCACCCCTTTTCAACCGTACCTAGAGATACGAGTCCCACAGGCTCACACTTATCGAACTGTGCACTGCAAACCACAAGCCGCTTCATCATCCAAACATACAGCTCATAGATCTTTGTTGAGAGGAGTATTCTCAAATCTCAAGTGGTTTCTCGACTCTCAAGAAACGTGCTTGATTCTCTAACTATAAAAAATTGTGCTAACTTTTAAAAATAATTGCTGGTGATGTTACGCGGAATATCACTTGGGAAAAATGGAATAGAAGCTTTATATTGCATGCCTACAAACCTGTATATGCCTTTAAAAAATATGATATCATCTATAAGTGATGACAGATTCATACCTTTCTTTGAAACGATATGCTGCTTCTTCGCTCGCAATGTTAAACTACATTTACATAAAAACCTTTTTTTTAAAGTTCTGTATGAGTGTTCTCCTGGTAGCTGTTTTTCATGTATGGATGCGCACTGTTTCCAGTGCATGTTTCTCCTTAATGTTGAGGAATGCTAGCACTCCCTCCCCGCGGCCTCTCACCACCGACCCCTCCATTAGCTTTCTCCTCCGCCTCCGGGCGGGTGTGTTTGAAATGAGATATGTCGAAGGAGATATCGGTATGAGTGTTAGGGATGATACACGGGCCCATCCTTTCCTGCCAAAACCACCCCCACCCCACACCCCCCCACCAAACCCCTGTGGAATCACAGACCAGCAGTACACATCCTGTACTGTGTGAAAAGCTGCCACCTCCCTAGCTTCCTTTGTCCTCACCTCGCTAGTGATAAAGAGATAGAGGACCTCTGTCTGCTGCTGGGATGAACCTTTTTGTGCCGGCTACGGACAGGATTTATGGGCCGATGAAAGCATGTGAGGAAAGCAGAGGGCAGAAAAGAAATCCTCTTTTTGTGCCCTCTGTGTTTTGTTCTATGCCATTTCCCCATCTCTGCCAACACCTTGGAAAATGAAAAAAAAAATCTGATGAAGTGGTACTTTTACTGTCATTTATTATTTTATTTTTGTTAAAAAAAAGGATGCCAAACTTAGCGTTGAATTATTAGCAGTTTTTTCGTATTCTTCCAATTACAGTAAAATGGCACTCTCTTTGCAATAAGTATGCAAATCCATATGTACAGTAGATGCCTAAAGGTGGTCATGGAACCAAACTGGAGGCTGAAAGTGTGTAGATATTTGAAAATATACCTATCATCTAATATCTTTTTAAAATCAGCTTTTTACTGCCTACAAAACAAACCCCAGGATTATGCGCCTGTTCGAAGATTGCATTGTGTGAGCGAGACATCATTTTATCTGTTATCACCAGGAGCATGACTCGCTGTTCATTTTAATGTCACATATGAAAAACGAGAAGGAAGCCTTGCACGCTTAGCTCTCACGTGGGAGTGGGGTTTTGGGGGGGTTTGGTGGGTGTTGGGGGGGTGGGGGTGGTGTTGGGGGTATAAAATGAGAGTGGCATTTAGAAAGCCAGTCATTTAACACACAAAGCGCTTTCCTCAGAGAGGTGGCCCTGGGGTTTCCGCAGCTGCAGCCAATAAGCCGGCGTGTCCAATGAGCTTGAGTTCCACCCCACATCTGAGCCGTGGCCCTCGGAAAGGAAAGGATGCCGATGCTGTGAGCCCAGGCCAGGCTCTGTAATGCGGTCAGCCCATCCTGAGGTCCTTTGAAGGTTCTGATGCCTCGCTGCAGTAGAAGATAGTGGTGGGTAGTGGGCGAGGCTTCATGAACCTTGTAATGTCTGGAACTACAATGATTCTGTCAATCAACTTGTTTCAGCCAATCAAAAGATTTTGTTTTGCCAAAGCCAGATTCAAGGATCGGCTTGTATCAGTGAGACACTGATACCAGATGGAAGCTCTGCCCTTTCTGGGTTTAACGAAGCCTCATTCTCCCATCACTGGTGGAAGGTGGGTGATTTATTGATGGCTGCTTCTTAACAATGTTATTGTGCCCAGGAGGGGGCATCCAGGGCTTCTGTGATTGGACCTCTGCCACGTCTCTGTGGAACTAGAGGCGCAGTCATGTCTCTCAGGCACTTATGAAGGATAGCTGTCTGGAGTCTTACTGAGGGTGTATTTGACATCATTGATCAGCCTTGTCAGATCTGAGATGGATTCTGTTTGTCGCGTGTAGGTAAACAGACTGCGTCAGGATACAGAACATCAGCATAAGCCATTTATTTACACCTGATGTGACAGGCGGAGTATATTCTTAAAGCATTAAGCCTAAAGTGTTCATGAAGCTTGTGTGGCACCTCATACCAACAGACATCATTAACTTCTATAAATCACTCAAGAGCATTTGTCCAGAGGTTGACCTCACATCAAGGGACAAAATTTGTTACAGCCTACCTGAGATGAGAATTTCATCACCACGTAAAAGATGACATAAAGCATGTCATCCTTCATAGAGCATGACATGATTTTGCTTTGGAATCATTTTGTTCATTGTTATGACAGCTTAATAACTGTGTTATACTTGTTTTATTAAGACTTTAGGACCACAGTTGCGAACTGTGTGAACAGTCATGCTATAAAATGGCAGCACTGCTACACCTACACAGTGGTTTAAACCACTACAGATCTGGCAAACTGTTGCTCGCTTCATGTGGGTCATGCCAACAGAAGTATGTTCTTACATGTGTCTGTAGACATGCAAGCATGATGGTGCCAGGATGCCTGAATTGTGGCGGATTGCACTGCGGTGGGGGCGTCATTCCCCCGCTCACCCATGGCTATAGAAACGGAGAAGGTTTGCCAAGAGCTGCCAGCACAACAGCTTAGTGCTCAGTGATTGGTGAAGCCCTCTGTGATCCCCGGAGTGGGTCTGGTGGACGTGTGATAAAACAAACTTTTCCAGCTCCTGCTAAAATGAAATGGCCCATCTCACTAGCATTTCTAAACAATGCTGCACAAGTAGGGCTAAAATGAGCTCCATAATATTTGGGACAAATACATATTTTTTTATTCTTGATTTGGCTCTGTACTCCACAATTAACATGTGGTTAAAGTGCAGATTCTCGGCTTTTGCTTAACAGTGTTTTTATATACCCTTAAGGGTATGTCTAAAAAACTGCTATTTCTGCTATTTTCTACATGGTGAAACCAAAATGTATAAATATATCCGTAACAAAAAGCTGGGAATGTGCCCTTTAAGCATATGAGAATTGTTTGACTAGAAATCAAAAATTTTGGAGTACAGACCCAAATCAAGAAAGAAAAAAAACTTTGTCCCAAATATTTATGGAGCTGTATATAGGAGAACTGGCCATCTGGAGAACTGGAGCAGGGCAGGAGAAGGATAATCTTCTTTGTCCTGGTTCCTCCAGTGTGCCACAAACAGGCTTGTGACTCTGGGCTGTTGTGCAGTACAGTGTGTGGATGTCTCAGCCAGCGAAATGGCTGGGGTTTCAAACCTGACAGATAAAGAAATAAGGAGACAATTTGGATGCGCATGCCAGGGTACAGCTTTTGACAGGTTTCAGAACTCATCTGTGCTGAGAGCGGTGTGCACCTGTTCTTTTCTCTTTTCCTCCTTCCACCTGGTGCTTTTCTGTTGTTTTATAGGCCACATGTCTTTTTCCCCGGTGGTAAATAAAAGTGGTGCCAAACAAGTAATCACACTCGGTTTGACAAGGCAATGGTCAGACGTGGTGAAAAGCGGTGTAAATAAATTTGGCGGGAGGGTTTTTTTTTTTTCAAATTTATAGTCCACACTTTCACTGTTTTAAAAACGAATCTTAAAGCAAAATTGTCTTTCTTGCATCATAACATATGCAACAATTAACTTTTATTTAAAAAAAGGTTTTCTTGTGATAAAATAGCTGCTGCACACCATTTAAGCTCTACTTTTCTTTATCTCATCTGTGTTGCAGTGGCATTCCTATGGCATAACCCTTCATTATGTTTAGGGCTTGTACACAGTAAAATGTTTATTTAAACCATGAATTTATTCAAGTAAAAGTCAGGGGGATGCAGCTGTGTAGTATCACAAAGTTCCTGAGCTTTGAAAAAAAGCCACATTTGCCCTCTGACCATATTGAAGGCAGTAAGACAGCTTTGCAAATTGATATGCATGTCACACACATACAGAAGTTTCCAGATGTCTGTCCTACGAAGGGAAAAAAATAAGGTGGTAGGCATGGCACTTGACATGCCTCACTTGGCTGTTAGGGGATTTCACTGGGCATCTCTTGGTTACCTACAATGCTTTGCAGCCCAGCTTGTTTCACAGCCATGAAATGAAACTCTCCATTCAGTCATTCTGCAAATATGAATAATGATTTGACCAATTATTCAACAGGAACATTCAGTCCATAGGAATTGTCCCCATTCCTGAGTAGGCCCTTTGGTATATGAATTGAATGATTTTCAATTATTTATTGCTTACGCTGAGTAGCAACTCGTAGGAACATTCTATGTATAGTGAGTCATTTATGGAGCTCTCTGTGCATACAGATTGTAGCATTTATATTTTGATAGGCTTTTAATGTCTTTTGTACAGTGAATTTGGTGACGGGGTTTAAAAGGGATGAGCTTGTACATTTAGTTCCATTGGAAGGTCAATCCTGATACGTCATTCATTAGTGCACTGATAAAAACAGGATGTGTGTGTGAGGTGTGGCAGCAGGTCACCTGACTGGGGCTTTATCTTCTTTTGCCACTCTGCACGGGCTGTGAGCACGCCCAGTTTTCCAGAGCGTAAATCAAGCGTTTGTCGGGCTTGCTGATGGAGTCAAACTGCTCCATGTTACAAGGCCACTTTGGATAAGGCCCCCACAGCTCCAGAGAAGGGGGGGGGGGTATGTGATGGTGTGAGTCCTCACAGATCTAGAGAGCGGGGCGAGGCAAGGGGGGGAAATCCAGAAGATCATGAAGTAAATCTCCACAGCTGCAGATAGGGGGAATTGGCACCTGCTCAGGACTACTGGCGGGACACAAGGGTTAGGTCATCTTAGGTCACATGCCTCGAAACGCCCCCACGTTCTCCCGCCTCGGCCCCCTTCTGCGGCAGTTTGAGCACGTGTTTGGCGACGAACATCCAGCCAACTTCACATGTGTTGCGGACCATCTGTGACTATTGAAAGAGCTCCATTTTGAAACGTGGTCTTCTCACTCAAAACATGTCTGCCCAATGTCTGCCACCGGCAGTAGGCACAGAACTGCTTTTGTTGGCATATACTCAGTTTTGGTTTTGTTTCCCTGTTCTTATTATTGCTTGTGCCTTGTATTCTTTGTGAACGTATTATTAATCAGAGTACTGCTGCTTTCCTGCATGCCATTTTGATCTGACTAAATAAATATATTACCAGTGTATAGCCCTGTAATGAATACTAGAATTTTTGCAAGTTGAAATTCAGAGGCTTTAGTTGATGAATTTCAATTGGACATCTTCTTTTGGACAGCATCAGCTCAATTTATTTTGTTTTTTTGTTGTTGTTTTTTTTTTACCCTAGAACCTATCCCAAATATGCTGTGTCTTCAAATAAGTGTAATAATTGTAGAGAATATACAGTAAGCTCAGTATATTTGGGACAAAGACACATTTCTTGATTTAGATTTGTACTCCACAATTTTAGATTTGTGATCAAACAAATGTGGTTGTGGTTTAACCACATGTGGTTAAATTGCACATTCTCAACTTGTATTTAAGCATATTTTTATACACTTTTCAGCATGTCAAAATGACAGCACTTGTTATACATAACCCCCCATTTCAAGGCACCATAATATTTGGAATGTGTTAATGTATTAGTTACGTAAATGAAAGTCATGGTTAGTACTCTGTCGCATATCCTATTCATGCAAGGACTGCTTGAATCTGTGACCCATAGACATCACCAGGTGCTGGGTGTATTCTCTAGTGATGCTCTGCCAGGCCTGTACTGCAGCCATCTTCAGTACCTGCTTGTTTTGGGGGCTAGCTGCCTGAAGTTTTGCCTTCAGCATATGAAATGCATGTTCAGTTGGATTCAGATCAAGTGCATGACTTGGTCAGTCAAGAATTTTCCAGATTTTGGTTTTGGTTTTGGTTTAGCAGTATGTTTGGAATTATTGTCTTGCTGTAGAATGAAGCAACATCCAACGCGTTTTGCTTAAACTTGAGTTTTGATGATATGATGCTTCTGTAAGCTTCAGAATTAAATCTGCTGATGCTATCAACAGTGACATCATCAGTGAAGACAAGTGAGGCAGTACATGTGGCAGCCATACATGCCCAAAACATAACACCCCCACCACAGATGAGGGAGGTGCTTTGGATCTTGGGCTGTTCCTTTTGGCTACCACACTTTGCTCTCACCATTTGTCCCTAACATTATGGTGCTGTGTAATGGAGGGTCTCTGTATAAAAGCTGCTGTAATTTCTATGTGAAACCAAAATGCATAAAAATATCATTTAATGAATCTACTATATCATTTAATGAATCTACAGAGCCAAATCAAGAATAAATATGTCTTTGTCCCAAACATTATGGAGCTCACTGTATATTTGCATAAATAAAATTTCATTGTTATTGTATTCATTCTGACCTCTCGAGCATTGCACCTAAAATTGTCCTCAGTTCTCAAATAATACAATGTTTGACTCCATAAGATTTGAGTTCATTTCTCGGAAGTCAGCCATCAGAAAGTTGATATGCACCAATGAGATTTTGTGCTTTGTTGTTGCTGACAAATGTGGGAGAATAATTTTTCATTTGAAGTGGATACAGCTTTTTCATTTTGTTCACTTGAGAATTTACAAAAACAACCCAAGAATGTGAAAATAAATAAAAACCTTTCTATTTCAATCAGCATGGCATTATGAAAGTGGAGGGTGTATTGTTTAGAGTGTGTTTCCTGAAGGCGTTTCTCTGAGTTATAATGACTTCATTCTACAGCACTTCATCTCCACGGAATACTAATACATTTCATAAATCTACTATAATAGTTTCTATTCTATTTCCTTTTCCAATCACGGTGCGCGCTACCTGAGAGAGACACAAGGCCAGAATTCAGAGCCGCACTCTTTCTTGCTCGCTGACCCTGGTGTTGTTGTCTCCTTAGCAGGGAAGCCACATGGACAGACTGTGGTTCCGCGTTGGCTCTCCCCAAGCCGGACCAGACGAGAGGCCGGGATTCCACAGCAGGTCAGGCCCCAGAGATCATCATAATTTCCCCACTCCCACAAACTCTTTGTTATTGTATCATAATTGAATGATGTCTTGAACTTAATCCATAGGTATCATCCGTATTCAAACACAAACTTAAATCCCAAACACAAAAACTAAAATGGTGTTAGTGAACACCCATTTAATTGGTTATTGGGCCACTATGTGGGGCCAGTACAGTCTGTGTGTGGCTTGGCATAGTCTTGACAGCATCAGGATCTCAGCACCTTAAGACTATGTTCTTCACTTTCATCAAACTTGCTGATTGCATATTTTAGTTCAGTGTATTAATGGCTTAATTAGAATGTCCACCTCTGGACCATTAAGTCCCTTAATTGTCTAATTATAGAAGCTGAACACACCTGCCAGGTAAGCAGTTTTACTGGGAAGGGAATCTTTTTTGTGATCTAGCAAAGTTAGGCTTTCACGGGAGGTCATTGATTGTTCACAGTGCTCCAGAAATACACTAGCACATCTCTTTGTGAAAGACACCAGACCTGTAAGTAACAGGCGTATTTTGAGTGTCATAAAATTCATCTTCACATAGTTCGACAGACAGGTGTGTCTGACTGTTGTTGGGTCTGATGATGAATCAATGAGTAACTTCACAATTGAGGGGGCCATTTCTTCCAAAGCATTTAATTTCCTTGTTTTTACCCATCCTTGAGGTTGCTCCATCAGCAAAGCATAAAACCGTGTTTCCAAAGTGGACTGTGCACAGTAAAGTATGAATCCAAATACACGTCCTCTTCGGTAATTGTTGCGGAATGCTTTAGCGTATATCGATTTATGCTGTCTCGGTTCCACCTCTTCATTGTATCACTCGATGGACAATCACCACTGCCTCCTCCGCTACAGTTGTTGTCCTACATAGCCGAATAGAAGGACCCTTCTCCAGTTTTTTTACATATGTAATTTTCATCATCTTGTCAGTTCTTTCCTTCACTGCATTGGCAATGGCACAATTTGCATTTTAGTTGCAGCCTGAAGCCCATTTCAGTGAATGCTATTGCTAGCTTTCTTCATAACACTCCAGTGCCATAGCTTTTTTTTCACCTTAGCCCTCTGAAAAAGAACATTGAAGAGAGATATTGGTGGCCTTCTGTGCATTGCTTCCAGCTTTTTCAGAAGCAACTCTAATTTTATCTGGCATGTTTGCAATTGCAGTTTTTTTTTTTTTATATACCCAAGCAACTCGGTCTTTTTTAGTGTTTTGGGTTTCTCTTGTTTTCGTGGTCATTTTTTAACTGGCTTGGCTTTATGCTGTTGTTTCATGCCATCTCTCCAGGAATGACCACCATGGGATGTGGGATGCTGTTACCTGTTTTCGTGAAGCCAAAAGCAAGAACAGTTAACAGTGTAAAAAGTTAGTAAAAGGTATTAAGCATTCTTAACAGTTGGCGTCTTCTGTCTTCTGGAAATCTCTGGCAATTGGTACTACCAGCAATACATAGATGAGGCCAGTTAGCATTTTGATAATCGACTTTCTTAGTTCCATTCAATTACATTAAATTACATTACAGGCATTTAGCATACGCTATTGTCCAGAGTGACTTACACAACTTTTACAGAGCAGTGACATTGCATCCTTTTATATAGCTAGATATATATACTGAAGCAATGCAGGTTACGTACCTTGCTCAAGGGTACAACAGCAGTGAACTGAGCTTTTGACCTTTAGGTTACAAAACCAGTTCCTTACCCATTCTACTACACTGCCGCCCACAATTCAATCTTATGTTGGCCTTTATTGTGGCACGGGTCAATTTGCAATACATATAGCATTTAGTTGAATGGAGGCAGGTGAGTCTCTTGATTATGTTTCAGCTGGGCCACTATAGGCTGCTGTAAGTGTCCTTGTTCCCCTCAGCCAGCCCAAAGGCTTGGTGGCTCCAGGATCAGAGACCTTGCCCAGGCCTGCCAGTGCAATGCTGTGTCTTGTGGAACATCCGTATTCTGACATATTCTGACAATATTCTGACTTAAGATAAGCACCTGCGCTATTGGTCAAGTGGAAGGTGCTTAGCTGGTCTCACTGTATAATTTACATTGCCAAATGATGCATGCTAAGCAGATGCAGAATCAATATTGGGCTGGGCACGCAGTGTAGATTTGCTCACATAGAACCTTGTATAATTTGTGGTATATTGACTTTATATATTTTGTTGCAGAGCCACGGTAATTGTCTTAGCTGGTGAATGATTGTGGCATGCCGATGATTGTCCGTGCGCAAAGAGAATATGTGTGATGTCAGTTATAGCGCAATGAGTTCAACTCCTCTCAAATATTTTGGCAAATATTCATGTGCCCTGTACCGCACAAGCATATATTTTGCCACTGGAGTATTAAATCGGATCAGAACAAATAGAAAACATCTGACTTCCAAATGCAAAAATGAAATAAGCCTCAGCCTTGCAGTGTTCTTCATGCTTGTTTGTCTGGTTTCTGCTAAACCTATAATTTAGAGTGTTCTTGTCATACCATTAACAACAAATTGTCTTTTCTGTTCTGATGAAAAGGTCAAATTAATTTACACCACAGGAATCTGGCCCTGTCTTCTTTAACACAATAACAATCACAGCCACTTATGAGGAATGTATTTATAAATCCGGGCCCCCTGCATTTTTTCTTCCCCACTGCTGTTTATGGCTAAATTGGAAATCGTTTTCTTGCTCTGAGAAGTGGGGCTCGGATCCGCAGCCACCTCTCAGATTTGGCTAGGACGGACACGTGTCCCTGGCCTCCTCAAAGAAATAGAAAAGTAAAGAATAAGCTTCCCTGGAAACAGTGTTGCTGGACAGGAAAGCCATCAATGACTGATCTATTCCCTCTAAAAGGGCTCCATCAAAAGCAATTTCTTTCAGGGTTGGTCAGCGAGGGAGGTGGATGTCTCTCACCAGTAAACATTCCTAGGCCAGTGTCTGCAGACTATGGCAGTGCCTACAAGCCGGAGAGTCCTCCTCCAACCGTAGCAGGAGGCACACTTCTGCTTGTCCCTGTTTCCACAGGAACAGTCGTCTTATCAGCAAGTAGCCGATTGAAGACCACCAACGGGGGTGGAGTCTAACACGGTTCAGGCTCCGAGTTCTTCCTGTCCTAACAGGAAGGCTAAAGCACCGCCGGCCTTTCTCTAGGACTGCTGCCGAGCGTCTTTCAGCCCAGTAATTGGTGGCGATGATTCGGACTGATGGAGGCTCACGTTAAAGCTCCCACCCATCACGCAGGAAATTCAACCTTATCGATGCTAGCGTAATAGCATAAAGCGAGTCCAGCCCTGTCGCTCCACTTGCCCGCTAGAGATTTTACCTTATGTTCACTGAATACCAATGAGTAGCTTTTGGCTTTGCACTGCCTAGCATTTTCAGGATGTTCAGTTGTGCTATTCCTTATTTTTCAGCTGCAGGTAGCATAACTCTGCAACTTTCAAAAAGGACACATTAGCCTAACTTGCATGTCTTTGGACTATGGGAGGAATACAGAGTACTCAATGCTGACCCAAATGTTTACCTGAAGGAAGCCTACATGGACACGAGGAGAAATTGCAAACTTCACACAGAAAGATAAAACATTGTCATTATTAAAACCATTATAGAGGTCTTGGATAATCATTGACCAGTAAGTAGGTGGGTTGATACGAAATTAATGTGTAGTTGTGCTCTCATTAGATAAACATTACAAGGTTATAGAAAGTTAGAGTTTTCAAAGTTTATCAAAGTAACCCCCCCCCCCCCCCGCCCACTTGCCTCTCAGTTCTTCAATTATTGATTCAGTTACTTGCAGCTACATGCATCCTTGTCTCGCACAGCAAGACCCATGTCTAAAAATGCAAAATCCCTTCATTCAAGTGTACCCCACCGCGCATGCTGTTTCATGCATTGCTCCGAGCACGCGGGAGGGCATTACTTCATCGCACGGCGGTTGAGATTACCAGCCTTAGGGAGCAGCGGGGACCGGGGAGCAGTTGTGAGAGAACAGCTGTTCGAAAGCGCCGGTGCTCCTCTGTTTCTCTCGCCCCCGGGCACCGCGCTGTGCCGCGAGGAAAGGCCGCTCTGACCCGGCGCTAATCCCCAGTTTTTGTTTTTTTTTTTTGTTTTTTTTTTTGGTCTTTTTAGCAAGCCCGCTACTCTAATGCACACTGCCTCTGAAGTGCTTGTTTAAGAGGCAGGGGAACTCATGAAAAAATAAGGCTGCTTTTGCAGGACCATAAAAGCATTCTATTAATATTCTTTCCTGTCTAACAAGCCCTTCCTCCACAGTCACTTGTAAGGACTGTGCGGCAGAGCTTTGCACTCATCAAAAGAACACCGGTGACACCAGATGACCTAAAGGGACCTAAAGTTGAATCCATCCCTCGTGTTCCCTTTGCCAAAGCACTCTTTGTCCGAGTATTTGTCGTGACCAGCATTTCACTGTCTCAGCTGGCTCAATGTAAATGTGACATTTCATCGAGCGCCCTGGTGTTCATTTATGTGTTCAAAGAGCGTGTCCTCTCATGCTGTTGCAGGCAGACCAAAGGGAAAAAAAAAAAAAAGCTTGTACAACTTTTTTGTACCTTTGTTTTCTGCACGTTGGCTGCATTTTATCCTCAGATGAGATGGTACAGATGGTGCTGTCTCCCACAATGCGCTACGCAGTCTGCAGGGAGTGCGTTCTTCTGCGGCTTGAGAGAATAATGACACCTCTAAGGAACCAAGCCTCCACGCATGGACCCATCGAGACAATGAGGGAGGTCTGGAGAAATGTCAGTGGGGTCACACTCACAGTTGAACTGACACAAATCAGAACACAGATTGGGGGAAGGCTGTGCAACATGTGTCCCTGGTATTTGGTGTAGAGGCATCAGTTGGGTACCGAGCTTGTGTCAGCACCAGATCAGAGGATGTTGAGCTCCCCCCTCCCATGCCCGTTTCATGGGATGCAGGTACCATCCCCAATACATTGTGCAGGCTCTGTCACTGAGTTGCACTTGGGTTGAATGAACCTCAGCTTCACAGAATCAGTACCACTTCTTTGTCTCGCCTGCAGTGACGCCTGCATATAATTCAAATATGGCTAAAAGTGGTCAAATGAGGTTATGGTTTATTTTGTGTCTGAAATAAGATGGACAAATAACTCATGGAAATACATGCCAAGCCATGGTATTTTATGGGGTCAGTGTGTTCTCTTCCTAGTTTTTTCCTCCAAATTTGGAATGACTAATTGCATTTGCAGGCCTGTCTGTTTGCTGAAATGCAATTTCAAGGAGTGCAGACAGGCATACGCTCTCCTGTGAGGTGCATGCTGGGAGTCGCTGTTGCTTCTTTTCACTCCACTGGCCTGTATTTTTTTGCACAGCTGAGTTGTGTATTCCTTGCATTTGAAGAATGCACCTTAAGCACAGCTGGCCTAAGTAGACAAAGAGGACCTGATGAATCAGAGTTAGCGGTGCACAATGACACAAGGACAATCCCGCCAATCTCCCCAGGCGACACTACGCCCAATCACATGCCACTGTGCACAATGGAAATCAGTGTTTTAGCAGGATGAGCCACCTGGTTCTCTCTTCATTAAATTCAAGATTTAGGTCTGGGATGAGTCTGTTTTCTCATTCATAATAGGTGACAGGTGTTCTTCATTGCCTAAGAGAATCAGCTATTGTCATCTCAATGGAAAAAAACAGGAAGCCTGTGACAAATAAGAATTTAAAGGCAGACACGAAACCCTGGAACCAAGGTTTTATTAAAAACCATACAGACTCAGAGTGCACACCTGGGGATACTGAATCAGTGACATACCTCCTAGAATTTGGAAGCCTATCCACAATCCTTTCTTCTTTACAAACCACATTGTCCCTATAAAGTGCGGAAAGTGATTTTAGTTTGTTGCGTGTGATATGTACTGGTGCTTGTGCAAAGATTATTTCTTGTGTATTTTGTCTTTTGCAGTATATGGAGCTCATATGAACACCATTTTCCTTTCTTTTTTCAAATGAAAGTTCATATTTGTCTTATATTTCAAGAGAACCCTGAAGCTATGCAAAATGTATCTGACGAAACATTTTCGTTGTCAAAAATCCTTGTATTTAATTGCTCTAGCCATGAGACTTTTATCTCCTGCAAAGAAGAACTGTGTGGGTATGTGTTTGATAAAAGATGGGATTATTCCAGCTATTTTTGCTGGAGAAGAAAAGTCTGATGTGACTGATGTATTCCAGCAATACCAGAGGTGGATGAATCAGTGATGAGCCAGTATTTTATCACCAAAGCTTTCAAAAAGGTGTGTCAAGCCCTGTCCTATACCCAAAAACAATGTGATGTCCTTGATCAATTTGCACTTTTTAAACCGTAGTCCGATGGACTTTGTGAACTGCCAAGGGCCAGGCTGGGGCAGTACATTTTTGACAAGTGATTTGAGACACTTCAAGCTGCCAGAAAGGGGTGGAATTGACATTTTTTCATTCCAAGTCTCTGATGAGGGCACTCATTACTTTACTCTGGCTCGCCCACACAGCACACAGTGCTGAGAGCCTCGCTGAGGGTGTGCGTGCCCCCAGACTGAGAAACAGGGCAGTGGCTAAAGAAGGCCTCATTAACTGCAACTCTACTTTGGTACTCCAGGCATGGTGTTCCATAGATTCCTGTACTGTATATCTTGGCATTTAGCAGATGCTCTTATCCAGAGCGAATTACACAGATTACATTTTTACGTACAATTTATACAGCTGGATAGTTTACCGAAGCGTTTCATTTTAAGCATGTTGCAACGGCAGTGCCCCAGCTAGAAATCAAACTCCCAGCGTTCATTAAAAAGTCCAGTTCTCTCACCATTGTGCTACTCTGCACTCACTGTCCTCACTGCTGTCCCTGTTATTCGATCTTTATCTTGTCTTTAAAGGATGCCATGAATAATGACTCCAGATCTGGATCAGTGGCAAATTGAAATGTATTGATAGAAAGTGCTGGTTTTAAATTCATCTACCCCTGCGCGATTGGCCCTGGGTATCATTTAGAGTTACTTTCTCTCTGTCCTGTACACTGCAAATTATATTACCTGCTAATGTTGATGTATGTTAAAATGGCTGAGTGCACAAACGCCACTGCGAAAAAGGGAGATTGGTTGCTTTGAATTGCTCAATCAACTAGCGCAAAGCAGTCAGATTCGTTCAACTTGAAATCAGCTAACAAAATCAAGCAACTGCTTGGCAAATGGAGACTCAGTTACAAAAATAATTGTATATATAACTCAAGGGTATAATTCTCAAGGTTTGGTAATTCATTGATTTTAGAACTGCGGAGTCAGTAGTGCATGCCTGTAGTTGACGTCTCTGTTGTCAGGTGCTTTGTACAGTAGGTCCGGTTTTCGAATTCCATTTCAGATCTTGGAATCCTCTCTACTGAGTGACTAATCCAGCTGCACATTAAATGAGCCTGACAACCGGAGGTCTTTTGGGGTTTCTCAACCTGACAGATCCTTAAGATCTTTTTGAGACAAATCCCAGGATAGACCAGCACATCACAGGGAAACCCAAACAGAGAGATGTCTTTGCCCTCCTAGACACGTCTCTGTCCAACATTTGCTCGTCTTGTAGTCCCTCGTGATACAGTATTTGGATTCCTGTCCCAAGTTACTGAATTTTGGATTGTCATGTGATTGTTGATGATAAGAAAAGAGAACGCTAGAAGAAACTGTGAGCATCTCATTTACAAATGTAACAGATAAAAAAAGTTGTTTTGCGATTCAATACGGTCACTGCCAGTGTGGAAGAAATGACCAGTATACTAAAACTAAGCAACTATATATAAACTTAATAATTATGTAATCCAATAAGTGTGCCTTGTTGTTCCAAACATTTCAGAACACAATGTAAATTATGTTTCCCCAAAGCGCTGTCATTCAAAAAGGCTTAGGTATCAGTTGGCTAGTACCATTATTTATGTGAGAATAGAGAATAGTCTGGGAACTGCTGGAGCCTGTTGCTGGCACTGGTTATGAGGTGACCAATAAGGAGTGACTGTTATGATGATGGACAGAATGATGTCTGCACCAGACGTTATTGGCCAACAGAGGAGTGAAAAAACAGTTACTGTACCAGCACCTGCCAGCTCCAACCGGCTTTGTACGGCACACTGGACCCAGTGTCATTTGTGTACAAGCTGGACTGGGGCAGGGTTGGACCGGCAGCCCAGAACAGGAGGCAGACCAAGAGCTCGGTGTCGGGGGACCAGGCCACAACTTACTGACCATGTGACACACGTACACTCTCAGTACCAGTCCCAAGGATTTGAAGCTTCATTGTTTGGGCAGTGTGGCCACAGTCTGCATTCTGGGAGGGAGGGAGGAGAAATGGATGACTGCCAGAGAGAAAGCTTGATTCTTTGGCACTTGCTATGAAGTCATCTCATAGCCGTGAGTTTCTGAGGCGTTAGTGGCCTGGAAAAAACCACAGCCCTTTGGTTAACCTGTGGTTGGGCTGTACAGTAGGTAATTACAAAATCATTCATCTGTAGGACCATGCTTAATGTGCACTGAAGTATATAGCTCCCATGAATGGTATTTCAACACTAGCTATCACTATCATGAAAGTGTGATTATTTGTAAAACAATATATTTGGCTATGGTAAAAGGTTCCTTTAAGAGATTGTTGAAAATAAGTAACTTGTTAGAAAATCATGTGTGGGTTCCGTGTGGGTGTTGTTGACGTTCTTCTCATGTACTCTGGAACATATTGTTTTGCGCTAGTTTATTTTGGAGACTGCTCCTGCAAGCATGTGTTTCCAGAGTTTAAAACTGGAAAAACAAGTTTAAAAAATCTGGTGATGTCATGATGACAGCCACGATTCCCCGAGATGAAAAACAGTCAGTGAAAGGTTCTTCCGAAATACAGAGCCTTGTATGATTTACGAACCTTTGTATTCGTGAACAAAAAGGCTGCTTTCGCACCCGGAGAACTTCAAAAGGTCATGCAAGCGTTCCCTGATCCGCAGTCAAAAAGATCCCCAGCTGGGAGTTGTCACAGGCACTGTGAACTTTAGATAAGGCCAAGAAACTGTTCTACATCGCTGAGACACTTTACACATGCTGAGGACTATCTCTGTCTCCAGAACCTTATGATTATTATGTTTGCCATGTGATATGGATGGATTTGTTTTACAGGCAGTATTTTAAAACTCTGGTTTTCAGATACAGGCTAGCCTCTCACGAGCAGCAGCTAACTGCTCATCAGTTAAATGCATTCTTAGAGAGGGATTCAGCATATTTTTTGCACTAATGCTTATCTTGCTGACAGAGCATCGCGATAATTCAATACCAGAAATGTCAAGGGGCGTTAAAGAAAAACAATAGCAAGTTTGTGAGAGGCATGTGAGTCCAGCCAGCTCACCGTCTGCTCTTGGTGCTGGATAAACCCTTCTGGATTAATAGAATCTACAAGCTATCCTAATCACAGGGAGGAAAACAGGTGAGGAATTTCTCTGGGTCTAAACGGCGGCTTGTGTAGGATTTTTGCAGCCTCCTCTAATGTGTGCTGTCCCCTCAATAATGATCCGTTGTTTGCCTGGCGTACCCCTAATTGACACCAGGCGTTCCACCACGATGCATTGTGGGACTTTTCGGGGAAAATCACAGGAGAGAGCTGGGGGAACAGCAGGGGTAATGAGACAGGCCAGCCCTCTTAGGAAATCTGTTGGTCTTAGAAAGTGACAGGTCCTACCGGGTGTGCGCCATCGTTTGAATACCCGTATTCAAAGAAGCGGCAGAGTGGGGAAAACGGAAGGGGCCAATGACGATGCTCTCGCGGCACACCTCCTTATTACGCCGTAACACACGGCGGTCTGTAAATAGATCCAGGTGGGCAGCGTCCGTTTGCCGACGAGCGCGTGGGCGTCCTGCTCGGCGGAGTGATGTAGACCACATCACTGCCCCCACGCTGCTCTCGCACATCCGACTGACCTTGCCCACCCGAGCCACAACTACCCCCCCCCCCCCCTCCACTCCAGCCCCCCTCCCTCCTCCAAAGCTCGCTCCAATGAGTGCTTCTACCGAGAATCGGCTCGCTTTTTAAGCCTGGGGTTTGGGTGGACAGAGCTCGATGCGTGCATTCGCTAGTGTAGCAGATGTAGGCCGTTTGAGTTCAGCTCATTGTTATTGTGAGCTAATGAGCCACTATAGTATTTGGAATGCATCTGCGTTTTAGGCTGAGCTATTTTTCTCATACGCCACTTTTGTTGTTAGACTAATTGAAGGGCTGCATGCTGTAAGAATTTGGAAATTAACCGATTGTTGTGAACCGGTTGTGGCTCAGGGGGAACAAAGGAGATTTTTTTGTGCATTGAGGGAATGTGGAGAAGTGGTTGTAAACGTGATTGTGAACGTTACGGTTGGAAACTCAATTCCTGCCAAGCTATTTTTTTTACTTACAAAATTCCCAGTCTGTGTCTTTTTATTCCCAATTTAGAATCGCTAATTGTGCCTCTTGAGTCACTATAGTGCAGCCAGCACCCATGTGAAGTGCATGTATTCTTTATGTTAATAATTCATAATTGAGTGCTGTCAACATGTATTAATCAGCTAATTTAATTTCAAACCGACACTATTCCTCTTCATACAGAAGGACCCATCTGATGCAGTGGGGTGGTTTCTTTGTGTGATTATTCCGGGACCTTCAGTAATATATTTAACGTTTCAGGCACAGCGATCACAGTTTCCGTGTGTTGCTCTGATGGTTTTGCCTTTGAAACGCATCAGTGTGGCCTCAGAGTGGAGCATATGTTTGCATGCTCTCGGAGCCAAAGTCTAGTCAAACGTTTGAATCTTGGGCTCCAGGAAAAAAAAAGCTTGTTAATCCGTCCAAGCACCTGGACCGGCTTTGCACATTTCCGCTTAATTAAAGTGGCTGTCATCTTCACAGCCACCCAGAGCTCCCTCAGGTAGTCCACCAGCAAGAATCATCAGAGTAGACCCCAAAGAAAACCGTAGGCGTGCTCCTCACGGTCCATGGTGGCCTTCAGAAGAAAATTCTCTGCTTCGTTTACATGTATATCCTGTTCCAATTTGACTCAGCCCTCGCCTGGTTGCCAGGGTCTTTGTGCCAAGCAACGCCGTGTCTGTAAACAGTGGCTCCGATCTGGAAACCCAGAGGAACCCGCCAGCAAACAGTAGCCGTGCCTTCCATTACAATACTGCAGCACGTTAGCACGCTTGCCGAATGCTAAGGGAGCCCTTAGCTTGGCTGTGGCCGGCCCGCTCTTTTTTGTTTTGCGTTCAAACTCAGGATCAGCCGTTAAGCCGCCGCCGCTAAGGCCAGCATCGCGTCCTCCTGCTTTGCTTTTTGGAGCCTGGAGCTCCGGTCTCGTCTGGCGGAGACAGCCCGAAGCCGCGCCTCTCTTTTTTGTTCATCACCCGGTTGTCCCGGATGGTATTGGCTGTCATCTGAAAGGAAGTGTAACGTTCCAGTTGCCTTCACAGCGTGGCACAGAGAGCAGAACTGCCAGAGACGGGAAAGACAGTTCTGAGCAGACGCTCCAAAAACAGAGCCAGTGATCGTAGAATTAAAACAAAGCGGCGTATCCTGCATCAGGCTGAAATAGACATACTCTTACCCTGGAAAAGGCCACACAAATAAATAGTATATGTAGTGTATATATAATGTATATATAATTCAAACAATAAAGACATTTTTCCATGAGTTTATCACCCATCTGCAAGTGTGCGCTTGGCTGTGTAGTTGCATAGAAATTCAGTACAATTGACAACATTGTACCAATTCTGGGAAACCCAATGCCAGGAGCCTTAGAGAGATCAGCATGAAATCCAGCCAGAACAGCCAGAGACTTGAGTGAATACACAAACTTGCATTTCTTTGCAAAACTCGAAGAGTTCATCAAAACATTCCCATGAACGCGCCTGGAATGTTGGAAAACTTGCACATCTTTTTAGACTCCTTAAAGAAATAATTGCAATCCTAAATCCCTATCCCAAGACTGCTTGGATAAGCAAAATACTCGCTGTGATTTTTCAATATACGAGTTTCCCAGATCTAGTTTCTGTCGACCAACCCATTCCTGTAAAACAGATATCCATATGTATAACTCTGGACTGAAAGTTTCAGCAATATGTACGGAATTATAGGGCTGTGCAAAAGGAAAACACCTTCTTGGCAGCTACACTGCCACGAATGTCTCTCATTAGATGACCCTCAAATGAAAAGATTTTCCCCTTGTCTTTTTTTTTCCTCCTGATCGTTCTTGGTCCTGGCCCATCAAGTGGTTAAGCAGAAGTACTGTGGTGTTTATGCAACGTACACACTGAGAAACAGTCCTTGGCCAGGGATGGAGAGAGAAAACAAGGTTACAGCAGAGACCTACTGAACAGAGAACGCTGAGGGGCTCTGACACAACACCGCCTGTTATAAATTAGGCCCGTTCTCTCTCTCTCTCCATAATCTCTCCTTTTGTTTGAAGTGGCCTTTGGTTTTTCACTTTGTTTTTGTACGTTTGTCTTGTTTCATCAGTTCCCCTTCCATCGTTTGACTGGCGCTTGATGTTTTTGTTAAGAGAGTCGGTGGGATCTGGCTTCTAACAAAGGAGATGTCGAAATGAAATTCTAGCTGTGACCCACTTTTATAGCTATCCACAGATGAATACATTAAACATGAAAAGACATCGGGGGAAGATGCCTGTCATTTAGCGCCCTCTTCAAAAGCTGCTTTCTTTGTTTTTAAAAAAATTATTATTAGTGTCGGTCTCATCATCATGTGTCAAAATGGCGTAAAAGAAAACAATTAACAAATCAAGCTATAGGAAAGCTGTACGGCCCCCACTTGAAAGATGGCGGACCTCAGCCTTGTGGAACTGCGAGCTGAATTAGGACCGAACAGTGGAAGTGTTGCATATTGAAGCGGAGAACGCTCTCATATAGTAAATCAGCTGGACAGGACTAGGATCGATAAGTCTCGTATTACCAGCCTGGCACCACTCTGTGAGATGATGAATAGCTCTTTGTGACTTCCAATAGAAGTTGTCTTCAGGGGAGGTGGGGGGGTTGAGGACTGATGAATGCACAAACCCAAGATGGCAGACTTATGCATAAGAGGTATAGGCCGTAGTACATAAAGCATTCCCGGGCATTATTTCCCATTATTTATTTGGGCTTTTCTTGGGCGGCAGACAGAGTTGACAGATCACCTCTCACGCATTCCCCAACTCATATTTTTCAGAGAGGGCAGTTAAGATTAGGAATTTTGCGAAAGCACAACAGTGTCAAGCTGTTAGTTTGTGATTTGAGTTCAGGATCTTCATTATTGAGAATGGGGTTTTGTGGACCCCTCTATGGGTGGAGCTACCATTTTACTGTCAACCGCTCATATGAACCAATCAAAAGACTTATAGGCTCAAATACTGTGGAAATGTGGGTGTGGTCTGGAAGGAAAAACTGTTCACTTTCTTTCCTGACAGTTTTAAGGCAGAGGTGGGCAACGAGGGCTGTATCTGCTTCTGGTTTTCATGGCAACTTCCGACCTTAATTACTTAATTAGCCGTAACATTTACAGCATCTGATATTTTAGCTGCATTTCTTGATAAGCACATGAATGACCGCTGAAGACTGTTCATTTGTCCACATGTGAAATGAGCCCTTAGCCAGAGCCCTTAGCCCCACCCACAATTCCACTCTATTATGATTGGCTTAAATCTGTGAATCATCGATATCCTCTCCACCACTATGGGGCTGCTGGTATTTATAAAATACTCCCCCTCATTTAACTACCCAGCAGAATGTACAAAGTCTGCTTCTTCAGTGGTTTTTAGACCTGATGTTGGCTGAGCATCAGTATTGCACATCATCCTTTTTCCCTTATGAGAGCCAGAGGAATTTTCAAAAATAACTTGGGTTGGAGGAAGAGAAACTGTACCCAGTACCCAGTGGGCAGAGTTACACTGTAGTTAGTGCGAATCGAACCTCACGCTGGACTGAAACTTTGCGTGTGCCCCATCTCTCTGTATTCAGTCTCGTTTTTCTCCATGTTCTGTGTGCTGGCCATTGCTTAAGAAACCTGTTCACTAGTGAGGATTAAAGCTCCACAATAGACTGACCTCTCCAGACCCACAGACATACAGCATTTGACCCACCCACACCTCACTGCATGCGGTCTTGTTCTCAGTGTGCTGAGAAACAAAATGATCTGCTTCAGGAAAAATAGTTAGACCTTCACTTTAACACAATTTGATGTTACAACCGAAGCCTGGAATCCCTTTCTACGTTAAGGATTGATTTTAATTTATAAAATATATTTTCCATGTTGCCCAATTAAATGATTTTTAATGACTATTAGAGGACAGGAGAAGTCATGAATAGTGTAAGAATTTATGTAATTAAGTCAGTCTGTATTTAAGAAAGCATTTCAGTCGATGAAGTGATTCTAACATTAATCTGAAAGGCCACATAAAACCGTATGACACATCAAGCAACATATGTTATTTTGAACTTCTGTTGCCACTTTTTCTCACTTGTTCTAAATTTATCAGGTAGAACACTGCAGTAGGCCAATACCTCCTGGATGAGATAAGAGAGATAAGTCAGCCCAAAGCATAGTATCATTGTCAATAACTAGCCATTGGATAAATGCATGAAGGCGCTATTAGCCTACTTTAGCAAAGTAGGACACATTTTTACCCTTTCGCTCAATTTGTAGTCACAAATTATGCCAACAATTATGTTAAATCACTGCTGTGTTAGCCACACTTGTTCAAGAAATGCATGTCCATTTTTTACCACAGTTCTTGAGTAAGCTTTTCTTTACTGTAGGACCGGTAAGCTACAAGTCTAGCTATGAATCCTGGGTGATGACCATGCCATCCATACACAGTTTGAAGTGTTACCTCAAGGGGGCTGCCTCCACTATTCCTAATGCTACACCAACAGGCGCTGAGTCACATTTGCGCCCTAGGCGATCTGTAAAAATGTGGCCCTGAATGGTGTAAAGAGTAGTGATCAAAGCCCTTTAAAAAAAATCTTAATTGCTATTTGCTCATTTTGATTCATTCTAGCGATCATGTTCTATTTATTGTGTCTGCCCTTAGATCCTGGTTTTTCAACAGGGGGTCTGTGGACCCCTGTAGACTTGACAGGCAAACCCTATAGATTTGGGAAAACATTTCAAAATATTTATTTTAGTTATTTAACCCTTTTAAAGTTGTGATGGGGGTCCCAGGATCAGAATAGGTTGAAAACCCCTATCTTAGGTAGATAAATCATGTCTGTGTGTCGTGTGTGTTAGTGTCTGTGTCGCTCAGTTCATGTTTGAAGCATTGTAGGCCTGGACTGACTAATTATCCTAAGGAAGTGTATAAAGTCTTATTGAATTGAATTGAATTGAATTGAATTGAATTGAATTGAATCGAATTGAACTGAATTGAACAGAATTTAATTGACTCTGCTCATTAATCTGTACAGTACCTTACAGACTCACATTCACTCTCAGGATGCCTCCTGGTCCTGAGACAGAACACTAATGAGCACACAGTCCAGAAGAGCACCGCATTCAACGTCCTTCACCTTATGTCATCGCAGTCAGTTGGGCCAACGGTGTCCCTTTCACAGATGTCTGTAGAGCCCTGTTTGTTTTGCCAGCCCATTTCCCTCCCCGGGGGAACTGAGAGAGCCACGGGCCTCTAAGATCCATCTGTTTTCCCCGGGTGTCTCCTTTCACGTCCAGTTCTGCAAGTCTGCAAAAGGGTTTGCTCACGCACCTTTCGCGGCTCGGTGAAGGCTGTAACGAAGCTTTTCCGCTTTGCTTCGCACTGGTTCAAACGAGCGCAAGCATGTTATTCTAGCGAGGACCGGCTGTGTGTGTGAGAAACGGAAAGCCCGTCCTATTCAGATGGCCTCTGTCGTGCCGATTCAACAGCTTCTTTCTCAACTGTCGTTGACGATGAATGCGGTAATTATGTGTGCGATCTAGGATGCTTCACAAAACAGTTTTTTTTGTTCTTATTCCTCCTTTTCGCTGGGTGAGGTGCAACACCATGATTTCTTTTAAGCACAAACATCATTAAAGATATTGAAAGGCTGGCAATCTTGAGTTTTTTTTTTTTTGCCATTGTAATTCTTTTGAAGAAATTGGCTGGGATTTTCAAAATAAGCCCCCTTTGGTTGTTAGTTACCCAGCCATCAGTCCAGTTCTGTCAACATATTATATAATAAGTCAGCTACATTTCTTGGTATCACACACACACACCCACACATTACATTACATTACATTTATATAGCAGACGCTTTTATCCAAAGCGACATACAAAAAGTGCATATCATGGTCATTGGAACAACTACAAACACACACACACACACATAAATGTTACGCCCATTAGTATATTGAGTTATAAAAGCTTTTTACACTACATGTGGAAGTCAAAAGGTTCCGCGCGAATGAGCCTTGTGGTCAGACCGTTCTTGGATTGAAGATGACAGCAGTGTTCTATAAATGACCTCCGATGACTCCATCTCTGTGTCCAAGGCGCCAGCTCTGAGGAGCTGTCTCTCACGCGCAGCGGGAAAGAAGCAGCCTCCGTGGCGGCGCTTTATGGGTATGCCTAGTGCGTCTCTCTGCTCCCCCAGCGGATCCACATCAAACGCACGCACTGTCACAAAAGATCAAAATTTAATTTATCTCTCGGCAAAACTGCTTAATTCTGATGCTTCTCATTTTTTCTCGATCCTAGTAGAGATACAAATCAATTTTGTGCATTAGGCAGGGGAAGCACACCTCTTGTTTTGACCTGTTGCAGTAGTTACAGGTACCTAGTTCAGAATAAACTCTCCTGAATAAAAAAACTCAGGATTTTAGAACTAGTAAAAACCAAACCTGCAGTCTGTAGCATCAGTTTTTAAAATTTTGAATTCATAAAAATGGCAGGGGATTTCAAGTTTGATATACACTTAGATCTTTATGATTTTTACAGTATAATATTATGATTATAGATTTTTATGATATTATACCATTGCGCATACATATAGTTTAATACTTACCTGAGTACCTGCATGCATGGAATAAGACCTCTCATAACCAGTCAGAGCATTACTTCTTGTGATCAATGTAATAATATATTCAGTAATCATTCTGGAAGTTCTTTTATAATCTGCTTTGTAAAATCAGCAGCATACATTTGAACAGTGGTATTGCATTTTTCGTGAGCTATAATATGCCATCATGGCTGATTGTGACTGGTTTCATGTCATTTGTATGTAAGTTAAGTGTTATGAACATACCCTCCAAGATTTTTCAAATGGAATATTTAGAATCAAAATAAAGAGAATGGGTAGCCCACTCCATGTGTGTGAAGGCTGAAGAAGGCTTTATTTAATATTTATTATTTATTTAAGTGTTATTGCTGGTATAAAAAAGTTATATATCAGCAATTATGATCAGAACTCCAGCATGTATTCATAAATCTAATACAAAAGAAAAAATAAAGAAGAGAAGAGAGTGAATAATAATAGAACGGAAAAAGGAAAAGACACAACATTTTCCTTCCATTTGTGGCCATTTGCTTCTTAAACTTGAACTTCTTAAATGCTTAAAAGCACAAATGGATAGCACAGGCTAAATGTAACATATAATCTTACCTTTTCTGAATTGCGCATGATCATAGTGCCTGCATATCTAGGAAAGCATTTTATGGTACATGACTAAGTGGGAACATATTTCAGGGCTTCTTATTCTGCATCTTACCTTTGCCATTTGCTAAAGCATTGCTTTTTAATGACGCTGTTATTTTTGGCTTCGAAGTTGTGGCAGTACATGACTAGGTCTGCCATTTCAGTATGAAATCGCAGGGATAATCAGGACACAAGCTGTTTTCTGATTGGAATTTAGCCTTAATAACGGGAAATAACGGTGCATTCACACCACTTGGGCGACCTGTGTAAATGGCCAGTAAAAATTATGGTGGACATGTGAATGGCTCCACTTCAACAGCTTGCTGGGTCCTTGCATAAATATGACTTGATGCAAATATAGCAAGTCATGATGGTGCACTTAGACTTCAATTGTTAAGTTGCCAATGGGCGTGTGTGCGTCACTGAGCATCTCATTTACATACGAGAGAAAAAGAGGATATTTTTGAATCGAGTTGTCTGTGTTTGAGTTCTTTTTTTGTTGCTGTTGTTTACCATCTCTCAAATTTGCCCAAGCACACAGTATTAAAGCAGGGTTCTGTGCAGGGTAGAGTTGTATGTAGGGTTTTGCACGGTATATGGTAAATGATATGTATACGTTTTCCTCCGCCATCGAACTGAAAGATTTTTAATAGCCACTTTCATCCCCTAGCGTGTGCATCTTGAAGACTGAACATTTAATTTTAGCTTTTCTGACACCCCGTAGACGTAGATTAATTACAGTCCCTATTTTCTGTCACTTAAGTGGAGCCAGCCTATCTGCAACAGATGCATCGATTCCGAGTGTGGCCTCCCTCCTCAAGCTTGGCTCACAGAGCAATTTTCCGGAGCTCATAAATGATCGTTTCCCAGGAACCAATCAAATCCCAGCACCTCGACTCCTCAACAGCAGTGATTGATGGTGGAAGATAACTGTTTCAGGGCTTAGCTTTCGCGAGCTTTGATAAGAATTATTTGGCACGAGATGGCTTTTTTTCTGTCCCTGCCATATGTT
Source organism: Anguilla rostrata (assembly GCF_018555375.3). Lineage (NCBI taxonomy): Eukaryota > Metazoa > Chordata > Actinopteri > Anguilliformes > Anguillidae > Anguilla > Anguilla rostrata. The sequence continues at coordinate 13,735,444 of NC_057937.1, forward strand.
CATCCCAAAGTGCATCAAAAGCAAAGTGAAGGTGGGTCGTAAGATGAGTTGATTGGCAGTGCCACTGAGCTCAGGTTTAATTTGATGTATGCCGTATGGCTGTGTGTGTCAAGCCAGATCTCTGATGGAATCCAGACTTAATTAAGGGAGTTGCGTGCTGGTAAATACACACGGGAGTGTGCTGGTCAGGGATGTATTATTGTGTTTTTGTATTACCTTTGCTTCATCTGTGCTCAGATGTATACTGTGACATATTTATCAGCATAAAGCAAATTGGAATTGATCCATGTCTTTTACTCCGTGCTAGCTTTTTCATTCACCAGTTTATGAAACCCAGAATTTTAAAAAATGTTCATGCGTGCATTCGTGTGTGTATTTGTGCGTGTGTGTTGCCACCCCAGCTGTAGTGACCGCTCAGCTCAATGTAACACTGATTCATCTTAATCTGATTGTTTGCATGCCTTGTCAGTGTGCTTGCAGTAGTGGCTGTGGTGAAACGGATGAATTTCTCGGATTGGATTTTCTTTGTTCTCCCGTTGAAGATAGAATCGAGTGTTTCAGCCAGACAGCGTTAACACCCATCCCTTCTCCCCGTGTTTAACTTGACACGTCGTGTAGCTCGCTGATAGAGGAAAGGGAATAGGGCAGGTACCACGCATGGAACCTTCCGGCACCTCACCCCGTCATGGGGTGAGGCAGAAGTTAAGAAAACAAGCCTGGTGTCTAGAGGGGTGTGAGTTTGCCTCCCAAATGTGACACTGCTATTGGTCTCATCAGCCAGATGTTTAAGGTTTTAATCAATCCCATCTCAGTGTAGTCAGTTCAGGAAAGGGAGTGTGTCATATGAACCAACGATTATGTGCGGATTTTATACATTGACTTCTTAAATACTAAGTCAAAAAAGTAATTTGGAGATTTACAATGTGAAAGTAGTATCTTTTATTGATAACTGCATCAGAAAAACCTGGGTCCAATCAACATTTGGACTTAACTGTGACTCCAATATATATTATAATTTTAGTTAGGCAAATTCAGCAATCGCAAAAAAAAAACACACTTGCTTTTTGTATGTCAAGGTAAGTTTTGGAAAAGGGCCGATCTGATAAGGAAGTTTGACTTCACACAAAATATCATACGGAGGCAAAGAGCCAAGATCTGTACTTGGTGGTATAGTAGTTGTGGTGGGGGCTGAAATAAATTAAATATTTCCTTCAGGGAGAGTTTTTAAAAAATAAAAAATAAAAACATTTTTTGTTGGATTGAGAAAAGGGAATTGTATTTGAAGCAAGGGCATATCCTGTGGAAATACTGTCTACAGTATCTGAACATTTCTTGTGGAATCCATTTAAACGCAAACATAAACTCATTACAGTTGTTGATTACAGACTGTACTGATGCTGACAGTTGTATAATGATTATCGACATCAGCTGATTGCAACTGAAAATTGCTTTGGACTCCTGGAATGGGGACCTTACTTTTCCAAACCAAAATTAACCTCAGCATTCAATGTTCAGTGCGCCTCCAGAGTTTAATATTGCATTAAAATATATATATATATATATATATATACTATATATATATATATATATATATATAATATATATATAATATATAATATATATATATATATATTTATACATTTACAAAAGTATATAGACACCCCTGATTATTTTGAACCTGATAGCCACAGCCATTGCTAACATGTGCGTAAAATCAAGCATTCAGCCATGCAATCTTCATTGACAAACATTTGCAGTATGGGTATGGGAATGGGTCATACTGAAGAGCTTAGTGACTTTCAACGTGGCACTTTCATTGGATGCAACCTTTCCGACAGGTCAATTTTTCTAATTTCTGCCCTGTTAGAGCTCCCCCAGTCAACTGTAAATTCTGGAGCCTATCTCAGCGGGCATTGGGCGAGAGGCAGGAATACACCCTGGACAGTTTGCCAATCTATTGCAGGGCACACACACCATTCACTCACACACTCATACCTATGGGCGATTTAGAGTCTAATTAGTCATGATCATTTTTAAGGAGACATTCAAAATGTTTCATAGTGTATGCATGTAATAGCCTGTAGTATGGTCAGGTGGGGAAGGAGATGAAATGTGGATGAATAAAATGTGACTAAAACAGTGATGAAATTGCAAATGTTTTTGTTCTGCTGGTAACCTTAATATTAAGCACAGAAGTAGACACAGAAGTAGAAAGTAATTAGGTGGGAACTGTCAATCAGAAACTATTTTAAGTGACTCTATTATTAATGACTTGCAAAGTCTTGGCAGTACAGCAAAATAGCACAGCTACAGAATGTACAGTTTTACAATAAATAAGTATGATGAAGAAAAGTACAGTAATCAAGCAACAGCAGTGTTCCTCTAGCATCTAGTGTTTAAAAAGATATTAATTATAAAGGCCACTTCAGTTTGTTTCTTGTGATACACACACACACACGTACTCACTTACTCATGCAGCCATATGTGCACGTGTGACCAATTAGATACTACAGAAAATTACAGCAAATCTTGGTTAATGAAGTCCAAAGGAAGGGTGAACGTACAGAGAGAGCTGAAACACAGGCTTTTTCAAAGACTCCAAACAGCAGACAGGGCCAGGTGTGCCTTCGTGCCCACCCCCTGCCTCCCATGCTTTTATGTCCTTTTTTACATTTCATTGAGCATAGACACATTTCCGTCCGCTTGGTGCATATCTGCAACACTCACGACACGCTACAAGTTACAGTGTACCAGCGGTTGGCGTGTGCTTCAGTTGTGCTGATACAAGTGGCAGAGACCTGTTCTTTGTCCACGCAAAGCTGAAAAGCTGCACTCACGGGAAGGACAGAGCCATGGTTGTGGAAGCTTGGCATGCTGGGATGGGCGCTTTGGAGATGAAAGCGCTTTGTCTCCTGCTCAGCCGCACTCTATTTTCAGCCCAGACAGCTTGCCACATCTGGCTCTCAGAAGTCTACAGAGCGGAAATTAGCAGCCAACAGATTACCCGGGACTGTCAGTACTACTCGCACCAGATAGACAGTGTTTTCAGGGAATAAAAAAAAAAATAGTTTGAGATGGGAGGGTGGGGGAGGGTGGGGGGGCACTCTCCACAATGAGATCAGCGACCTGATAGCGCCTCCCGGTTTTCCCGTCATCTGTCTGAAAATGAGTTTGCAGCCGCGGAATTGGCCAGGCTGCCCGTCTTAATGTGCGTTTATTAACACCGGGCCCGAGCGGCACTGTATTCGCCTGACGCTTTCACCTTCGTCCAAAGTCGCCCTCTTTCGTCATCGCCACGGATACGCTTTCTGTCACCTGCCGACGCGTTTGCGGGCTGGCGCGTTTCGCCCGGATTAATTGGCTCGTCCGCGGCGGTGTAGGGACGCCGCTAGGAAGCGGCTAAGAACTTGACCAAAGTTCTGTTCATTAAAGGCCTTATCTCCCGACAAGGAGATTAATTCTGCATTGATTGCGTTGATGAGAATTCAGTCGCGGGTGGACCGCGTGTTCCTTCTGCAGATGTTTCGCTGGCTCTAAGGAAGCACGCTGTAGAAGAGGGTTAATTGAAGTGTCAACCGGGTGGAAGATAAACTATGTGTTGCTCTGTGTAACAATTGCAATGCTGATGGAGAAATGGAAAGCAGGAGAAATTCTGGCAGGCACTGAAAAGCCTACTTCTTACATTGCGGTCCCGATAAAGCTGATTGTTGCGATGAAAGAGCTTCTCACTTACTGCTATCTTCGATTTGAAAATAACACCAATAGCAGCCGCAGAAATCTCTCTTCACGTTGTGTGTGTGTGTGTGTGTATGTGGTGTAGGGATGCATAGTTGTGTCTCCCTGTGTGCTCGTGTCTGTGTATGTACAATGTAGGGATGTAATCTTGTCCTCCTAGATGTGTGTGATTGTATTTATGCAGGAGAGGTTATAGGAAAGCAATATGCCACGTTTGTGTGTATGTGCGTGCATATGCGTGTTTGTGTGTGTGCCATGTTTGCCTGTGTGTGTGTAAGTATGTGTACGAATGTGTGTGCCGGTATGTATGTGGACATATAGATAAGAGATGTGACTGGTTTGTTTTCTTGCAGGTCCAGTACCCTGATACGGGGGCGATAGCAGTGACAGCAGAAGGGAGGGAGCTGGTGCTGCACGTGGAGCGTAATCAGTAAGTTTCTGTTTCCACCCCCCGTCCCACCCCCCCTCCTCATCCTCCCAAACAGGACTCAGGGCAGCCTGCCATCATACCATCATAAGAACTGTCTGGATCAGGTCCAGCTTTTTACATGGGAAGTATGCGGTGCAGATAATGGTTGAGTTAGCTGATCCTGGATTAGTATTTGTGCCATTGTCCACATGGATCCACTGTCAAGCTTGCTGATCTTTGAGAAGGTTAGCCGCTGATAAGGGGATTGAGAGATATTGATTGTACCGTTACTATGAACAGCCTGTGACATGATCTGAAATGTGTGTGTGTGTGTATATAATGAACTATGTGTGCGCACAGGGTGAACAGTTTGCTGTGCTGTGTGGACAGTGAGTGTGTGCAGTGTGTCTTTGTGCTTATGTGTGTACTGAATGTGTGTGAGAGAGAATGAGACAGACGTCGTTCTTAAAAATTGCAGATGTATTGATGACTTGCAGCTTTCTCCAGTCTTTCGCTTTGGTAGTATTGTCATATTCACGGCATAGTGCCAATAAAGCATTATTGAAGGGAATTGAGAGAGTGATAGAGTGATAGAGTGAGAGAGAGAGAAAGAGAAAGAGAGAGAGAGAGAGAGAGAGATACGCCTGTTCGGGCATATGCTTTAAATGCGCAATTCTGTTAGGGGAAGGATCAACAGCCCCAATTGCAGCACAGTTCATTTCAGCCTGTCATAGCCTGAGGGACAGCGAGTGACCACCCACCCCATATAAACATTGTACATATTTATTGATTTACTTCTGTTGCTGTCAATGCTGTTATTGTTATATATTGTTACACTTATCATTATGATTTTAATATTATTATTCTTTTACATATTATATATGTATTCTTTGGCAATAATTACATTTGTATTTCATGCCAATAAAGCAACTTAAATTGAAATTGAAATTGAGAGAGCGAGAGAGAGCCTGACCTGGTTAGAGATGGTGTCAGTGTCTCAGGCCATGGTGAGCGTGCGGTGCTGTGCCACCAATGTCCTCTGAATGCTCTTTCGGCTTCAGATATCTCCAACCAAATTCAGCACCTCAGCATTCTGAGTGACGTCACAGGCAGGTGGGCCTCTTGTAATGGATGAACAACTGAATCTATTTAAAGTTAGGTTTGAACATTACATTCCTACTTCCGTTGAAAATTTGGAAACTGTCCACCGTGGAAGAAGATTGCACAGAACCGAATGGTGAGTTTTGCAAGTGACCTTGTTATTTCAATTCATATATAAAAGATCACAAGGGTCATAGATTATAGAAGATGGATTAATGGAAATATCTGGCAAAAAATGATTTAATGGACTGGAAATACTGCACGTTTGTTGAGGCATGTTTTTATTGAAGGGATTCTATCGTCACGGTGTTCACTGTGCATAAAAGATTGTCGCCTGATGGTTGTACAATGACAAAGGTGACTAATGCATTCTTTAATAGAGTCACTACCGTTGGAATTAGTGGCTACAGTAAGACCTCCCACCTGTCTGTGACATCATGGAGAACACGAGGAGTATGCTCAGACATTTGAAGATAAATCAGCCAAATTTTCAAGATAATGCCCTAGCCTTTTCCTTTTGCTTGCCTTGGAGTTGGAGGAAGAATCTCTGTACTTTGTCTATACTTAAGTCTAACAGGTAAATTAAAGTATGTGATGCTTATTTCAATATTCAGCCTTGACATAGTGTCTTCATATTCGGAATTTTCAAATGAGAAGAATCATTGCAAGACATACTGTTGCATGCTGGGAGGGTGTGATGCACAACAGCTTTAGTACTTGGAGATGCCAGTGTTGAAGCTGACATTACTGTGAAAGGGCACTTCATTTCCCTTGAAAAAGCATTTGTTATTTACAGAGTCAGTTTTTGAAGGTCGTAGCAAACAGTCAGATTTCCTTTGAGTCCACAGTGCTACCCCAGTTTTATTCTCATAAGCTAAAGCTGAATATTGTCATTTCCTCTTAGGACACCAGACTCAAACATAAGCCCGTTATGCTTGCCGTGCTCATGCTGTATGACCAGAGATGGTTGAAGTATTCACTAATTGTGTTTAATGCATGTGCTGGACGTTTTGTCATGTATTATCATTTTGAATAGAATTGATGTTAATAATATGGATAGACCATGTTGAGGTGTCTTTCAAAATGTGAGGAATGCTGTAGATTTTCATTCACACAAATCAGCATTTTCTTGTGCAAAATGTCTGAATGATCTTGTTTTACCCACACACACACACACACACACAAACACACACAGATGAGAATATCATGTGGTTGCAGTCAAATAATTCAGTATACAATTGTTGTAAATCTTATCGTGTGTTACTAAAGAGGACTTGTATCTGTGGTCACTGCCATGAAGCTGGTATTTACTAACATAACCAAAATTTACACCAAGCCATCATTATAGTCATAGCTGCTAAGTTACATCTTGAAAAACAATGCTATGGCCTGAAATCTTGCCGTTACGACTGCAACAGTACACTGCACATCCTGTCCTGCACATATGAAACATAGATTGTCCTTTTTTTGCAGTTTCCTTTCAAAAGTGTGCATTATTAATTCCTCTGGGGAGTCGCATCCCAATGTCTGTATGGCCACACTGCGATGCTTCCACTTTTTATGTGACTTTCCCTGGCTTTTTCGACATACTGTACCCGTGCAGGCTGAGAGTTCCAGTCTCAGTCACTCTACAAAACAAAGACGGGTGGTACCTCAGGGAAGTCATTACACAGTGTATTCGCAGCGGTGCACATAAAAGTCACAGAGTGCAGCTTTGTGGGAGACTTTCCTAACCTCTAGTCTGAAGCGGTTTAGTCAAACTGGGAGGAGGGCAGAGGGAGGTGGGGGGAGGGGGAGGGGGGCAGTTCTCTTTGCCCTCAGGTGCATTCACCAGGAGCATGTAAATGCCCAAGTCCTCTGTGTGTGAAAAGCTCTGCTGCTGGCATGGATTCAATTACCTCTCCTGGGCATTGTTGTGTGTTTGCCTGGCTCTAGAGGCACATGGTGACAGAGGCCTTCTCTGACAGTGGCAGCGAGATCCAGCTTTTTATTCTTTGCCCCGGGCGCTGTTGAAAGCTTTTTTGTGGAGATGGCTCTTTGTGAATCTACCTAGTTTGTCTTTTCAGTTCCCCTGAGAGCAGAATGTGGCTTTCCTTTTTTTTTTTTTTTTTGAAGAAAAGTTTGTTTAAAGTCACAGGAAATGCAAGGTGAGGATAAGAGGATAATAAGCGTCATCGCTTGTGTCAGAACACGTTTGTTTTTGCAAAAGATTGCAATTAATTTGACTGCGCACTATCCAAATGATGAAAAATGCTGAGGACATAGAGGGTGTTTACGTGGAGAGTGATTTTGCTTTTTTTATGCAAACTGAATATTGTTCACATCTAGTGCCTTCGTTTAATTTTAAATGAGATCGGGCAGTCTGCTCTCTTTCATGTAGTTTTCCACTTTTTTCTAACGGGGAAATCAGAGGGGGTTACAGGTCGAGATAGGATCATAATGCAGGAAGAACCATGGCTGGATTCCCACCTCCAACAACACAGGGGGATTTGCATATGGGCTGAGAATTGACTCTGCTTCAAACTGCACCACATTATGTATTTTAAAGATTCATTCCTTTAGTCTGTTGCCATTCATATTGTTTATAATCTTTATATTCTAGCATTCAGGTAATAAACTGCACAGTGGAGGCATATAACATTTATACGCCTTTCAGCCTGTTCTAAATCAGGAAAATGAACAGATAATGATTTGGATGAATGAAAGTGCATATCACTCATTTCTGGCTCAGCTTTGCTCTCGTGTGATTGGGTACAGTGTGGCTGAACGGTGGTATTTCACCTGCGGTTGTACCTGACCTGTGAACTGCCATCTGGCATTGTGTGACCTGTGAAACTGAGGCATGGTAGAAAAATGTTCTATGACCCAGTGTTACCCCCCACCCAAACCGCCACCCCCTGCCCTCTTCCCATGCATCAGCCCTTAGTACCCCCCCCCCCCCCCCCCACACACACACACACACACACATAATGCTGAGGCACTCCTGGTCAGTAATAAAGGTTCTGTAGTCTGTACTTCAGTAGGAGTCATAGAACCTTTTACCGCCCTTTGAGCATTTTTGTTAGGTCTTTTTAAGCACTTTAAGACTGAGATTGTGCCCAAAGCCAGAAAAGCAGACTATGTCAGCATGGAGCTGCTATGCATTATTCCTGGCCTTGAAACGTTAAGTCATTCTCTATTCCTTATTGTGTTATCTCCTTGCTAGGGTGTGTGGAATCATGGTGGTTTACTGTACGTGAGGTAAAGGGGGTGTACATGGACTGAGGGTGGCGCATGTGGGATTTTGGTAATGTTTGAGGGGTGAAGACAACGGCAAGAAGATAAGGGGTTTACTTCAGGGCCTCATGTGGAGAAACATTCCCCAGTAGGGGAAAGGTCTAAACACTCGCTTGTGTGTGTATTTACATCTCAGAGTCGTAACCTATCAGGTTTCAAATCATAAATAAATCGAGAGGGTGCCGTTTGCCCGTTCAAGGCCAGTTCATTCAGCTCGCACACGCACATGCACACACACAGGCACACGCACGCACACGCACACGCAGACGCACAGGCACACGCACTCGCACACGCACACGCACACGCAGACGCACACGCACACGCACACGCACACGCACACGCATAAACACAAGTCACTAACAGGAAATGCGCGAGGCTCATGTCACAGAGAGGCAGGGCTCGGTGCAGGGTGTCAGTTGGCAGAGGTGTCTGTGTTTACCCTGCTCTAGCCTCAGAGACAGCACTCCGGCGTGGCAGTTTAGTCTGGCCCCGGGAAACTAGGTCAGCAAAGTTTAGTTCCAAGGAATTTGAGATATCCTGGTGTGTGGAAAGTGTGGGGAGGGAGTGTGAGTTTGAGATTTTAACCCCCCCCCCCCCCCCCAAACCCCCTTCCCCCCACCCCACTCCCATCAGGAGCCCACTGGCCAGACATCCAGCAAAAATAAGTACAGTGCCAACGGACCCTGAGGCAAAGAACGCGCCCTGAAACTAAAGCACATATAGATTTACTGTTAGGCTCAGTGGGACGTGCACTTGTCTGTCAGACCTTTCATGTCCCCCTGACCTCCCCCTCTCTAGCTCACCAGTCAGAGCTTCATACTCTCAGCCACAGGCTAATCCTCAGATGCTGACATGTGAACTTTACTGGCTCTTCATCTTCTTAAAGGAAAGGATAATCAGAACACTAGTTCAGGAAAACACACATACCTATGTGCACGCACACACACACGCGCACACGCCCATACGCACACACACACACACACACGCACACACACACGTACACACACACACATGCATACGCACATAGACACACACGCTCACGAACGCACTCACGCATACACAGACAGGTTACTGTGTTCAATTGGGATTTGAAATGTTTTATTTCTGCTGTGGGTAGCAGATTTTCTGTGTGATCATTCAGGCTAATAAATAGTTCAGATGTTAAAAAAAAAGAAAAACTACTGCATGGCAACAGTTTGGGAAAATGATTGGATTGCTCCCATTCATTAAATTAACCTGTTGTTCCTGTCAATCATTTGCGGTTAGAGAAGTATCTCTAAAGCTCTGGAGGACTGCGGGATTTGTATTCCACTGTAGTACTGGACTCATTTAGATCATCCAATTATATTTTGTACAGCTTTTGCTTTTCCAAATAAGCTATTAATGCAGAACTCTTTCAAGTAAGTAAGGATGCTAACCAGGCAAAGCCATCCGGTCCGATCGAAAAAGCAGGACCACAGAGGGAGATGGGCTTTACTGTTAATTATGCTAAATCCGATTAGACCTTTGGTGCTCCGAATAAAAACTATACATTAGAACTGGGGAGATTGACGACCTCCCAACGGCTTTCATTAGCCCGAAAGCAAATAGCTTTTCCCAGGAATTAATTTGCCTTATCTTGGCATTTCACCCACGGCGCTTTAAATTGTATTATTATTAAAATCAATAATGAACTTTATCCTTGAGATCCAGCCTTAGGTGGAGACAGTGCGGAGAAACCCCCCCCCCCACACCCTGCGTCCCCGCCTCCCCGCCAGGAGGCTGTTAGCAGATGTTTATTGGCTGTCTTTTACAAACCCCGTGAAGTTGTGCACTTCCTGCAGAGAGGGAGGGTGGAAGCCAGGACAAGGTGACCAGGGTTCAGCTGTGACAGGGCCTTCTCACACAGGCCTTCGCAGCCCCCCCACACCGAGCCGGGTGAGTCGGTTCAGCGTTTGGGCTGGTGCCACAGTAGGAAGTGGTACAGCAGCTGCCCTGTGACTAAGCCTTTCTCATATCCTTCAGCTGTCCGCCCCTAGATCCCAGTGTCTCTGATGAACCTGTCAGTGTGGTTAGGCCCATCCCATCTCCCCAAAATGCGATTTATTGTTTTTATTTTTTAATTTAGCAGGCACCTTAATCCAGATTGACTAGCACGGGTTATATTTTTACATGTAATTTTTACAGTCGGGTGTTTTTCCAGAAGCAAGTCAGGTTACTATGTGAAACAGAACAGCAGTGCCCCACCAAAGACTTGAACTTGCAAACTTAACCTTTGAGGTAAAGGTTGCCTAACCATTATACTACATTGCCAATGTGGCAAAGTGCTTGCACACTTGTGAACGCAGCCTGATACAAACAAGTTCTTTATGAGTTCACTAAAATATTCACTAAAACTGTGAGTGGATTTAACAAATTCTACCTATTCCATATCCAGTTTTCTGGTGAATCTGCATTGTATTTTGTAGACTATGGATTTCATAAACCTACAATCAATTATGAGAAACATTTATCTGCAGATGTGTTTTTTTGCTTGTGTTGGTTAACTTAGACCAGGTAGGCTACCATATTATGTAGTGTGTTCTATGATGTACATGCTGCTACCCATGACAAAAGAGTGTTTCTTAAATGACTTGAATGACTCCATAATTGCATGGTTTTCATAAGTAGTCTTTGCAAATTAGGTGTTACCACACTGAACTTACATATTATTTTGGGTCGTGCCTTCAGTAAATCATTATCTCTCAGGAGTTGTTTCTGGATATTCGGGATAATACACTTTTTGGAGGCTTATTGTGCCTCCAGAAAGTATTCACCCTCCTGGAACCTTTTCACGTTTTCTGCTATTACAGCAGTGCTAATGCACTGAACTGTTTTCTCCCTCACCAACACAATAGATGTAACACATTTTTTATGTAAAAGTATGTTTTTATTCAACACCTTTTTTGAGTGAAAGTGAAAGACTTGCATTTCTCATTTACGAAAGTGTGCACCCCTCAGTCAACACTTTGTAGATAGGCCTTTGGCACCAATTACAGCTCTGAGCTTTCTCCTGTATGTCTGCATGAGCTTTGCACATTTAGATTATGGAATTTTTGCCCGTTCCTCCATGCGTATTTGCCAAGTTAGCCAAGTTAGATGGAGAGTGTATGCAAGTGTTATTTACTGTTGAAACAATAATTTAGCAAACATTAAAACTTGTTGTTGTTTTATGTTTATAAAGTGGTAACATTTACGAATAATCATTATATATATTGAGTATACTGAACAGTTACTAATACATTTTTGTATTATGTTATGAATAATGTTGTAACAAGAGCTTTTTATTTTCTGTATTAATGAGTATTCTTTTCTCTTTTAATTGTTTTTTTTTTCAGTTAAGACTCCAGAACAGCTGGTTGAAAGATTTGTTTGATTAATTTCTAAGTTAAATTAGATGTGTGTTGCTCCGTATGATCTTCGCAAAGTTTTTAATTGAGCTGAAAGTCCAGTTTGCCTTAAAATGAATAATGTGGTTCTGTACAAAAACTAAGGATGCATTTGTAATACAGGTAACTTTACTGCAGGTCACAGAAAGGTAAGTACGGTTGGCCATTCCCCAGTTGCTCACTATACTTAGAGACCCTTTTTTCAGAATCGGTTGTTTCCTTGACCTTTTGTGTTAATGAGTTCTCGGAGGACCCGATTCATACAGAAATTACAATGATAAATCGAAACAATGTCGAAACAATGCATTTTATGTCGGGAACTAACATTGTACAAAAATATTTATTTTGTATTAATATTTCACAATACATCATTCACTTCTTTTTTATTGCAACTTTTTCCACATATGCAAAACTAGAGCAAAAAAACAGAATATTTAGGGGAAGTTTTACTATACAGGAAATGTACTGCTGCTTTGGCTATTGTTTTACCTTGGACTTCCAGTTCCTGTTTGTTCATTACTTCCTGTCTCTGGCTAAACATTGTCCCATTCCAGGGCTTCCAGCTCCACCAGCTCTAAATCACCTGCAACCTGATGACTCCTCCGATTTAAACAAGACATCTGTCATGTGCATGAAAGAGCAGGGAGGAAATAATATGCAGCCAGATGTTTTTTATAATACTCTTTGTTAAATTTAAGGGAAGGTAGAAATAACTGAAATGAGTTTCCTTTTTTGAAAACCTCTGAAACTTCAGAGGTACACTTCATTCCTACTTTAGAACGCCCCCATAAGACCATGCCAACTTGCTCTCAAAGACAAATAAAATAAAAATAGTGGCTATGCCTACACACCACGCACTGAGCCAATATTAGTAGTTTGGATGACTCCCTCCGGAAGCCTGTGTTTTTTGCTGGCAATATGTTTTTAGGGCTGAATTTGCTAAAGTTAGCCATTACAATTTTTAGCCGTTATATCATAGTTAATGTAGTGTTTATGGCAATGCAATTTTTAGCAGTTATGTCATAGTTAATGTAGTGTTTATGGCAATACATTTTTTAACAGTTATGTCATAGTTAATGTACTGTAGTGTTTATGCATGCATACATACACACACACACACATACACACTCACACACACAAACACATACATACATATTACATACTGTACTTACATACATACATACTTAAAATCACAATAAATTATTGAATCAATCATTATTACATACAGTACAGATACATACAGAGATATGGAAATTCTGGCATAAGTTATATTTTATATGTGCACATATATTTTAGTCTTCGTTGAGTAGTGCCTATGAAGGTGTGATCAGTTTGGTTGTTGGGTGTCGATAGAGGCTTCTGATTGCTTTTTATGAATCAATGTAAATGGCACAATGTTTCCGCCTTCTCTGTTCTTTTTTTAGATGGTTGAATTGGGCTGGCCCCCTCATTTTAGTGGAGTTACTGATCAAATTGCCTTTAATTGAAGGAAGTGAACTCCCCCGCCCTCACCACAGTGGAACATTCCGCCATAGGCCGCACGCAGAAAGTGCGGCACACCGTATCAGGTGACACGTACTAGGCACGTAGGCAGGTGCGGGCGGGACCCTCGGTCTGTTTTTACAGGGGCCGCGGGAGTGCCTAACGACCTTCTAATTCGGTCACCGAGCCGCTTGTTTTGGCCACGGCGACTGTATCCAGGGACGCGGCGGCCTGCGGGCTCCCGGCCAGGCTAGGCCAGGCCGGCCCGGCCTCCCGCGCCACGCAGGAAGGAGCGAATCACGTCAGACAAGGGAAGCAGATGCGGGGCCCCGCCTGATGGGGCCCAGATGGTGGCGGCGCGGTGATGAATGGGGGGCCCGGGCTCTCAGTGGGTCAGCGGGTCAGCTGGACGGGCCCTGAGCTCAGCGGTTTCTCACCGCCGGAGCGGTGGTGGCTCCAGCGCCTCTGTTCTCCCCCCCTTGATAAAAGCTGGAAAAGCCAGGGGAAAAGGAAACCGGGGACACACCGGGAATTATATAAGTCCCCCCCCCCCCCAACCCCCCTCCCCACGAACGGAAGACGTAGCCGAGTTTCTGTCTTTGTGTGTTGGCGTGTTGACATAACTGTGATTAATTGTGTGTGTGTGTGTGTGTGTGTGTGTGTGCATGTGTTTGTGAGAGAGAGAGAGAGAGAGAGAGCGAGAGACTGCGTTTTTTTGTAGGTCTCCTGTTGGTTGTAAATCATTTTAATTGTGTGAGAGATGAAGGTAGAGTTCCTGAGTTGTTTAATGAGATGAAAATAAACAAAGTTAATACCATAAATATAATGCACATGCTGATGCTATTCTGGTTGTATGACCTAAGTGTTTTTGTCAACACAAGCTCAGTTTGGTGAGCTTATGCCAAATTCTGTTTGTGAAGAAACAGAAAATAATAATTATATTATACACGGGTCAGAATAAAGGTTTATTAATCCCAATCCTATTCGACAATCCAAAGCCTGTTTAGAAATCTTGTATTTCACAAGCGATGTAGATATTAACCAACACTTATACGCTTAAGTTTCATTTCTATTTTGGGGAAGACACACTGCTGAACTACCTAGTCTTGCATAATCAAACGTTAAGTCTCGGAAGCATACTAGCTAGTCTGATAATTAATTCATATGAAAACATTGCCGGTGACATGTCTCACAATCTTTTTTCGAACCTAGAGTATGCTTGTGCCTGTACAGCGCTTGTTTTGATCAAAACTATCGGAGCTACTGCTCCTCACGTCGCTACTCTAAACTTCTGGGCAAAACACGAGCTCTGTTTAATGAAGAGGGAAGCAGCTGCTTTCGGTTGCTTTCCAGATTGATTCTTATCCAGCCGAGAGGGGAAAAGACCCCAAGGCCCCATGTCTGTTCTATTACTCAATGAACCGTGGCTGAATCCCACGCCGGAGCTCTCCAAGCCCGGTGAAGGAAAGTTTATCCGTGCTCTGAGACGTGCGGGATAACATCCATATGCTCCAAGTGGAGCCTCGCTTATTGCTGTTTTGTATTTTTTTTTTGTTTTTTTTGTTTGTTTGTTGTTTCTTTAGCGCGGCTCACAGCGAGAACGGTGTTGAGTCACGGATGCGCCTCCATTCGTTTTGTAGCCCATTCCAGCTCTGAGACATTGGAGGGGGAAATGTCTTAAGGCAGCACTTTACTTCCTCAACTTTACTCATTGGTTATACTGCTTTTTATAGCGTTACTCCTGAGGACCGGTTAGCTTTAGTTGGCGCTATCTCATCAGTAATACCGAACTTAACCCCCCAGTATAACCCCAAATAAGTGATTTAACAGTGTGTACTCATACAGTATTATGTAGTAGTTACGAAAGGACATTGTAATTGTGTAATTATAAAAACATCTATCATTTTTCTTGGAGCCAGAGAATCGTGCCTTGCTAGTACAACAGCGTATGATGCAATTTCAAAGCAGTCATCTGGCAGTTAAGCAGGTTTTCTATAGTAGTGCTCCAAGGCTCTTTGTGATGTACTGAACCATTGAGTAGATGTAGCAGTTTCTCCCCTTTCCTTCAGCGAAGCATGCTTTCTGTGTCGCTATTTTATTATAATAATAGAAAAATACAGAAAAATGTCCAGCAGTGAACTGACAGAGTGCATTTTTCTCTGAAAGAGTACATTTGATCGCATTCAGGCTCTCTTAGAGTCGAATTCGCACAGGATATTCTTATTTATATTTGGCTGTGTCTCCTTTTCATATTTAGTGTTGGATTCTCTTCATTTCCAGCATCCTGCTCTGACCAGCCTGGGATCTCAGCCAGTTTCTGAACAGGAAATCGTTCATTCAGCATTAATATGTTGAGATTTCTGATTGTTTTACATGTCAGCAAATTTATATCCTCTAAAAAAAGATTTGGACACAACCTGTGAACTTTTTCATTATGACAGTTATGCCTACTCTGCTGTCCTATTTCCTTATATTATGTGATTGAATTTTATTCTAATAAACATGCAACATTACACAGAGTGTGCAAATCTTTATGGACACCTACTCTTTCCCTGACTGACCGGGTGAATCTAGGTAAAAGTAATGGTCCCTTTTTGATTTCACCTGTTAAATCCACGTCAGTGTAGATAAATTGGTAGATACAGGTTGAAGAGGGATTTTGAAACTTGGGGGTAACTGAGACATGGATTGTGTGTGTGTGTATGTGTGTGTGTCATTCCGAGGGTCGGTGTCTGTCAGGTTAGGTATACTCCTGCCATTGCATTTGACCAGAACTGGAGTTTGTCCCCGGGTGCTGCACTATGGCTGCCCACTGCTTCTGAGTACCTAGGATGAGTCAAATGCAGAGGACACGGGGTCAATGAAGTATCGCTTAATAATAATTAATCTCTTTCAGATTTGCATGGTCAGTCTATGTCATGGAAAACAAAGGTGTTCAATAACATACACTGAGTGCAAATGTTTTGTACACTCAGTGTATGTTATCACATTTTCATTACATCGTATGGCATATATGGAAACTGCAAGAGTCTGATTGGCCAGAGGAATCATTTGTCCATGATGAGGTGGTTTATACCCTGCTGACTGAAGCCCAACTTCCTGGGGCCATGTTATGACTAATTATGAGCTGGCTCACAGAACTGCTGGCCTTATGGATGTTGGCACGGTCAGGGATTTGTTTGCGCTCTTAGTTATTTTCCCCAACACATTTATCAGAACCACAAACGTCAGCTCATTGATGCTGGACAAACGATTATCTCCTGTCAGGTGTTTGCTGTGATAGGTTGTGTACAATACCCAGCACCGTCAGTGTTGCCATGTAATAATATCTTGTAGAAAATCTGCACTGTAAAAAATGTTGTTTTCTGTAGAGTAAGGTCCAATCTCTACGATACTGTAAGTGAGGTTTGGCCATTCGATCCATGGTTTCATAGCTCATTGTTCTCTACTTTACTGGACTCGCAATAGAGAAATTTCTACTTTGTGAATCAAAGTCTAGATTACCTTGGGGTGTCACATCGTTTCAAGAACAGTGCAACCTCTTTATCCCTGTATGCTTATTTGTGATGGAAACATCCAGAGAGCGGCTGCCAGTTCATCTACCATCGTTCCAGAAGATATGTGGCGGTTTTGGGGGCTGAGGGTGCAAGCCGTTGTAGCACAAGGAAGCCATTCACAAAATTCAGAGCCTCTTAAAGCAGCGGGCGAGCCAGGCAAAAACATTTTATTGACGCGTTCAGCCGCTGGTATGCGTTTTAACAGCTGATCGCTTTGCTCACCTTAACGAATGATGAGATGAGGGAACAACGTTTGGCTCTCATTTCCTTCTTTAACACCATGCAGCTGTTGCCTTTTTACCCGGTGATTGCAGGCTAATCTAGAGGACGTCGATACCGCGATCCTGTTGTTAGAGCGTGAAATGGAAGTCGTGTGGAAAAGGAGTTTCATTGAATGATCAATGCGTTGGGACGTACTTGTCTTGGGGATCTTTCCAAGCCAAACGCTACTGTGAGGACAAACAAGATGATCAATAAATTTCTGTTAGTAGTCTATGTTTTTAGAGGGAAAAAAGGCCTATTTTGATTGCAGAGGTCGATCCATCTCATTTGCTTTCGCTCCGCGTGTTTTCCTCGAAAGGGCCTGGTTTTGGAGCGACTCGCTCCCCAGGTGCATTACCGCAAAACGAAGGGCATGTCCCTCTTCATCTTCAATCGTGTAGCCGCACACCCCAGTCCTTTCTTCTCTGGGCCCAACACTCTTTTGGGCTCGGGGCATCTTCTGGGCTTCTTTTGTTAGCCTTTGAAATTGGGGGATCTGTGCCTTGAGACATGTTTTTCAATTATTTAATGGCGTTTCCTCAGCAGGTTTTGAAGTTGTTCTCTAATGGAGAGGGGGATAGTCGCAGTTTCGGTTTTGGGGGGTTATACT
This sequence comes from Anguilla rostrata, assembly GCF_018555375.3. Lineage (NCBI taxonomy): Eukaryota > Metazoa > Chordata > Actinopteri > Anguilliformes > Anguillidae > Anguilla > Anguilla rostrata. Next base: position 13,753,282 of record NC_057937.1, read on the forward strand.
GCATCATTACTGCACACAGCGGTGAGAAAAGAAGTCTGGAAAAAAAAGTAGTACTTCTATGACTCATGCTTTTTGCTTTCTTTGGGTCAGCTGAGGCCAGGTGGTTTGCATTTTTGTGAGAGGAAAGTTCACCGGTCTTCAAAGGCTTTGTCGTTTAAAAGTCGGCGTCAGGTGTTTTTTTCTTTGAGCAAATGCCTTATGGAAGCTTTTAGAAACTTAAAATGAAACATTTTGTCGACCCAGTGATGTCAAATATATGAATTTATTTAAGGATATATTTATTATTTATTTTTTGTAACCCACACAATACGACTTAATGTACCATTCTTAAATGTACCCCTGGCTGTGCAGGCACTCACTTTGTCCTTATAAGAGGGCGAATGCATTTTTTTAATGCTGTACTTTGTTGGATTCATAAAAAACCAAAGCCAGAGCACACAGACACAGGTTTGTAACCAGTACACAGTAAAATGTTCAGTGCTCAATCAAACCTTACAGAGTACAAAAGGTCCCTGTTGGACTCATATGCACTCTGTTAAGAGTTGAATTAACATCAGACATTTTACTGTGTATATGATTACGCATGAAGACCCATCGAAGATAAAATAGGTTAATGACAAACTGTTGCTTTCAACTGTTTCGCAAGTACAGAGCAAAATCAGAGACAAATATAAACTAAAGAATGATACTGACGCTTTCCATTTTTTCCGTATTATATTTTTTAAAAATGATAACCAGATACTTGCTTTTTCTTCCAATGTGGAAATCCACTTGATAAAAGTAAAATAAAATGTGCATTGTACAAGTACCACTTTCTGAAAATAAACAACTCAGAGAACTCATTTGCAAAGAAATGTTTGTGGTTTTATGAGTTTTGATGAAGTGATTCAAAAAGCTACAGATCTACTAGAATTTCCTTTTACTTCTTTCCAAACAATTATAACATTTAAAGTTAATGAGGTGACATTGGAGTGTGCAAAGAGTAGGAATCGAGCACCTGTGAGACTACGAGCTGTATCAAATGTCTGTGGCTCCTCTATTGCTGGAGGCACTGTTGGTGAATCTAGGAGGAAGTCAATGGTGCACAGCCATCCAATTTTTATTTTCATTGTATCCATTTTTGCAAACCTGCCTCCGAGAACTTTACAAGCAGCCCCGAGCAGCTAAAGTGAAAATTTTAATGCTAACAAAAGATATGGAGTGGATATGAGACTAAAGTCGTCAAAGTGTGACAGATGGGCTACTGAAATGTATATAAGCACCAGGGAAATGAGGGAGTCTCCTGTTCACAGCATTAACACCTGTGCTTTGTCAGCCAATTAAGAAGTGCGCCGAGCCTGGAAAGGGGACACTAATTTCAAAATGAATATAAAATGCTCAATTTTACATCAACATAAAATATTGGCTTTGCTTGAAATTGCTTTAACTACATTTGCTGCTACAGTGTAGCACTTTTGCGATGTTGGCATAAAAATGTAAATGAATTCAAAATTCATTTTTACTGAAATGTCAATGCAGCGGGAAGCCTCTGTATGTGCTTGGCCCCTGGGGTGCTGCTTGTTGCTGTACTATAAACACCATTATATGATAATCACTTGGCAGATGCTCTTATACAGAGCTACGTACAATAGTGGAGAACATCAGTGTTACTCACAAATACAAAAAGGTCTTATCACTAGAAGGCACAGGGGCTCATTTATATTCATTAATGTAATGCTAATCAAACAAAAAATGTGTGTTGTAACAAAAGAAAGTACCACTAGACAGATAACACACAGTTAAACCTGTAACATTATCCAGAAGGAAACCCAAAGAAAGAAATATTAAAACATATTTAAAGGGGGTCAGGGTAACCGTGGTGCAATCTGAGAAGGTGAGTGTTCAGTCTGTGTCGGAAGATGAGCAGAGTTTCTCCTGCCCCGACTGCACTGGGAAGTTCCTTTGAAGATGTGCAGTAACAGAGCTGTCCCTTTAGCTGCATGATAGGCTAGCACCAAGGTTTTAATTTTGTTATGAGTTGATATAGGTAGTCAGCAGAGGGATATGAGAAGACCAGTGACAAGGCTGAGTAACAGGCCTGTTTGAAGACAGCAACAGTGGACAGGGATGATTTCACCAGAGAATAAATATATATTACTAATAACAATAGCTATTAAATATTATTATTAGTAGTAGTAGCAGAAGCAGTAGTAGTAGCAGCGGTAGTATTGGCAATAGTAGTGGCAGTAGTGGTAGTATTAGTAGAAATATTAGTATTAGTATTATTTGTATGTCTATACAGCAACTGTGAAGGTTGTTTTTATCTGTTGCCTAAAATGGACATTTCTACAGATTTTTGGGTCAGTTGCACACTAAATGTGGTGCTTCATTCACTTGCGACAGCCCTTCGAACATGGAACCTGTCTTGTAAGGCACCTGGTTTATTAACCAATAACCAAGCAGGGTAGAGCACAGTGTCCTCCCCTCACCCTTCTGACGCATAACCACAGGTTCTGGGCTTTTTCTCCTGGCGTGAGAGGGAGGGTTCGGCGCTTGGGTAAATGTCACCCCACGCGTCGTCCGTGTGCGACGCCCAGAAGACCTGCACGCTTCCGCGGTGCGGTGACCTTTAACGCTAACAAGTAATTATCACTCTCCACGGTTCTTTTGTGATCGCCTGGTTTATTAGCCCACTGCTCTCAGCAGATAGCGACAAGTGACACACATGATATGTCACCACAGAACCACGTGCCAGAGAGAGGGCCTGGCTGGAGGCTGTCAGGAGAACAAATAGAGTGCGAGATCCTTTGTCTCTCTCTTTCTTCTCGTCACCGTGTATTGTGAGAAATGCTTCACTCAGTTTCCTGCTTTTATTGAAGCTATTTATTTGATCTTTAAGTCAATTTGATTGTAGAAAGTAGTGTTTTTGTAGGGAATTTATTTGTTCATTTAATTCAGGGTCGCGGGGGAGCTGGAGCCTATCCCAGCGTGGCCTCCCTGTGGGCCATTTGCAGATGGACTCTCCGATTGCTGTAATTGGATTATTACCGTATGGTAAAAGCACGGTAATTTATTGCCGTACTTTTGTGCACTGCAAGTGTATTTAAAGTGGGTGCCATGAATACAGTGAGAGCTTATTATTTTTTGCCAGGGTTGCCGAACTTTTTTTTTTTTTATGTCACAGTCCCCTAACTCTGGCTCAGTCTCCTTGTCAGTAAAACAGTTAACTGTCAGTACATACCCTACACAATAAAGACTGCGAAGCAGAGCCTATTGAACAAGCAAGAATTCAGAAATATGTCATCCACATAATGATCTATATCAGAAATGTATTTAGTGCAATATAAATACTTAATACGTTACTATAATGCATATTAACAAGGACACGTAAAAGCAGCATTTTTTGTTAGCCAAGTTTATTTTATCTATAGTAATTTACAAGCTCTTGTATCTTTAATCTCTTGATTGTAAAACGCAGGAGTAACTTTTTGGCTGGAAATTAAGGTGCGTTTTTTTAAGGTGTTATTTTTTGAAGGTAAAGATTTTGTTCCGAAATAGATTGTACTTTTGTGTGCTGTGGCTCCCTTTCACGGTGTTTTCCTTGGATACAGAGAGGGCCTGTTAATGCCAGGCAGCTGTGAGACGCGGTGCTAAGTGAGAACGTATCAGGGAGCGTTTGATAAGACAACACAGCCACTGGGAGGGATGCAGCCTTCTCGGCAGTACAGCAAGTCGAGCAGCACAAATGTAAGACATTTTCTAAACAGGCGGTGGAGGGGAAGCCAGCCAGCAGAGACAGCTCTATGATACACAAGTGAGATGGCACATTCATTATCATTTAAAGGTTGCACACATTGTGTGTAAATAGGCCGCAAGCTTGGAAATTGGCCCATGCCCTTGTACGGTGACCTCCATGTCCAGCCCGAGCACTCGCCACTTTCTCACAACTTTGCTGTGATGATGCTACCATATCGTCCAGAAACACTGTCAGAATGATTTTATTTCTGAGCAATGTTCGTATTTATAAACCCACTCTATGATTTCCCATTGGCTGTCTCATAAGCCCTAGTTTCCATTGAGGGGAGACAGATGCATCTAGGAGGGCCCAGCCCAGCATCTGCTTCCCACCCACAAAGTGTCCCTCGCTGCAGGCCCAGGACTTGCAGAGCTTATAGCCAGAGTGCCTCTGACTGGCCTTAGCCTGAACCGTCTTCCAGCAGCTCCACTCACCCCTTCCTTACGAGGGGGTATAACAGGAGAACAGGCTGGGAGTTGCTGTCTTTCTCCCGTGTGAAAAGCCTCCATCTGGAGGCCCTCCGGACAGGCAATGCGATGCCGGTCGGGGGTCCTTTCTCCAGACACGGCATCGTTCGCGCCTCGTGAAAACCATTCCCCTGCCGCTTTTTCATTCGCCATCATCGTAATGCAGGCTCCCGAACTCCAAGGTTGTTTGTTTCTTTGTATATATTCTCTTTTTTTATTATTTCATTTCGGCTATGTTGCCTGTCTCATTTCTGCGGCACTCCGGGATTTTAAAAGCTTGCTTGTTGCTCCGTACTCATTAATCACTGGCGTTTCTGTTATTTAAATGGACCTGTGTACCGCTGTTTGTGAAGAACGGTCGTAATCAAGGTTGGCAGTCGCTGTAGCAAAGCCAGAGCCTTTTGCATATGCCCCTCATTTACTGGTGCTGGAACCGTGCGTGCGCAGAAAAAATGTGGATTTTCATTCTGGCGAAGCAAAGAACGCTGTCACACTGAAACGACTCAAATTATAGAGACGGTAACAACCGATCTGCCCTGTCCCCAAATGAAACATTTACTGCGGTGAGCTGCCGTATGTTCATTAGCCCTGTTCATTTAAAAGGCTTCAGTCTCCTCAGACAGTGAGTGGAGAATGAAACAGAAGGCTAGGGGACACTTTTGGCCTTCTATTTTTTTTCCCCTTTCTCCATGGTTCCCGCCAGACCTGGGTCAAATACGGATTTGTTTTGGATTCAAATACTTTTCTACGCATGACTGATCTTGTCTGGTGTATCAGAACCAATGAAATACTCTCAAAAAGTGCAAATCCCACCTTCTGGTCATATTACACCAGGCAAGATCAATAGAGCACAGAAAAGTATTTGAATCCAAAACAAATATGTATTTGTCACAGGTCTGGTTCCAGCGGAGACCTGTGAATTTCCTGTCCATTTTGTTTGTCAGAAAAGCAGGAGGGAGATTGATTATGAAGGGCTGATGCGTGTGTGTTCTCTCACAGTGAGCTGCTGGGCCCGGACTTCACAGAGACGCACTACAGTGAGGCCGGGGACCAGGTGACCATCTCGGCCAATCAGACGGTAAGTCTGCATCTTACTTCCCACAGTCCTCCAACTTCAACTTCACAGCCCATGATAAACCACAAATGCTATGATTCCTGATCATATGTCTCTCTGACAGTTAGCACACGTAGGTGTACATAGCCATGTACATTCAATGTACATGTAAGAATTAAGGCATATGTATTTATCGAGTTGATACACAGTATAAATTGTGCCAGAAAATTTGATTATAAACTTCATAAGTAGAATGAGATTATGGCTCACTCTGTGTAATTATAATGGATCGCCTCAATGTATGAAAATTTTACTCCACTGAGAACTTATAACAATCCAACACCCCCCCCCATCCTATTTATTTGCATCATATATTATGGATCTATATTAGCCATGCATTTAGTTCAATATAAATATGTAAAATATAAAACAATAATATATATTTCCCAGGAAACCAATGTCTGTTTTTTGTAAGGAAGGGTTATTTTAAACTATGAAACCATGAAAACATAAACAAAATATTCTTAAAAGGAGAACTTTTTTAAAGAATTTTGCTGACGATGTCCTTGGACTCCACACCTGGACCCCAGGTTTGGAAAAACTGTTTCAGGGACTCATCAAGCAGCAGCCAAGGGCAGGAGGAATCCAATGAAAACTGAGGGAAGCGAGACTGAGCTAAAAACCCAGTTCAGCTATGAGCAAGTGTGCTTTGACAAGAACAGGTTTCGCTATCCATTTCTTATTTACGTATAGGAGTAAGAAAATGTGTGCGCCACTAGAATGTTAACCTTCATACATTTTCCTTAGAGTGGGTGAAAAATGGCAAATTCCTTAAAGTTCACGTCACACAGATACAGAAAAAAAATCTATATCGAGCACGGCAGCCTCTCTTTTTCCACTAGTGAAGAATGTGTTTCTGTAACTTTTGTAAAGCCCAGAGATGTTTTTCAGAGTGGTACTTGACCTTTATCAATTCTGTATCCTGACAGAAATAGAAACATCTCCAGTCCTATTTGTGCCCACTTACCAAAACCCCGGTATACATTTTAAATGACTTTATCTGTCATTATTTCTGCAATCACCTGTCATTACCTGTTATCTGTCATTATTCATAAGGCGTACTCCAGGATTCAGAATAGTTTGTCTCTGGCCTGTTAGTTTCTTGCCAAAAGAAGAGAGTGGCATTTTTTAAGCTCCTCTTGCAGAACTTGACTCTAGTTCAGCAGGCGTTCTATTTCTGCTCCATAAACAGCTGTCTCTCACTGCGCGCTGTCATATTCCGGTCTAGGCCTTGAATAACCTCTGTAATAACTGCGCCTCAATCAAATTAAATTGATTGGCCTCCGCTTTTCCCCATGCGAGAGAGCAGACGCCCTGAGGATGCCAGCACACTGATCGTACCCAGGGGAGCCCTAGCTTTGTGACTCTCGCTTTGGTATTTAGATGGACGTGTAGCCTCCGGGCTATTCCAAACTTCCAAATAGACCAACGGCAAGTTTTTAGCATGCTGGTTACAGAAAATATGTGCACTGTGCATACAGTGGGGTCCTAGGCATAGAGCATTGTGGTATAGGGTAGGAGACCGCAGGCAGGAGACGCTGGGAACACCTGTCTGGGGTGGAAGTGCATGTTTCGGAGCCATGCTGAACAGGGAGAAATTCATACATTTGCACAGGCAATTTGATGCATGAGCTACCAGGGGAAACCAATTAGGAAAGCACTGAGGAAGTGCGATTAACCTCTTCAGAGCAGATCAAAAGGCAAGCAAGTAGAAGCAAAGGCTGTCATGGGCAGACTCTGAAGGAGGAAAAAAGAAAAGACATTAAAAGGGGGAAAGATTAAACAGGTGTGCCAAGTATTCATCAGAGGCATCTAAGGTGGCCATATTTAAAATAATTTCCATGATTTATATGATTGTATGTGATAATTCAAATGATTCTTTGACCCAGATTCACATTGCCTGTCTCAGATTTGAGATGGGAATTACATATTTTCATGCAAGACATTCCTGAGCTTTGATGTGGAAAAAAAATAGATATTCCACCTAAAGCTGGTTAAAAAGAGGAACAGACAGATATGTCACCCAGACCGGCAAACAAGTGGGACTTAATTCAGTGGAATTGGTTTGGAAATGCATGTCAACATTCAGTCAATACCATGAGGTACAATCTGCCAGTCAGATCAATGAGGCTTTCTTTTGTGCATGAGATATGCTAAAGAAAAGGCATAACAAGCCTTTCCAAATCAATAGATAATCTGTTAAATCAACAGACTAACTGTGGATAGCATGAACTCAGTCGCTGTTTAAATGCAGACACGCACTGTCACCATCTCTCTGACAAGCACACACCACGACACACACACACGCACAGACATGCACACACACACACACACTCATAACTCTATAAACTCATCTATAGCAGCAAAAAGCACATTGCAGAATCAGTGCAGTTAAATTATTCCCCTCACATGTAAGGTACACCAATGGTAATATTCAGATGTGAAAGCAGTAATTCACAGGGAAAGGTGCATAGGGTCATTTGTACTTATGCTCATATTGTGTGCTATTAATATCTGATTTTATATATGTATTCATAAAATGATCCATAATATAACCCAGGCATTCATATGGAGAGTAACTTACAAGCCCATTGTAGAAAGATACATTCAAAGCACATCTCAGGGCTAACTGGAGTAAAGCAGATAAAGATGAAGAAATGAATGATGTAATAGAATGATTTACAGTAACCTAAAACGAAGTGGTAAACATACGCAGTTGACCGTGTATATTTTGAGTTAATCTTCATGTTGCATAGGTGAGCTGACTAATGGGAATGAATGATACATACCCAATGAGGGTTGGGTGAAGAGAAGTCCACATTGATGTTAACATTCAGAATACATAAACATAACATGAATATACAGTATATGTGAGGACAGAATGAGCCAAATATACAGTAAGTGAGTCACTTGCCTCCTGCCACTCGTGAAAAAAAGAAGTAGAACCTTTGGTGGGATGAGAGCAGATATAACATTGAGTGTGTACAAAACGTTGGACATGGTTTCTGGTGCAGAAGAATAGTCTTCTTAGGCATATTGATTAATGAGTGCATTTTTAAAGTTATTTTTATAAAATCAGGTCCTCCCCAACACAAGGGCGCATGCGCACGCACACATACGTACATACACACACACACACACACACACACACATGAACATGCACACACACCTCCCCCATCGCATGTTGCAGGCTTCAATACTGTTTTCTTCACATCCTGTGCTTTTGCTGTTAGGCTAAATTACCTAATTTCATGGTCTGATAAGCAGCACAAATCCCTTTAAACAGTCAGGAATTGTCAGTTATGCAGCCAATGAAGAGCAGTAATTCGCCAGGTTTTGACATTGAGGGGAAAATCTTTTAAAAATGGTTTTGAGAGACCAGAACAGTGAATGAAATTAAACGAAATCATCACTAGAGAAGTCAGAGGGCGATACAAGCATGGGTAGAATGGAGATCAGAGGTAATCATAGTCTAAGGAACCATTTTAGACATTAATAGTAATCTCTCTCTCTCTCTCTCTCTCTCAATGATATGTTTATAGTAATTCTGAGGATAAATAAATAATTCAATAGTTACAATTAATTACATAGTAACATATTTCTGGTATGAGTTATTCATATATTTTGGAATCACGGGCAATTTAGGGTTCAGAGATACTTTTCAAAAAATACTTTTAATATATGCACTGAAAACCACAGCTCTTAATTAGGATGTCAGGTTTCGGTCTTATACTCTTGAGGTAGGACCACAGTGTGTGCTGGTTCTTGGTGTGTTTCAGGACTTAGAATGATTGATTCAGGTAGGCTAAACAGTCCTAGCAACATGTTTACGGCTCCTAAATTGGCCGTTATTTTGAAGAAACAAGAAGACAGGCAGGCCTCCAGGATTTGATTATCACCCCAAAAGTAGCAGTTTCATTTCAATCATATATTGCTATCCCCTTTTATATTTGTATTCTCATGTTATGTAAACTAAGATACACCACAGAGATATTGTCCATAAAGCATGTTCAGATGATGTGATGATAATTATAAGATTAAATAAAATGATTGAAATGTCATTTTTGCAATATTCTTTTTTTCCTCGAGCAATAATAATGAATGAATATTAATGAAGTCCATGTGGTTTATGATTCTTTTGAAATCTGGCATGTAATCGGAAAGGCCCATTAGGAAACATATGGACCACAGGCTTATTTGGGTCAAACAGCCAATCCACCTCAAGGTTGTTATGATAGCTGAAATTGCACATACTTGTTTATCTCAACAGTGTAACTCAGTTTGTACCCAACATTCACTCTTTTTCCATGTTCAATGGTTACATGATTAGCACTTAACTTCGAGTATCATTGTAATAATTATTGCGAAGATAATCTATTTAAAACCTTGTTTCTTTAATCAGCCTTTCTTCATTGAGCTTTTATTTTCTTTGACATTGCAAGACTGTCTGAATGGCATCAAACAAGTAATGATGAAAGAATCCATGCCAAAGAAGCGTGACGAGTTATCAAATTTGTCTGAAGGCGATGCTGCAAATTACATTGACGTTGAATTTAAAATAACAGCAGCGTTTAACGGCTTGCGTGTTGAATTGTTGTAGCATGCGTCAATCACGTCGTACCAGTCGAGGCTCGACCACAGTCCCTCATCGGCTGATAGACATTCCCAGAGGATAAGACTTCTGCAGTAATCTAGTGAAGGTGCTTGCAGAAGCACACTGTAAGGACGGAATGAGCCAAGCATACTGTAAGTCTGTGAGTCACTTGTCTCCTGCCACTCACAGAAAAAGTGGAACCTGTGATGGACTGAGAGCAGATCTAACATTGAGTATGTACAAAACGTTGGCCATGGTTTCTGCTGCAGAAGAAAAGCCAGGTACTGCCCAGCTCGCACACGCATACACGCACATGCACACACACACACACACACACACAAACACACACGCACACACACAAGGCGCTATCTATCTTCACTGTGAGCAGGTAGGGCTGCATTGGTATTGCTCAGGTCAGGTGTGCAGTTGGCACCGCCTCTTCCGCAGAAAGTGATTTCACTGCCTTGCATGATGCATGAGTCCGTTAACGGCTTTCGGGTATGAAGTCCTCTCCTCTTTTCCTTCCCCCCCTTTTCACTCTCTCATTGCAGGACCACTGTTTCTACCATGGCTATGTGAGAGGGCACCCAGATTCCTGGGTCGTTCTCAGCACCTGCTCCGGGGTCCGGTGAGTCACATGACCAGCCATCGTGTTTGATGGGTCCCTAGAGCCATTTTTATTGTGGCTAATTCCATTGAAAGGGCCATAAAGAAAAGTTAATTCACGAAGTTCACCGACAAATATTTACAGTATTGCATCAGTGCATTGCATGCGAATGCTCCCTCAGCTCACACGGCTATAATGCACCAATTAAGCTGTCTGGTAGGGGATGATGAATGACGAGTGCTTGCACTGTGTTTGAGAGTAAAGATTCATTTGGCGATTATAACACATTAATATTGATTAAAATAAATGACTTAAGAGCTATCTGGCATCAAAGCCATAAATAGTGAATGAGAAAGCCAGGTCCTTTGTTGATCTCCCCACATTAAAGAGTCATATCTGTTTTGGTATGTATGAGTGAAACTCAGTTGCAGTATTAATTTGGCTGCATATGGCTGTTTTTTCTTTTTTTTTTTGTAAAACATAATTTTTATTTTTTAAACACCTATGTTGCATACTTGTAATGCATACTGTTATTTACAAAAACATTGCTTTATACTACAGTACATGCACTGATGCTATACCATAAATGTTTGCCAGTGTGTGGCTCAGTCTCTCAACCCAAACATGTTTTAATGTTGTAACAATGACGCGATTATTAATAGTGACACAAATCATTGTCGTGAGTGGTGTGTGTCACGCCTGGTTCAAGTTGTTTGATTCAGCACACGACAACAGGAGTGTCCAGGCTGGTGCGATTGTAATTCTAACTTCTTGACTTTATTCCCTATAGCAATTTTCCGTGTGAAACTCAGCCGGAATAATAAGCAGCAGCGAGCAGGAAGAGTGCACCAGAGGAGGTGCTCTGATTGTCTGAGCAGAGTGACACCTGGGAGAAGGTCTTCCAGTTCATACATTTACCAAATTACAGGAAAGACTGAAGGAGAAATGGCACTGTCCCCACCCTCCCTGGGAAAAAAAAGCTCTCTGATTCTAATGGTCGCAGAACAACTTCCTTTCCAAGCCAAAATGTCACTGCTCAATTTGGAGGGAACGTTGCAATAAACAGAGGTCCAATTGCTACGGCATCAGGTGAAAGGCCTTGCAGGAAAGCAATCTCTTTTCTCTCCGGTCTTCCATTATGGCCTTGTGTTTCGGCACAGGAAGCGGCGGATTTGGTCGTGCGTGTGGAGCACGGTCACCTCGCGAACTCACTCACGAAGCTCGCACATTGAAATGAGATTCCAACTTCACTTTAACTGAATTTAATTGCATCACCAAATGTGAGTTGTGTAGGAGAGCACAAGTGTTCAGCAGACCTGATCTCAACGCTTGAACTAGATGCAAGTCTGTATTTGAAGTGGGCACTGTCCATCACAGAATAGTCAGTTGTGGTTCACTGCAAACAAATTCGATTTAACTGGAGTAGACCCCAACATAGTCTTGTGCGTTTGTGTGTGTGCCTGTGTGCATGAATGTGCGTACCTGTGTGTGTGCGTGCGAGCGTGTATGTCAAGACTTTTTCTCAAGTCGGTTATCTGAGAAATAGAAGAGAATTTCTCATCTTCCCCTCTACCAGCCTGACGGTCTTTGAGTGGACACCCACTGTTTCATTCCCTAGTTTTCAAAGGATATGACAAAGCAACCATAGGGCATTGTGGAGGGAGAGTGCAATAGTGATGCATCTTCCTTCAAGGCAGGCATCTTGTGAAGTCTCAGAACCCGCAGCGATTTTATTAGACGTAGTTACTAAATTAGAGAAACATTACGGAATTGGGGTTTTACAGTTGTCATGAACTGATTTGCTTTTAAGCTCGCTCTGGCACAGTGGCTTGCATTTAAATGCCTTTAAATTTCCTTAACTGTAAAAAAAGAAATAGGTCTGTACATAAGCGTGCAAAGTACCGTGAAGTTCATCACTCTTCCTTGATGCAAAGATATCGGAGTGGCCTAGGCACTGTCAGGCAACTTTATTGAAATGTAAAATTTATGTATTAAAATGTAGCCTTCTTTCATTACTTGTGCTCAGTCACAGATTTCAAACCCAATCCTGCTTTATTAAAACTCCACCAAATTGCCAGCTCAGCAAAACTCAATAAATAAAACATCTTATGATTGTTCCAGCGGGGTGTTTGCTTTAATAATGTGAGACCATTGTTTTTAAGTGTCATATTTGTCTTTTGCCTGCACGCTTTAATCCTGACAAGCTCTCACACAAACCGTGAGAGACAAACTGTTCTGAAATGCAGACATGCTACAGTCCTTCTTTCTGCTGAGCCTTGGAAAATCACTGCATATGGCTTCCAGGTGTTAGAAGGCCATTTCATGGCTCTCTAGAAGCTATAAAATCACATGATGCATATGAAAGAATAGAAATACAGGAAATAAAATGAAGATAATGAAGACATTTTTTTTTTTTTTTTTTAATTGTATCAAGGAGAGGTGTTGAGAACCTCGTTTTTGAGTGAGACATGCCAAAAAAAACATTAGACAGAGACTTCATGTTGTACATAGGCCAATCACAATACAAACTGGCACAATGATTAAGGGGTTGAAGGAGCCATAGAATGGTAAGTACTCAGTTGAGTGGTGCTGTATTTCACAGTGCTGTATTTCTGAGCATACAGGCTTCTGCAGGCATGTGATACTCTGTACCGCTTAATGTCTAACAGTCTGTGAATTCTAGGGTTGCCACAAAGTGGAAACTTTTACGTGAAGGTTTTGGAAAACCATTGGATTACATTTTAGACAAAGTAAGTACATGAGTCATAAGAAAGCATGGTGTTCCTAAAAAAAAATCATGACATCTTAATGAAGGTGGTGGAGGGAGATTTCAAAAGTAGTTGGCACAATACATGCATTAAACTTATGCACTTAGCAAGTGTTCTTGTCCAGAGAGACTTACACAGCTTGCCTTACGTACAATTCATTTATACAGCTGGATATTTACTGAGGCAATTCAGGTTAAATACTTTGCTCAAGAGTACAATGGCAGTGTCCCACCTGTGAATCAAGTGCACAGTCTTAGGGTGACAAGATCCCTGACCATTATAGTGCTCTATTCGAAAAGACTTTCATTTTATTTTCTACCTTTTACTGTCGCTCCAAGATATTTACTTGATCTGCACGGAGTCAGTGAATGGTTTTTTTTTAATGCTCTGTGAATAAGTTGATTAACAATTCTGAATGCACTCCTGTGTGTGGAATTGTCACTCACCGCTGCTGTCGAGAGCTGCTCACCAATGTGAAAAGTTTATTTACTGTAAACTGGGCCAAACCATGCAGAACAGCCAGAGAAATGTCCCTCGCAGCAAGCTCCTTGCTAATGCTCGGTTGAACGAGTGAACAACTTGACCATTTTTGAAACCAGTAGACCAACAAGTCGGTACAGCGCTTGCAGTTTTAAATCATTTTTATTGATTGTACAGTACTGATACGAATATTATTACAATTTTAATATCAATAAGCATTTATATGCCATTCACTTTTTTGATCGACTTCCTGGCTTAACACTTGGAGAAACTATGCTACAGTGTCTCTTCTCTATCTATGAGAAGGCTGGCCAGGTTGTAGAATGGTGCGTTTTTGCACTAGGCAGTGATGTAATGTTGACTTTCAGCGGCTGGGAAGGGAACAGGTCTCCTGTAAGTCCCCTGAGAGACAGGCCGGTGATGCCGGTGGAATGAGGCCGGACAGGTAATCAATCCCCCCAATCGGGATGGTCGCATCAGGCCCATCAATCATTGGCAGCCTGAAGGGCGGGCGGTGCCACGGCCTCCGCTGTTCGCCCGGGCCCCCGAGCGCCTCGGAGCGGGTGACGCGGCACCAGAAAAGGGCACCGTATGCTAATTCCGCAGGGCTGTCTTTTCGGTGAAGGACGGGAGGACAGAATATTGATCAACGCGGATGGAAGCGGCTCGTGCGAGCAGTTCAAAGATGGCGAGGCAACAGCTTTTGAAATGTTGCTGGGTTACTGAGTCATGGCCACGTCCATTTTGGAATGGGGCCTGGCGTCCAAAGATGGGAGAAGGTGTCCATATTACACCATTGGCCAGTGTTTTTCTACTCGCCCTCGTCTTATCCGAATCCTCAGCCACGTTGTGTATCTCATGTTGGTCTTACTGGCCCACTTTTATTCATTCCTTTGCCATGCTGTGCCAAGAGATGAGGCTATTACACAGATGCAAGAAGGCATTACTATTGATTAATGATGGGCTGTTTGGTTGCAGGATATAATGTGAGATATGTTCACCCAGGCATGTGTCAGGGTAATTGCTTGTTTTGATACACCGTTTCAAAAGTAAGATAGTTCTCTCCGCTCTCTACGCCTGAAAACACATCTCTTTCTCAGCCATTTCAAAATGTCCTCACCCCAATTCTGTCTTCATTTAAGCTGGGTTGTCTTTCTTCTTAGCTCAAGAGATATATATCCTATATTATGGATTATATACAGCACTATGTGTTATATTCACTGAGAGCGTAATTTAAGAACTTCATTTTCTGATCCAAGGTCATACCAGGTCTTTATATCTAAAGAATCACTGCCCCTCCTCTGGAACAAGTTTGTGTGGTTCTCCCACTTCTGTAATCCATGAGATACAGATGTGACTCAGGGTATTCAATACATCCTGTCAGTGTTTCATAAAAAATCACCACCTGGCCCTGTTGGAGAACATTTTCTGTAGACATGTATTACTAACTTTCCTGTGGGAAAACAAATTAAAACTATGCTAATTAAATGTTTTATATTGCATTCAAATTGAGCAAGATTATTCATTTTAAACATAGTGGGTTTATAGTTTTGAGGGTGTAAAAAGTGTAAAAATTCCACCTGCATTGATGTAAAAACTAGAGAACAACATTCATTATCTTTATTACCTCAATTTGCTTTATTTGCTACTGACTAAATTGGGATGTATTTGCAATAAACAACAACAAGCTCTTTCTGAAAATGTGGTATATGTTCCTTCATTTTAATGTGCATTCATTAAAGAGGCTGTATGTATGTGTGGGCAGAGGCGTAGGTGTTTGTTGCTATGTTAATTTCAAATAGAACCATCCAATGGCCTATTGTTAATCGTCTTATTTTACAATTCTTTATTGTAAGTGTTTCTGTGTGTGTGTGTGTGTGTGTGTGTTTGTGTGTGTGCGTGCATACGCGCGTGTGTGTGTGCATGCGTGCGTATGTGCGTGCATGTGCGTGTGTGTGTGTGTCCAGTCTCTGTGCCACAAGTGGGCTACTGTGGCTAGAGTCTCCCCTGACAAGTAACCCTCATGGTGGAAAGCCAGCTTTGCTTACATATTTTGTAGAGCCAGCCGGTGGGACAATATTGGACAGTCATGCTTCAGACACCCTCTGTGGGACACTATCACAAATTGCATCTAGATCAGGGTTTCTTCCAGACCCTCCTGCAGTTATCAAAAAAAAGTCATATCATCTTGATTCATACTTGTATTTGCATTTGATTTGCAAAGTGTTATCAAAACAGAGGTGAGGGGAAGACACAAGATGTTTGAAGATGCAATTTCTTATATAAGAAGCATTTATATTGGATCTTTGTTTTTGATAAATGCAGTATATGGGATCCCTGCTATTTTATGCTGTGATGTGGACTAAATTATGTATGCTTAAAATCTGTTTTACAGTCCATTTTTTTATACAGACACTTGACTTCAGTCAGAAAGATTGACCTAGTATAAACTGTCTCTCAGAGTGGGAGTAGCTGTTCCACTTGATATGTTTTTTTCAGTTTGTATGATTAGGTATGTGTTTGTTGTCGGTTTTTTATCATTCCATCTGGAATGTTGTCTTCTCCTCTAATACAGGGGCCTGATAGTCTTGAATGAGAATGACAGCTACTACCTTGAACCAATTAGAGGGCTGGACTCTCCCCATCACATGATCTACCGCACAGAGCATCTGCCAATCAGAGGGGGAGCATGTGGACACGGCCACTGGGTGGGACACACAAGCCTTGTCTCCAGCCTTCTTAAACCTTTGCATCAAAGGGTGAGTAGCACAAGAGGCTATCGCGATTGGTGGCGCCATACAATACCTTAGAGTGGCTAGAGCAGTTCTGAGTCAGTTCTGAACCGGTCTACTGTTTTCAATTTTTTCTTTAAATGAGCTCATCTGGTTATTCTGTGTCCATGATTTGTGTGTGATGAGACAATTTATGTTGTGTACCAGAGCAAATAAGAACATCGGTTAAAGAAATGATTGCGGACTGAAGAGAAAATCAAGCTGGGTGCGAACCCTTGGCAAAGTCTATAAAAACCATTCCCTTGTTTACGACTGGGACCTGTGGGGTACCATTCCATAAAAGCAGACTGTGATTGATGCCTTCAGCATTTCAAACAATTTCTAGCTAATGTCTTGTGAAAATGCCAAAGTTTAACTTGAGCCTGGATTGACAGTCTTATAAAGCAGTCTTCGATATAGCATAGGCTTTGTGTTTATTTAACAAATCAATTGAGAGGCTTTTCTTGGTCCAGGAAAGAAACGTTCATGCTTTCGCAATTTGTCTCTCGCCAGCCATTTTAAAAACACATACACTGCTCATAAACCGTAGCGGGAGCAACTTAGAACCTTTAGTCTTTCAAACACCTGAAAGACCGCCGACAGTTAGTCAAATCCCCGCCCAGAAAGTATCGCTCTAAGGCATTTAGGAGCGAGAGAGAGGAGCCGGTTTGTGTCAGTTCAGCTAAAAGGATTAAGTGACCGTTACGACCTCTGCTGCTGGATGGGGCTAGAGAGCTTTTACCCCAGAGACACCGTTTGGAGGATTTTCTCTGAAACGGTGCAGTTTTAGGCATTTTCATCCTGTCTGGGGGGGGGGGGGGGTGCTTCCTTCAAATGAACAGAGGGACATATGGTGTGTTTGGTATCAAATGGCACTGCAGGACCGTGCTTCGCCCATTCCCTACTTTCCCATTCCCAAGACTTCCCCCTCGAGGCACGTCATCACCATTACGTTATATTTGTTTGGCAGACGCTTTTATCCAAAGCGACATACAATAAGTGTATACCGAAAGGTCATTGGAACAACTACAAAAACACAGGTCCAAGAGGAAAAACTCATTATGTAAGTTATCATTAGCCATGAACACATTAGGTTCAGTAAGCATAGGCTAGGTCAGAAGGTTATGGCAAGTCAAACTAGGAGGCATGACGACAAGCTGCAACATCAAGATAATGAATGAAGTGCAATGTACAGTAAGTGTTGGAGAGATGGAGATGCAAGTGTAACATGAAATTGCTACAGGAACAAATTAGAAGTGATAAGAGCGATGCTAGATTGGGATTGCAAGTCGAAGTGCTCACTAAGCCCAACCTTGCTTGGCTTCAGCCCTCAGGCAGGGGTGGTATGGCTGCTGGCATACCTCCATTCACACCCTTTATCCAATCTTGGCCCGTACTCTGTGGTTCATTTGCATATTTTTGTTTTATGTTTTTTACTTCACTGAACAATACTGATGCATAGATAATTAATAATTCTTAAAAATTATGTTATTTTGCCATGCAATATTAGATACAGCTTGCTGCTTAACCCCTGAAAAGCCCTGGTTGCTGCTTTGGATAATAAGCCATGTAAATAACATTATAATAATAGTAATGGCAGAAAATACAGTCAGAAATAAGGTTGCTACACTGTGGTCTGACCATCTGTCTGGCCATTAAGCAGTGATTCAGGGTCTGCCATTGCCTGTTATTGCAGGTAAGGCGAAATGCCTGGGGCACCACCAAGTACATGGAGCTCTACATTGTTGCCGACAGTATGCTGGTAAGCAAATGATTTCTCAAGAGTCTTGGAGTGTCCGCTAACCTGGCTAACAGAATGGGCACTGCAGCGTGGTGACTTTGGCCAAATGTCAGCTTAACCTTTTATGATGTTCCACTGTACCTCTGCATAACCTATTTAAAAAGGAAATATCAGATTGTGAGTTTCCTTTTTACATTTTTACAATATATGATTGGTAGATATTAATTTTTTTTGTATATTTTGTATTATTGTTTTGGCAGAATATTGTATGTGGGTATGTTATTCTTAAATTTGATATTATGTTATAGGTGCATGGACCAGATGTGTGTGTGTGTGTGTATGTATGTGTGGATGGATGTGTATGCGTGAAAGTGTGTGTGTGCATGCACATTGGTTCAGTGGGCTAACAAGGAGCATTGCTGAATAAAAGCTCCTAGATAGTGTCTTGAGATCTTTCTTTTCTTTCTGTTGGAATATTGACACGTTACATAACCATACGTGTCAAATATAGTCTTTTCACGCAATAACGTTAGATACTGACTGACTGGTTTGACCCTGTGGCAGGTTGTCCATTGTTTTTCATTCTTGCCGGGCTCATAATCAGCCTGAAGTTGAGCACGCCGCATGTAAACGTGACCGCCCCCTGCGTGCCACAATGAGTGATGAATTCCATGACAGGATTCAGATGTGAGGAGGAAACAAAGAAATAGGCTCTCTCGCCTGCCAAATTGCAGGGTAGACATACTGTAACACGCCCGGTGGTTCTGCCCCCTATCTTACCACGGGAAAGATTGTTATGTGGGAGGGGAGAATACCAAAGAGGCTGCTAGATTGTGCATGGCCACAAGGGTCATTGCAGCCACAGAGAATGCATAACAATCAATCTCCCAGAGGATTTCAGTGGAGCATCTCACAAGATGTGCATCCTAACTGTTTCTTAAACTGTGCTCTAGGACCGGACCAACATTCTCACTGTTCCTAATTAAGGCTGGAACTATGTTGCATTGCCATCAAGAAAACGTCGTGATTAGCTTGGGCTTCACAAAATAGACATACTATTAAAAACTGAAGGGACTTCTGTTTCCTAACGATTTCACACTTCACTTGTCAAAAATCCAGATAATTAAGCTGTCGGGCTTGGCTAGCTTGCCTAATTTTGGAAAATTTCCTTGAAAAACAAATATGGCTGTTAGAATACCAAGCTTGATGAAGGGTTTTGTCAGCAAGGTTTTCAGTTATACGTGAGCCATGTTGAAACCATAAGGGTATGTTGGCCTGTAGTCCTCATGAATAAACTGTAAATATCTATCCTTCATTCGTAGCTGGTAGTGCACAGAAAGCGACAAAACTGTATTCCTATGTCCCCTTCAGTCTTTTTGTTTTAGAACAGAAAAAGGTCCATGGTGTTTATTGAATTGAAAAAAGCTCCACATTACAACAAACATGGAATGGTTTGTCTGAACATTTCACAATTTTTTTCTGAGGTAGGCTTTGTTCCTACATCAATGGTTTTGTTTCTGGGAGGGAAATTGAATCAGATTTATGACCTCCTTGTAAATTGCAAAATTGTATAGATTTTTTAGCTTTGCTTGATTAGAGGATATTTTTCAAAAGTAGAACCAAACAGAAAACTCGAAATCTCTGGCAGAAAAATGCAGTCATTTGGTTGATCGATGTCATTTTCTGTTTTGGGGGGGACATTTTTGTGTCTTATAGTTCTCATAGTAAATTTTGTGCAAAGCACATTCCTCAGAAGATGAACCTTTTCTGGGTAACATGAGTCTTTTTTCTGGAAATCATTTTTGGCTGTCATTATAATTAGCCATTTTTTCTCTTTTTTTAGTGTCATTTTTCACAGAGTACCTTCAATTGTTTTCCCAGAATGGCTATTTTAAGGCTTCGGATTTGTGTCCTCGTAATTCTGGATGGCAGTGTAATCCTCTCATCATAATGTTTTAATTTAGTACAGAAGACAAAACAGTGACCTTGGCAAAACGAAACAGAGGATCATGGAGATCGCCAATTACGTGGATAAGGTAAGGCATGCTCCGCCTCCATTCCTACCCTTCGAGTTTTTCTTTATGTGTAAATCTCTTCTTTTTTTTTTTACAAAGGATGATATGGGGGACCGTCATCTGTTGTTTCAAATTTAATTGAGAGCATTTTTCTCTTAAAAGGAGCTGTCGTTTTCCTGTCTGTTTTCCCCGTCTGTACATGTGTTCTGACAGAGAGAATATGTTCGCAGATATTGAAGTGGAGAAAAGTGATACATGACTGTGAATTGCCACACCAGAAGTGTATTTTTGTGGTTCAGCTGGATGGCTATAAACTTTAAGAATGCACAAGCTTTGTAGCACGCTGGCCTTTAGGCGTGTTAAAAAAAAAAATGAATACAGCCATACACATTTCCTCGCATTGCTTGAAGTCAACAAGTAAGCAATGGATCAGGTACAGAATATACTGTAATCGCCTGAATCCAGTGAGAACAGCCTGTAAACTAGGGAAGCCTGCTATGTTTCTGTAGCCTACAGTCTACATGCTGCTACATGCTACTGTCATTCACTACATATTAAAACAGAGATCAAGTGCAAATAATACATAGCAAATATGACCTGTGTCTGCAATAATAAAGCCTATTTCACAAGCATTGCGCACAGTGGATTTCTGTCATTTGAACATGCAATGGTGGTAATACTCTAGTGGCGCTTTAGCATACTCAACGCTAATGTACAGAGCTGGCATTGGGCTTACAGTAGGTGATGAGCAATTGTCTGGGGGCTCATCCATCTGTAGTCCCCCAGGTCCATAATCAAAAACTCCAAACCCCAGATGTATGCGTTCCGATATACACTCCACGTTAAAGCTCTGTGAAGCTAGCGACAATAAGCCACAATAAGACTTCCAGCTTTAGGCTGCTCGTTTGTGTTTGCCCATTTTTTCTACCGAAATAACAGCAAGTTTTTGTTGCACTGATTAAGGGATTAGAATTCTGATGGTGATGGCTCACATTACATTTATCAATTTAGAATTCTGAGCATATGCACTTGAAGTCTGATGCGACTTACAAATTGTGTTGTGTACAAACCTGTAGATTACTGCTTGTTAAAGGACTTCATACTGCTACACCCAATTAAAGATGCATGATTTATCAAAACTATTTTGGAAAAAAAAAACATAACTTCATGGATATAATGAATTAATGTTTTATTTATATTACGCTTTATGATTAATTATTTAAAAATGAAATAGTCTGAATTATTTATTCGTTGTTTCAAGATCAGGAGCAAACCGGAAACCTCTAGTATCAATTCTTACCAAAAATAAACAAATGTTTTATGGAGAAATTGTTAAACAAAGTAATTTGAACAAACATTGCTAAGCTAAGTAAAGGAAAAAAAATCTGATATGTGCCTGTAGACTATGGGGAATTCAAAATGTTATTACAAAAACACAGATGCCAATTGTTGCCAGGGTATAATTTTTATATGAACAGCCAATAATTGGATCATTTGAATTGAACACAATGTAAATCTCCACACAAATTGTTCTCTCCTACGAAAGCAAAGTCTTCTAACTCAGTAAAAGTGGGGTGAAATCAATTCCTCCACTTCATAATTTACAGATTGGGAACCAAAGACCTTGGTCTCCTGTGAAGACAAAGGATTCTAACTCAGTAAAACTAGGGTGAAATGGGTTCAGAATGTCTACTATATGAATTGAGTTTTAAACATTCACCCAAGGAATTGTTTAAACAATTTTGGTTATAATACCACCTTTTTCCTGGTTTTGAGCGTGGAAAACCCTGTAGGAATACAGAAGACATTTTATTTGCTCTCATCTACTCTTGGCAGCGACTTACCCATGCTTGGCAGAGGCTTACAGATGCATTGTTGCAGAGTGAATTGAGACTGACATTCAAAAATGTACTGCTCTGATAATGTATTTAGCATGCTAGCACATGAGGGTGGTTGATTGTCAGTGATAGGGGTGTGCGTGGGTCCAGTTCTACAGGGCCCTGAACATCCGCGTGCCGCTGATCGGGCTGGAGGTGTGGACGGACCGGGACCAGTGCATCGTGAGCGAGGAGCCCAACGCCACCCTCTGGTCCTTCCTGCAGTGGAGGCAGAAGCTGAAGTCTCGCAAGCGGCACGACAACGCCCAGCTCCTAACGTAAGAACCGGCACGCCACCACTGATCCTGGATCAGCGCCCGGGGGCCCTTAAAGCTATATGGAACGGTGACCTGCGTTGCATAATGAATATGGAAATATTCTATATTTGTGGTATAATATAGATTCCATATCGCTTTTTATAAAAAATAGAACCAATCCCCAGATATCTTCATTGACTCAGAAAAGTACATGAAGCCAATAGTAAATGTTAAAGGACTGTAAGGTTTGCCCTTCCGTAATCTAGTTATTTGGTTGCTAAGCAACGAGTTTCATCTCTGAATTTAGCCAGCATTCACGCTGAATCTTGCTCTTTTTTGTTGTTTTTAACTTAAAGGTTGTTTCTTTCTCTGCCTGCCAAGAAAAACACTGGACAGCCCACTTTGAAAATCTTGGGATTTATCGAGGAGTCTTAAAAGATGTTGAAAGTCTCATATTTTTACAGTTGTCTACTTTCAATGTTTCAACATCTAGGGGAAGAATGTTTATGTTAGTGGAAGGCACAATGATGTTTAAAAATGTTGTATGAACATACAATCTTGAATGTTGACACAACTCGGAAGGCTAAAACTGAAGCTATCAGTAATTGTAATTATTTATACAGTATCTTCTTACTGTGCTTGCTTTGCATGTTTTAAACCCGTATTTGGAACATCCTGTTGTGCAAGTTTGTGCACATCGCTGTCTGTCTCTGTCATTTTTTCCAGTTTATATGTCGTAATCTTGTGTTAATCATGTGTTTTGACCTGTAATTCGGAACCCATTCCTGATATACTATAAAATTCATATTCTAGAGGGAATAGTTTGAATATCTAACAACAATAGCTCTTTTAACGTAGCCCGGTGACTTTCGGTCATTTGGCTTCCTGTCCAATCATTATGTCCGAGTGAGAATCAAATTGCTTGTCACCGCTCATGCCCAGAGGTTGAGGGTATTTATTTCTAAGGACAATCATGCAGTGTATCTGGTCACAGACAACGTTGTGTCTGTGCGGTTGGCCAAGAACAGCTGCTGACTTTTATCACACCAACAGTGATTACAGAAAGATTTGCACCACCAGCCTCTCTGGATAGATCATTTGTCTGTTCTGTCCTGCATGCTTCAGTGAGTTTGCTAACATTCGCCTGCTTGACTGCCAGGGAAACAGCCCAGCGAAATGAATATAACGCTTTGCACTTGTACGGTATTCCTTTCCGTTGTCAGCATTTTATAATCCCCCTGGTGATGCAAAAACACAAAAAGACAGTGTATAATAAAGCAGGATTGCATTTTTAAAATTCTCTGACACAAGAGGTGTGCGCGCTGCAAGCCGATGTGGTCCTGTGTGCGGGTGTAGAGTGAGGCTCTGTGTGAGGGTGTAAAGTGAGGCTCTGTGCTTGGGTGTAGAGTTAGGCTCTGTGTGAGGGTGTAGGGTGAGGCTGTGTGTGAGGGTGTAGAGTGAGGCTGTGTGTGAGGGTGTAGAGTTAGGCTCTGTGTGAGGGTGTAGAGTGAGGCTGTGCGTGAGGGTGTAGAGTGAGGCTGTGTGTGAGGGTGTAGAGTGAGGCTCTGTGTTTGGGTGTAGAGTTAGGCTCTGTGTGAGGGTGTAGAGTGAGGCTGTGTGTGAGGGTGTAGAGTGAGGCTCTGTGTGTGGTTGATGAGTGACGCTCTGTATGCGGATGTAGAGTCAGGCCCTGTGTGAGCGTTTAGAGTGACGCTCTATTTGAGGGTGAAGAGCCAGGCTCTGTGGGATGGCGTAGAGCGAGGGTGGGAGAGTGTCACGAGGACCTGTGCCAAATTTGTATTGCAGGGGCGTGATATTCAAAGGGACCACCATCGGCATGGCGCCCCTGGAAGGCATGTGCAGCCACGAGAACTCGGGGGGCATCAACGTGGTGAGTAACGCTGGCGGCATCGCTCCCAATTACCACAGCAAGCAACACGAGCCAGGGCGAGAGAGGCCAGCCGCGTCGATACCTCGCCCGCGTTTGATTATCTCCTAACGGGCTCCATTAGCTCCCCCACCACAGCGACTGCAGGCTTCCAGAATACAAATTGGCAGGGCTTGCCGGCAGAGCTTGCGCGAAATCATTCCATGTGACCTGGGTTAGGGGTGCAGACCACTTCCTGGGGGGGGGGGGGGGGCAGTAAAACGGTGTCGTGTCTGGTATAACTAGAGAAGGTCGCCCTCAGACGTGCAAAGTCAACACACTTTACAAGCTCTGCAACATGTTATCTTTATTTAAATGGCCTAATGTTTATACAGTCAGGGAAGTCACCATAAACGTATATCCTCTGGACAACATAGTACACCACTTAGGAGAAATTGCTGTTTCCCATCACACTTAATGCCTTAATGCAACTACTAAAGTTTTACGTTACCAAGGGGTCCATGCTAATACTTGACATATACTGTCTTGGTTTTATGCAGTACCACATGGCCCTCTGTTTTGTTTTGTGTATGTGTGTCTGTGTGTATGTGTGTGTGTTTACATGTGTTTTTTTTTCCACAGGATTAACCATTTAATTGAATTAGTTGCCGCTAGGATCCTGGTTTTGATGGTGCATTGAGCTGATTTTAAAGAGCGGTGAAGTGTCAAGTTGCATTCTCTCTAGAGTGGTGAAGTGTAAAGTCTCTCTCTCCCTCCCTCTCTCTTTCTCTCTCTCCCTCTTCTTCTCTCTCTCTCTCTCTCTCTCCCTCAGGACCACTCAGACTTGCCCATCGGGGCGGCGGCCACCATGGCCCACGAGATCGGCCACAACTTCGGCATGAGCCACGACAACGAGGGCTGCTGCGTGGAGGCCACGCCCGAGCAGGGCGGCTGCGTTATGGCCGCCGCCACCGGGTGAGCCCTGGGCTATCCATCATAGCCGCTGTCAGCGGTGGCCGCCATTATTAATGAGCTTCACGGCCTACATCACTGCCTACACCCCTTACCCAATGAGGGAACTGCTCCAGTGCTCCCAACTGATCTGTAATATTATATAGATGGATAGAATCATGTAAGCTGTCACAGACACTTTGTATTAATACTTGTTCAATTAATAAGCTACCAATTCTTTCTGAAATACAGCTGCAATTTGCACTGCTATTAATGCAGTAGCTGTAGTTTATATACACTTGTGGTGCTCTTTTGGTCCGGCGATTCCTGTTGTAGCCTGCCAGTGGAAACTTGGAATTAGAGCCGCAATGGCTGCTGGCACAGCGGGAGTGTTACATGAATATTTGGAATGCGCTCAGAGCCAAAATGGCAGCAACCATTCGACACATGCATCCATTTGACTAGAAAATGTGTGATATCAAAAATAAAATAAATAAATCTGTAATTTTTGTAATGGCAACTGGTCATAAATGACAAAACAATGAAAATAATAATTGTTAATCACTCTTATTTGATGTTATTGCTTGATATCAGTCTCTCAAAAAATAAAATTTTTCCTAGTTGTGCTTAACTTGATCCTACTTGTGAAACAATGCTCTAAGACTCAGTTGCCTGTCATTATTACATTGAGAGTGGATGTGCCTGCCCTGGAATACATCAATTGGGCAGATTTCTCCAGAACAAGAGACGCATATCTAGACCAGTAGTGTATCGTAGTTGCAATGCTGTATTTGTGTATTATTGTAGATCAATTTATCTTCAAGAATTGATTTTAGGATGAGGTTCACCTAAGTGAACCTGAGCTAGCGTAAGTGTCTATGTGCTGTGTCTCTGTCAGGCACCCATTCCCACGAGTCTTCAGCCGCTGCAGCAAGAGGGACCTGGACAACTATTTCCAGAAGGGAGGGGGCATGTGCCTCTTCAACATGCCCAACATGAAGGACCTGGTGGGGGGCAAGCGCTGCGGGAACGGTTTCGTGGAGGAGGGGGAGGAGTGCGACTGCGGAGAGCCGGAGGTGAGACACGGTCACCTCGATGTCTGCGTGCAGTTCTGCGAGGAGAGACATTCTTCACCGTCACATGGGGGTTTCCCTAGAGAGGTTCAGGGGTTTGGGTTAGCTGGACCTCTGATGGCTGACTTCCTTTGATTTCCACACAGCTTTTCCATGATTTTATGTCTTTAACAGAATTATACAAACGCTCTGCCATCCTACCTTAAGTTACCCTGGCCTCTGGAGGATGATCTCACCCTCTATATTTGAGTTCCCACCGGGGAGCTTTTTTTTTCTTTTCGCTGCGCTGTTTGATCGTTTCTTCTTCCCACTGGGGAGTTTTTTTTAGCACGCTTTTTTGGTGGTTCAGGCTCAGTCTTGCCTAATTTCGCCTGTTTTTTGTTTTTCCGTAAAGCATCTTTCTGACGGTGTCAAAATGAAAGGCGAGCAGTCAATCATTGGAACTGGCTAAATAAAGTGATAAAGTTTTTTTTTAGCTTTAAAAATAAAAATGCCTGCCTTTTTGTTTACCTTTGGCATTTTTGATTTATTGGTGTCTCAGAGTGTAAATTATTTATTGATTTTATTGAAACCTGGCGCTAAGACAAGCAGGAATTCGTCCCACGAGATCAAGAGTTTTCTCTCTACCACTAACGCCTGTAGGCCTATCGCTGTCACTTTTGCATCTCAATTTCATACTCTCTTGGGGGGCAGGGTTGATCCATGTTGGAACTGTTTTGTGAAACAATGTCATGCATGGGAGAATATTCCAAATAAAAGGATGGAGTATGAGCACACCCATACGGAAAAATGATATATGGAAATATATATGAACTACATGTATTTCAATGTATGTAATTTAATGTATTTATTAGACACATATTTACGTCATATATTTTACATGGATTTCAAATATATTGCGAAAATGTGTTAAAATATTCAAAATCGCCCTCTGTTGCATGTTTATGGCCTGTATTTGTACATGCATTTCACATATATACTGTATTTGCTTACACACAATACATATACTTAAAAAAATACATGTTAATTTATGTATTTCATACATATATTACACAATATATTTAAATAGATGTTGAATATATTTAAATATGTTACTTTTCCGTTTGGGCTGTTATCATGGCAGGATTTTTTGTTTTATTTTTGTCCTTAGAGCCATCCAGTTATTCAGAGTGACATTTAAGCCAGTCAGTCCAGCCAGCTGGCCCTGCATCTTGTATGTGTGTTGACTTAAACAGGGTAGACCTTATTTAAAACCGAAACTTCACAAAGTGCAAAATTAAACTCTTTCTGCAAGTGGATTAATGGGCCAATCTGAGCCGGGCACAGGATTACTGCAAAGTTTAGAAGTCTCCCAACTTCCTGGAGTCGCACGCTTGTTGCCGGGCATCTACGACGGCCGGGCAAAACAAGTTGTCTCTTTGACGAGTTGCGATTGGCCAGGATAATGGCCTGCGATCATCTTCTCTTTAGCTTTCCCACAGAAAAAGCCACACTCGCGCAGTCTCCATTCGCTGGCCTCCTGCATAAACCATGTCAAACTTTTTTTTGCGATCGCGGGTGATTTCTGGACTGCGGTAGGGAAGGATGGATTAGTATAATTGTTGGAGGAGAGACCGGCGCGGCCTGTTTGGTACACGACCCAGAATCCCCTGCAGCCATGGCAGGAGGAGGCGGGTAAACCGCAGATAGGGAAACACCTGGGGAAAAGGCGATATTCGGATAATCTATGAGTAATAACGCCCTATTGTGTTTACTCACACAGAAGCACTCTGGTTTGCTTTGGCTCATCGGTGAGCTCACCGTGCCAGTTGTTCCCTCATGAATAACCCCGGCCAGGGGGGAACAACACTAAATTTCAGTCAAAGAGGTTTGTCAAATTTGCAGATTGGCTTCCCATTTGCAGCGTAGTTGGCTTCATCATAGCGTGCATGGTGAAGTGGACTGTGTCACATTTCCCCCTCAAGTGTCTGTGTTATTCACAGCAATCTGGAGAGCAAACTGCAAAGCGCTCTGTATTAGTTTGTTTATAAATAGCACTACGCCGAATAAAATTAGATTTTATATGAACGCATACACGACAAGGTTGCATTTAATTAAGCAGTATAATTCCTAATTGGCTTTCAAGATCAGAAGCTGCTGTTTCTCTGAATCCTGAAAGTGGTTTTGAAAGATTTTTTAAAAACATGCGTGAAAACAGTGTCATTCAGTAGTATTTCGCCATTCATTGAGTGCACTGGTATATTTATACCAGGCGTGCATAATTCATAGAAAATCTGCATATTATTTGGGATCAGTCACTTAAATGTGCAGTTTGCATTTCTAAAGTTTTGGTGACTCGTTAAAGCTTCCCTTAATCACGATCTTGAAAATATAACAGTTGTTATTAGACAGGCGCATAAATCTGGCTTCCCGGGTATGACAGAGTCAGGCTGCATGTTATTAATTGTCAGCAGAAATGTGTTTCACAATTTTTGCTTATCCTTCTTTATATGCTTTGGACTATTTTGCAGCTTTGTATTAGGATCTTTCCTGAATCTGCTTGATTAGCTCCACATAGATTGTCATTAAGGTTCGGGTGGATAGAGGTCAAAGCATGCATTATAATTAAGTTCCCATTTACATATGATGAGCATATATTAAAAAGTATTTGCTCTGAACCCAGTCAAACACGATAATAGACATTGTGGATATATGCAGTTACATAAAGGAATCAGAAGTATTCCTTTCCCTTTAATTAAAGTGGGCATTCCTGTACTTGCTTATGCAGAAAGTGCAGTGTAGCATATCGCTTCATAATTATTCATTTGTTGACAGATAAATTACTCAATTATTCAATGAGGCATCGGGTAATGCATTAAAACCGAAAGTAGATTGATAACAGCACTCCCTTATTTTCTCCCGCTTGGAGAAGTGAGCAGACGTAATTTTAAAGGCATCGACAAATATGCTACGGACAGATTAGTTACCGTCCCGCAGCTTTTGTTTCATGAAAATCACATGCCTCTTCAGCGCGCTGTGTACGGAACATCATGACCGATGTCTGGCAGCGTATTGGGACTGGAGTTGTGGGCATACCGTATCCTGTCAGGGCAGACTGAAATTGATGTATGGAAAAGCATTAATGCACAGGAAACTTACTTTGCTTGCTTATGCTGCTGTGCCTGTTAAATCCTCCATGCGCTCGTACCGGCAGATATTGACCCAGCTCCCACGTAAGAGTGAAAGGTTGATATGGAGCGCCATGGCAACTGCCTCTGCTATTCCTGTGTGTGTGTGCATGTATGTGTGTGTGTGTGTGTGTCTGTGCGTGTGTGTGTGTGTGTGTGCATGTATGTGTGTGTGTGTGTGTGTGTGTGTGTGTGTGGCGTGTGTCTGTGCGTGTGTATGTGTGTGTGTGTGTTTGCTTGTGTATATGACTGTGTGTGTGTGTGTGTGTACATGTGTGTACTGTATGTGTGTGTGTACGTGTGTCTGTGCATGAGTATGTGTGTGTGTGTGTTTGTTTGTGCATGTGTGTATGTGACTGTGTGTGTGTGTGCATGTGCATGCGTGCGGGCCTGTGTGTGTGTGTGTGTGCATATGTGTCTGAATTGAGTGTGCTTTTCCGTCACATTGGACAGCTCAGATAGATTTGTGTGGAGGGCGCACGGTCATCCGTGGGTGTTATACTGTAGCTTGTAACAGCCTTTCCACTGGTCTGACAGGAGTGCACCAACGACTGCTGCAACGCCAACAACTGCACTCTGAAGGAGGAGGCGCAGTGCGCTCACGGGGTCTGCTGCGAGGGATGCAAGGTACCCCCGCCCCCTCGCACCTCACCCTCGCCCCTTTCACATACGCCCACCTCAGACCAGAGATAAAAATGGGCGGGGCTCCACCAAGCTTTCAGTAACTGCCAGATTCACTCGGTGGCTATGTCTGTACGGGAAAGCGCTCTCTATATGGAACACTCAGTGGCTATGTCTGTACAGGAAAGCGCTCTCTATATGGAACAACCTTATGTTCATTTGTCATAGCCACATGACCGGAGCAGCACCCTGTCTCACAGGGACGGACCATTGGGTGGTGTCCGGAAGGCCTGTCAGAGTGACCTCTGACCTCAAGACACGCCCTTTTGGGTCTGCTTTCCGATCGGCCCACCCCGTTAGCGACGGTCGCGTCTTTCTTTGGACCCGAGCTGTCGCGGGTTTTGCATCCCCTATCGTTAAAGTTAATGGCGTGAAGAGGCGCTTGCTCTGTGCGTACACACTTATGTGCTCTCAATCAGCACACTCGCTATTATCAAACAACACAAGACATTAATTTGGTTCTATAAGTGGTCGATTTTTATCGACCATTCATAGAACCATATCATAGCAGCCCCGGTGGTTCTGGTGAATAACAATGAAAGGAAAGACAAATACAGAGCCATTTTCAAGGCTCCTTTTTAACTTCCGTACGCCTGCGCGAAGGACATTTTACCGGATTTGTAATTGTTACTGTCATACTGTCAGGACCTGGTACTGTTTCGCATTCTTTCCTTTCAGATGGCTCCTGATTACATTGAATTGCTTGTCTGCAGGCATCCTGATCCAGAGGAACTGTGAATGCGTACAGTTTTGCACATTGTGTATTGTGCTGCCTGCTTGCGAACCTGGACGTGCCCTTTTTTAAATGCGTTTGTTTAGTTCTTTTTTTTTCTCTCCAGGTTGTTAATGTGTTCTCTCTCTAGTACTTAATGGCTGTTTGTTGCCCACATTTTGAATGTCGTACGTTCTCTCAGCCAATTAATTGTGAAGGACTCTTTATGAAATAGAACACATTTTATTTGTTAAGTATTTGTACTTTTTCAAGTGCAGTTTACAGTGCGTACAGTCACATTTTATGTAGTTTATGGAGTTTTTGCTAAAGGCACAAAATCAGTGTCCCTACAATGATGAAATCCTTGAATCCAGCAGCCTTCCACAACATTGCACAGTAACATTTTCATAGGTAAAACTGCTCTGATAGAGACCATGTGAGTTCAGCAGGGAGCAGATGCACTTCTTCAGAGTTAAAATTATACTGTCAGGGTTGAAATGTGCTCTGCAACTTGATTGTTTGATAAACCGATTGGTCGATTAATTGATTGACCAATGGGGTGATAAACTGAGTGCTCAGTCATTTACCTGGTTGGTTTATGAACAAATGAATTGATCAACAGATTGACAGCTTATGAGATGAAAGCTAATTTAGTGATTAAACCGTTAGTTGGCAGCCTAATCCACCGATAGCATTGAAGACTCCTAACAGCTGGTCCTGCTGTCTTCCACACAGCTGAAGCAGGCCGGGACTATGTGTCGAGGGCCGGCAGGGGCATGTGACCTGCCTGAGTACTGCACCGGCGGCTCCCCCTACTGCCCCTCCAACGTCTACCTGCTGGACGGCTCCTCCTGCCACAGCGGCCACGCCTACTGCTACAACGGCATGTGCCTGACGCACGAGCAGCAGTGCGTGCAGCTGTGGGGATACGGTAGGCCCTCCCGCCTCGCACCCGACACCGGGCGCACAGTGCACAGACGCTGCCTACTACTGTACCTGTAACTGTCTCTCGCCTGGACAGCCTCCATTTAAAACATCACGCACGCACGCACGCATACATGCACACACGCAAACATACACAACACACACACACACAGACTTCCAATTTGTTGCTATATAATCCTGAAACATCATATACAGTCACATACAGTATACGCACACACACAGACACACAAAAGTCTAATGCTGAGAATTTTTTTTAAGACAATAAAATTCAGGAAGCTCTATAAAAATGGCTGGTGTATACATAATCACCTCCCACATGTTTATTGCCAGTCAATAGGCATAAAATTCACTATAGTAAACTTCATAAAAATTATTTCTCTGAATTGTGTTGTCATATGGCATGATTAAGCAATGCCAGTAAAACATGAGATATACTGCAGTCTGATTTGTTTTTACTACAGATAATAAGAGTGCTTTGGCACGTTAAATGTGTAGACAGTACAACCTTAAATTACTCTCAAGAATGAATTTGCTTGGATCAAATAATTACCTTTGTTTTAGAAATCTAAATGGTGTATAATTAACATTATTTGCCTGTAGAGTGCATCAGTTTATTCATTTGAAGGCAAGTTACTCAAAGTAGATCTCAAGCTAAATTCATCACTGACTCAGCAATTATTTAAGGTACTTTTAAAATGTTAGTGGGCATAATGTATGAGGAAAAACCTCAGATTAATTTTCCAGTTGCTTTCTATCTGGAATTAAAGCTATGATCTTACAGACAAGCAAATTCAAGAATTTTTTTTTTAAATTTCTATTCCATACCAATAAATGAGAAAAGAAGTTAAAGGCAAATACTCACATTACCTGATCATTATACACCATTGATTCAATGTCATACTGCAGTTATATGTTTACGGTCCATTGTGAATGTGGGGTATTTCCTTGTTAGTGCTCTTTAAGTGAACTGATCTTAGTCTCACTGACATCAATTCTGAGATGCCGTAAAGGAAATAGCACATGGCTTGCATTCATAAAGAGCTTCAGGGCAGGAGGACTGGTCTAGGATGAGTTTCCTCTTGTACATAAACCAACTTTATCCCTTATGTGTTTCAAGGCAAAACTGTTCTTAGATCAGTACTCATACTCTGAGAGCCCGTTGTGAATATAAGCCCAGAGTGGTATTCCACAAAGATTACTGAGTTCGCTGGATAACTGCTAAATCCCGGAACTCCCAAATCTTGAGCATGGACTGAAGTAAAAAGAGCCACTGCAGGTTTTACTGGTTATCTTGTGAACTCAGTAGTTCTGCTTCATGAAATACCCCTTGGTCTCCTTGTGTCGTAATCACTTCTCTTGTATGAGGACCGGGAATAATTTCTCCTTTGTTCTCATGTCTCTTCCTGTCAGCATTTTCTCTGTAATATGAATAGTCAAGGTCACATGAAAATGCTTTACATTGTGGGTAAATAAAAGTAGAAGCTAGGGTTGTTTATTTTCATTGCCATGTTCATTTGACAGCTGAAACTTGAAGTGGTTCCATATGCTTCTATCAAAACCATCTCTCTGAAACCATTGTTGTTGCTCTATTTGTAACCAACCAAGGTGTGAACATCCTATCAATGAAGATGGCTGCATTTAGCAAGTACACCATTTTGCAGTTTGTTTATTTATTTATTTATTTATTTACTTTATACAGGTAGCAAAGAAAATGTGTACGTGCAGTACACACAGAGTACATACAGTGCTGACATACACTAACAATCCTGGACAGGAACAACGATATCCCGCCCAGGATCCACATCCGTGCTCTTCGGTTTGTGTGACAGCGTTCCCTCAGGGTTCCCAGCTCGGCGAATCCCACGGCGAGCTTTCCCTCTGATCTCTGACTGCAGCGCGCAAACACGCCGTCTTCTCTTTGTTCTCCGGGGCAGGTGCCCGCCCCGCTCACGACGCCTGCTTCCAGGACGTGAACGCCGCCGGGAACGCCTTCGGCAACTGCGGCAAGGACGGACAGGGGAACTACATGAAGTGTGAAAAGAGGTGAGGCTAGGAGGGAGGGCTGGTCTCGGGAGCCTGCTGGGATGCACAGCCTCTGTGGGGTTTCTCATTCCAGACCCAC
This sequence comes from Anguilla rostrata, assembly GCF_018555375.3. Taxonomy (NCBI): domain Eukaryota; kingdom Metazoa; phylum Chordata; class Actinopteri; order Anguilliformes; family Anguillidae; genus Anguilla; species Anguilla rostrata. Next base: position 13,787,266 of record NC_057937.1, read on the forward strand.
AATGCAATGCAGATCTAAGATCCCTCCGGCTCACCGGCAAATGGGCGTGCAGGTAATGAGTCTGTAGTCGTTGTCTTTACTGCCGGAGAACCAACTGCGCCAGCGTAAAAGGGTGTTTGTTTCAACGCAATGACTCCTCCACACACAAAGCATACAATATTTACGAATATGTGAAAGGAAGCAGAGGACTGTTTAATTAAGGCAGATCATGTTTAGCTCTGTTTGGCGCATTCAGCTTTAGAAAACTCATTCTGAACTTGTGTCAGCTTAATTAGGAAAGGGTCCATAGTATTCATCATTGTTTATAGCTGTGGAAGGCCTGCCAGTGCTCTGTTGTTGTGGATCTCCAGGCATTAGCCTGCATCCAAGAGGAATTAAGACCAGGTGCCCCGTTTTCAAAGTGCCAAGTTTGGACCAAAGTCCAAACGCATGTTAGGCAATTGAATCCAGCGCCCCGTTAAAGCGTCACTGCATTTATGAAATCACCCTTGGCATTCGCATCATCAAAATATAGCCCTGGAGGAGGGTGGGTGGAAAAATTGGCAAAAGCGAAGAAACGTTCGTCCCGCGAGCTTCCCGTGTGACTAATGTGTGTCTGTCCCTCTGCTGCTCTGCTCCTCCCCGTCCAGCGATGCCAAGTGCGGGAAGATCCAGTGCCACAGCGCTGCCAAGAAGCCCAAGGGCACCAACGCCGTGTCCATCGACACCACCATCCGCACCGACGGCATGGAGCTCAAGTGCCGGGGCACCTACGTCTACGCCACCCAGGACGGGCAGGGCGACCTCCCGGACCCAGGCCTCGTCACGACCGGGACCAAGTGCGGGGAGGGGAAGGCACGTACGGTGACGCCGCTCCCGCCTGACCGAGGGCTTTCTCTTCTCGCTGGGGGAAGGGTGCTTAAGGGCGCTCCTGACTGTTTGCTGAAAGCTGTGGAAAGTTGGCAGGGATTCGCCAGTATCCGTCCAAGGCAGCAAGTGCCAGCTTTAGTTGGCTGCATTTCTTGTTCTTTATTTCACGCTAAACGCATTTAGCAAATGCCTTTATTCAGAGCTGTTTGTAATGTGAGGGAACATAAGTGTGTGTACATGAGTTATTTGAGCAACAGGGATACAGTATGTACCCAGCTAAGGGCACTCTCTGACCATAGGCAGTGCATGTGCAGGAGCATTGTGTAAAGCACTTAGCAGGTTAACCGTAGCAACCGTGACGTGCTTTATGCATGGTTACATAAAATAAGTGTTACTAATAATACCATAACACTCTTTACCAAGTGTTATTGTTCAGTGGAAGCCCCTTGTTTGGAGATTAAGTTCCATAAAATACAACTTCATTATTCAATGTAACTTCTACATATTGCATTGTTTAAAGCTAAATTAAAATCTCTATGATTTGAGGACAGGGGCTCTGCGTCTAATCAAAGGTGTTTTCTCTCTGTTTGTCGTACCGCTGAAGAGAAGCGATTAGCGCATGTGCATGCAATATGCCGCCTTTTTCATTCTACATTTACATTTTCATTTACACATTTGGCTGATGCTCTTATCTGGCAATGATCATCTCAGTAAATCAATATCACACACACGGTAGGCAGTGAATGAGCCAACAGAGGATCCGAGCAGGGATGGAAAATCCGGGTTCAGAAAGTAAAAGTCCTCCCCCGTATTTTGCTTCAATCTTCTGGATTTGCTAATTAGCACAGTTCTTCAGCCAGGAGGTAGAACTAATTAGTGAAATCAGCTGGCAGAGTTCATGGGTGGAGGAAGCACGTGGCAGGACTTTTACTTTCTGCCCCCTGGACTTTCCACCCATGAATCAAAGTGCACGAGGAGCCTAACGAGCAGGTAACCGCTGGCCTTGTCCCTCACTCTCCACGCGTTCCCCCTCTCCCAGGTGTGTCAGGATCGCCGCTGCCAGAACGCATCGTTCACCGAGCTGGAGGGCTGCATCAACCGCTGCCATGGCAACGGGGTAGGGGCCGCACCCTGTCTGCCAAGCAACACCAGTCTTGTACAAGTCCACCAGCCTTTCTGATCTATTAGACTACTTCAGATTGTAGATGCTGGAGCAACTTCGACCACCCCATGATCAGCCAGGGCTTAGATGTGTCCCTATTAAAGCCAAACACGTCAGAACTTCACTGCTGCCCAGTAAACCTCCTGGGCTCAAGTCCGAGGAAGAAAGTTCACTTTGTTGAATCCAGATCACGTAGATATGTTCATTTTTCCAAGCCTCATCCGTGAAAAATGAGTCCATTTGCCTTTGCTGGGGGTGACAGATGCATCGAACTGAGTTCCATCTCCCAGAGCTCCTCCCAGTGTCCCCGTGTCAGCTGTGTTTCCACTCTCCACTGAGACAGACATAATTTCACACTTATAAATCCTTTAAACCTGCCCTCCAGGTGCCCGGCAACTAGCCTTGCGTATGAAAAACTAGCGGAGCTTGCCGTTAATAAGCCATGGTGTTTTTTAAAGTTGTTTTTTTTTTTTCAAATCTGTGGCAAAGAAGCTTTTGAGTCTCCGGAGTGCCGAGAGGCATTTATTCCAATTACCCTAATCCTCCCGCTTAATCTGTTTGAAACGTATACGAGTCTTAATTTGTTTGCGTTGTTTATTCTGCAACGCTCTTTGAGCGGTGAATGGAGAGAGCCTCCGTGCGAGCGCTGTTTACATCGCGACGTTTCATTTGCATCGCCGTCGCGGTCGCAATTATCTCCCCGGCTTAACACGCGTGGCAGCGAGGAGCACGGCAGAGCAGGTGGCTGTGGCGAAATCCCCCCCCCCCCCCACCCCCCCTACACAGCCCCCACCCCCCCTTATCTCGCGCCGCGCAATCAGTCATCCCGGCTGGGCCTTTGATTTCCATTGAAAAGACGACGCGGAGCCGCCCAGCGAAGGAAGCTTTGATGAAGTGCTGTTTTCGGGGCAAATAAGGGAGTGAAAAACAGCTTGATGAAAACAGACAGGGGCAAAGAAACGGTGAAAAGCATGAAACAATGAGAGCGAAAGGAGTCCTCTGCTCCGTCCTCAGTGCCAGTGTTGTGTACCGGCCTGTTAGCATGCTCCGACAATATACAGAAGATTTCAGTGTAAATTAGCACGAGGGTGAGTGACGTTTCCGTAATTCTCTTTGAAGTTTCTATGGCGAGTCATACAGTAGCAGTAGCATTTCCGTACAAATAAAATGAGATATTAATGCGCAAGCCTTTAAATTTGAAATGCCTGTATTCAAAATCAGTATTCAAGTACATACAAGAAGTGTCTGGTAACAAGCAAGCACTATGCATTGCCTTAATTTGTTACCTTGTTTTGCAACCAAATTTAAATGGAAAGCGTAAACACAGCTCCTACCAGCTGTGTCCTACAGTCATTTTCCTGTGCTCCCAACATTAACGTGTATGCGTGTGTGTGCGTGTGTGTGTGTGTGTGTGCGTTTTCGTGCACGTGTGTATCCGTGTCTGCCTGCATGTGTGTGTGTGTATGTGTGTGTGTTTTTTCCAGGTGTGCAACAGCAATCGGAACTGCCACTGTCACCGCGGATGGGCCCCGCCCTTCTGTGAGAAGCCAGGGCTGGGAGGCAGTGTGGACAGTGGGCCCATTCAGTACGACAGTAAGCGCAGTACCACCCAGTACCATCCCTCTTTATCACAATCTGCCTGTCCTGTACGCCACATTTACTGCGAGCCACGTTTACAGACGGCTTGTTATTTGCCATATGGTTCGCATTCCAGATTTAATGTCGGATGCGCAGCATATGGCAAAGTGTGTTAGCGCTGTGTGTAATGGCGAGTGCATCGCTGCTAGCGCCAGGCGCAGTACACGCGGTCGACACAAATCAAATAAAACGAAACGACAAAATTCACTGAGTGAAAAAGGTCACAGATCTTGTTAGGAAGATAATTCCACCGGTGGAAAAACCTTTTAAATGTAGAGGCAAACTCGGGTTGCCTCCGTAAAGGCTTCCTCCTCGCTGCATCTGCCTCACAGGCTAACAGAGTTATCAAGATGTGTCCTTCAGCAAGGGGGAGGGAAAGTCAAGGGAAAAACAAAAACAATGATGCAATTTTGTCTCAGTGAGGTGTCTTTGGAGCTCAAAGACCCCTTTGGAGCCTTATTGACCCCATCCCCCCCACCCCTAGTCTGTGTGCCCTGAGCCTCATAATTTGGAGTTTGATGAACAGTTTTTCGATAATCATTGGCTCCGTAAAGAGTGATTCACTCACTATGACCCTCTCCCATATTGCATTTCATGACTACGCTCAAAAATAATGCAATAAGTGCAATTAACAGCAAACAATCGTTTTAATGATTTACCATGAAATGCTGCAGCTGTTTTCTGAAGGAAACGTCAGTAAAACCTGATTGATTATTCATTATTGCTAGCAGGCGGAGAAACTGTGGTATCACCTTGGTTTCACCAGAACTAGGTCAATTAGATCAAAAGTTGTTTTGTGATTGTGAAAAGTGATTAATGGTAATACGGAATACAGGTTTGAATGTAAAGCTCTTACGTATTGAAACCCGAACAAGGATTTGAAAGCAGTACCCGTGGATATTCAATAAAACCGAAAACAATTATTGTCATTTTGGTGCATTAAATTTACCCTAAACTTTGATTCATAAACTGACAAAAAGCCATTAATGAGCAGCGTGTTGAATTTCCTAGTAATATTTGTTACATGGGTTTTCTGGGAACACATTAAGCACAGCAGTGTGGAAAGTAACTTCAAATTATGTAGCGAATGGACATTTTCCTCCCACTCTGTCCCAAAGTATATTTAAAAAAAAAAAAAAAAACAGGCAGAGAAACAGCCTTGAGTGCTGTTTTGTTTGTGTGGGGGAGAGTCCGCTGTGCTGCAAATGTGTTTAACCACGGGCGGGGCCTGCGATTCAGACAGAAAAGCAGATTGAAAAAATGGCGAAGAAGCGGTCTGGAGCCTCCGACCTCCGCCTGTCCGTCATTGCCTAGATACGAGAACTAAGAAATGAGCTTCAAAAAAAAAAAATGTTTCCAATGCATTTAGATGCACTGCTTTTTTTTTTTAAATGAGCCAACGCAAGAAAAAGCTTTTTGCCAATGTCGACGACCTTCTCTTGGAACAAATTCCGTTCTCGGTATTAGAGTAAACATACCATGTGCGTCATAATCAAGTTAAGGGTGCGTATGGTTCCGCTTGGCATTTCTACATATGAATATGATTGATATTTACACAGCAACACTGTGTGGATAGATAGAATGGTTTTGCTCATAACTTTATCATGGAGTGTCCCTTTGTGCCCAGGTTCTGGGTTCGCCTGTCAGGTATTTGGGTTCTCTGTTCTCCTGCTGAGTGCTCTATCTCTGTTGGTTCTCTGTTCTGCTGAGTGCTCTATCTCTGTTGGTTCTCTGTTCTGCTGAGTGCTCTATCTCTGTTGGTCCTCTGTTCTGCTGAGTGTTCTATCTCTGTGCTTTATCTCTCCGGGTTCTCTGTTCTGCTGCTGAGTGTTCTATCTCTCCGGGTTCTCTGTTCTGCTGAGTGTTCTATCTCTGTGCTCTATCTCTGTGGGTTCTCTGTTCTGCTACTGAGTGTTCTATCTCTGTGGGTTCTCTGTTCTCCTGCTAAGTGCTTTATCTCTCTGGGTTCTCTGTTCTGCTGCTGAGTGTTCTACCTCTGCGGGTTCTGTGTTCCCCTGCTGGGTGTTCTATCTCTGCGTCCTCAGGTCAGCTGGGCTTGGTGGTCGGGCTGCTCTTTGCATTCCTGGTGCTGCTGCCCGCCGTTCTTATTGTGTTCTACTGCTACAAGATCAAGACCTCCCTCTACCACAAATGGATTTCGCAGAGGGAGAAGAACAACCAGGAGAACAGGTAATACATGAAATACCACACAGCCATCTCGTCTGGCAACAGTGCCAATGGGAAGTATGGTGGAACAGTGGACAGGAAGCTGGCCTCAAGCTCAAGCACATCGGAGAATATCACCGCTAACATGAATGTGTTCTTAAAGCAATTTTTTAATCATTCTCCTAGAAAGACCCATTGAAAAGTGCGCCACATTATTCACTCTTCATGGTCAAGTGGCTTTGGCGTTGTGAAAACATCACTCTCCACTACAGAATGGCAGCTCCTAACCAAAAGAATGATGTGGGTGGTGTTTTTGAGATCCTTTATCTGTAGGCTGATGCACACTGAAAGGAAAGTGTCACTTTACATAGTATTTGCTTTTCTGTGTGTGACATTGTAGAGAGGTAGAATGGCATCCTGCAGTAGTTCCTTTCATAGTTACCCACTGAAAACTTGAAAGAAACAAATTACTGCCTCAAATAAAGAAGTTTTTTTTGTTTGACGCAAAAAAAAACATGGGACATACTCATTTGCTCACGTCCCCTGAAGCTTTGTATTTTATTTTTCACAATCTGCTGATTCTCGCTAACTGAAGGTCATATAAATTTAAAGAAATCTGTTTATAAAGGACATGGGCTTTTAAATTGCTTTATTTTTCTCTAGTTAACCTGAAGGGATGTTTTCCGTGCTGCCATAAAACGTGTAAACATTTTATCATTTTTTTCACACAAATGGTTTTGAAATAAAAGAAGAGGCTGTACAATGGTTATGCAAATTGTTTGCCCACAGTGTCGATAATTAGCACTGAATTACAGAAATAGGTGTTTTTAGTGCCGTAATTGACTGAAAAATACATGTTTAATGCATTAAGTTGGAATAATGCGAACGCTATCGGTAAGACGAGCTGCAGACTGTCAGACAGGGCTGAACATAGCCTTAATCGAGGACGCACACTTTCATCCACATTTATGAAGTCAACATCTCAGCAGCCCTCTGCCTTCTTATAAGCACATGATTTAATTAGCATTTCTGTTAGCCACCAGCTCGCTAGAATGACTTTTTAGTTTCTTGCAAGCTGACAAACAACAATCGCCTAATGAAACAAGTAAACACATGCATACGCACGCACATAAACACAAGCACTCACACCTACACGCACACACACACACACACATAACGTTTTTAATATTTAAAGAGGGACAAATGTAGTTATCAGTATAGTGCTATTATTTTCCATTATGCACATATTTTCATTGAATGAGCCGGGCCTCTTCAAATGTTCAGCAGATGTCGTACACAATTAACGGAAAAGTTGTGTCCTCACCAGCTGTTCTCATTCCAGTCGAATCGACTGCATTTGAGTATCTTCTGATTGGTTTCTCAGGAACGATGTGACAGATCACAAGGTGAAAAATGGACATCTGAACCCGGCTTTTCATCTGAAAGTTGTGGGGCCATCCTCCAAGAACAGCAACACAAAGAAGGTTTGTGTGAGCCCGAGCTCTGCTTCCATTCATCGGGTAGGAGCCTAGTATCTGTCACGTGTATCAGTGTTCTCATTAGCTGACATGCATTTTTTAAATTAGCAAGTGATTTACACCTGGAACATAGGTCAAATCTGTTTCTGTCAAAATAATGGCTTCAAAACATAATAAATAAAAGCCGGAGCTGAAGAAAAACTGGTATTCATAAAATCGGATGATTTATCTGAGGTCTGTCAGTGATCCTGCAGTGTGTCATTGGGAATTTTGTACTCAAACTTGTTCTGATTTTCATTATGTGTATATCAATTGAATACATTTATGACATAAGAAACTGTTTTAAAATGTAACTCGATTCAAGTTGTAAGCTATTAATAAACCACAACAGGATATTGTATTTTGTTAATGACAGTTTATATGAAACCATAATTGTTGCTACTATTTATTAGGATTTTTTAGCATTGAGATATCATAACTATATGAAGGGCAGGAAAGACTGTGTTCTGAATGTGTCCAGTAATGTCTTCATAGTTCCACAAAGTTTATTTCTGTTCTTCAGTTGATTTGTCAATTTACAGTGACGTAGATGGACTGAAGTATGAACATTAAAACACCACAAACAAATATGTTTCTTTGAGTTATGGATAAACAATAGCATGCAAACAGAAAGCCGCTTTGTCCTTTCTGTTTATTCATTTTCTAGGGGTCAGTAAACTTTTCTCTCTTCTGTTGCATTTTGTTTTCTTTCATTTTTTATTGGCTAAAAGGATCCCTCTGAAGGTTGTCATATGAAAGGCCCGTGAAGGCCCAGCTGTGGGTAATTTGCGGGCATTGTAGCCACATGCACAGGGGAAGATAAGAGAGGCTGCCAGTACTCTAGGTATAAACAAAGCTCTGGCAGTCTGTCCACTGCTTCGCATCACAGCGAGGCTGATTAGAGTCGGACCAAAAAAGCAAGTCAGGAACGATCTTCCGCTCGTTCTGTTGACTTTATTTTTATTTATTTTTTTTTACATTTGTAGTCAAACCGTTATTGCACCCAGGCTCCGTGCTGATGTGCTACACTCACAAATAATAAAAAATACAGTCCACGGCAAGCCGCCGAAGTGAGGGAAATTGGTGAGATTTTGGATGGGGGCTGGAGAATCGCTCCGTCTCTAACACATAATGTGTTCAGACAAAGCCCGCCGATCCTACCCCCTGGAGGCCCAACATGGCTCCAGCGCGCTCTAAATCAATGCTGTTCGCTTGGAAAGGGGAATAATAACATATCATTCATGCCGTATTGCTGGTAACACATTCAGCTGAGAACTCAACAGAATGCAATTTCATCGCAATCCATATAACTAATAAAGTATTTCGGAATGAGCAGCAGTTATGTTTTCCCAGAAAGCTTGCCAGTGTTTCTCCGGCGACAAACACACAAGCGTGGGAGTGTGTGCCATTGGACATAAGGCCGTTGCTGCTGTTTGCATTTAAATTTTGCGTACGTTGTCACAGTTTTTTCATAGCTAAATAGCAGCTGTTGAATATTCAGTAGGCTCTAATCTCGTCTGTTCCTCTGCAGCTTCCACACACAAGCAAAGAGGTCCTACCGCTGAGACCGAACCCTATCCCCAACTGCAACCAGCCCGTCAACATTGTCCGGCCCCTGCGTCCCGCGCCCTCGCCCCACCGCGGTCCGCGGGACCAGCCCCTGCCGGTGGGCAAGCCCCCCCCCGTTCCTCCGAAATCTCCAGCAGTCTTGCCCAAACTCACCCCGCCGAAGAAGCCCCTGCCCCTCAGCCCGACCAGATGCCCTTTGGTAAGTTGCCGCTGTCACTCATCTGTAAAACCCGCCTTGTTCCGTTGTTATCTCCCTCCATCCGAGTACGATCTTTACTAAAACTCAAACATTACATTAGCCCATTGTGTAGGGGTAACGCAAATATTCTTGTTAATCCTGACCTTTAGTACATTTGAAGCTTTTCAAGGGTGTTGATTACAAAAGATGTCCTCCAACAGTCCCTAATATCATCCTTTAACATTCAACAGTGAATGAGTCAGCCTTGTTGGAATAATGCAAATGTTCCATTTAGTGGAAAACCATGGGGTGTTTCAGGGCACATGCTGTCTGGTTTCAGGATCTTTTTATTTTTTAATTTTTTTGCTTTCTTTGTCTCTCCCCCCATGCTACTGTTCCTTTCCTTGTCCTTGCTTTGCCATTATGGGGCTGTCAGCTCTTACTCAGAACTAATGAACACATGTCTGCTTTTGTCCTCTTTGCTATGAATCATTTATTCAAGATGATTAATCTTCTGCAAATACTGCCGCCTCTTAACTTGGTTACTAATCAGTGCAAAGAAGTTGCCGGCGCTTTGAGAAAAACTTACATTAGAAATCGGCGTCGACTCTGATAACATTGCGCGAGGCGTTTCCTCGTGTTTTGCGGTTTCTTCAAATAATGTTTTGTTTAATAGCAGGAAGAAGATGAACGAGCAATACACCTGGAAGTTGAATTTATTGCATCATAAACTGTAGAAAAATAAATCCATTGCTTCCCCCCCCCCCCTCTGCTGTTCTCTTATTCACAGCTAGTGTCTGAGCTTCAGCAAAGACCCTCCCCCTCCCCACCTCAAAGACCCCTGCCCCTCAACCCCTCCCCTTGCCGGGTAGTTCTGCCCAAGCCTCCCATATGCCAGCTGGGGACCACGCCCTCTGCTCTCAGCCCCAAGCCAACGGGCAAGGTGTCCAGCATTCCTCCAGTCAAAACGTTCAAGTACGTCACCTGACTCTTCAGCACAACAGTGTGGGTGGACTCTGAAACGCCTGGAAATCGTGATATGAGAAGAAAGTCAGTATGTTAATCAGTGCACATAACTAGTTATCCTAATTAAATTGAGTATCAACCATTGGAAGTATCAAAAATGCCAAACACTTAAGATATAAAAAACATAGAGATGTCTGCTTGAATGTGTATCATCATACATGAATTACATACATGAAGTTCACACTCTGAATGTTTGGTCCTGAATAACTTTTTTTTTCTTTTTCAGACCTGTTCCACCTCAGAAGTAAGTACATTACATTACATTACATTTATTTGGCAGACGCTTTATCCAAAGCGACGTACAAAACGTACTACAACCACAATCATTTTTATAAGTCTGCGCATTGTCCAGAGACTGAGAGAGGACCATTAAGTTCATTAACTTAACTTAAACTTAAGAACACTTAACTGTTCTTTTTTGAACTTGTTGAATCCTGACATCTTTAGCTCTCATGCTTTCTCACTGTCATAGTGGGAAGTGGACCAGTATAGTGAATCCCCACCTATTGTCTCCTTATATGGAGCCTTGTCAGTCTCTATCAGCAAGCTTGCCTAGTTGCGACACACACAGGCAGAGCCTGGAGCAGATAGCGCCACCTGCTGGTGCGCATCTGCCAGCAGAAGCAGGGACTGAGGTTTCACGCAACGAATTGCAAATCTCCCGGCTTCGCGTCGCGCTGAAATCTATTTATGTCCGCCATGCCTGAAGGCTAAGACTATACCTCCACAGCACTCGCAAGACGTAACAAACCTTGCACACGCACCTCGATTCACATTCACGAAGCGTCCCGTTTTGTGCTGTGCTTAATGATGTGTGTACTCATACAGGTACTCCATTTCCTCCTAGTTCCCCAAACAAAGGGTTTTTTGCATTCCTCAGTCAGCTGTAGTCTCATCTGGAACAAGGTACAGCTCTGGTAATCATTGTTTTCATCCTCTTGTCTCTCTTTCAATAGGCCTGTCCCAGGGGCCAAACCGAACCCAGCCTTGTCTCCACTACGAAAATGACCCTCGGAGACGGTGAAACTGACAGGAGTTCGGCAAACTTATTTGCACTAAAGAGCACACGGCTGGAAGCCTTGCACAGGCGGTTTTGTGCAGCAGGGGGGGCCAGTCCAGTCCAGTCCAGATCTGGGCTGGGTGGGGAAGTGTAAGGGGTACCCCACAGGGTGCACCAGTTCCCTTCCTACGCGACGCACGTGTGCTCAAAGACGACCACGCCCAGCCTGCAAAACGACACGGCGCTGCGTTCTGGGAACAGCGTAATGAGACTGTCAGCCACAGCAATGGAGCTTAGATGGGCAGGAGTCACACTGAATCGAGTAGCTCAACTGGTCTGTGCATCACATCGATACCTGTGTCATTTTTTTTTATTGCTGTCAGTTGTTTGTTTTTAAATGTCTGTGTAATTTGCCAAAGATGTAATTGCGTGTGTTTTTTTTTCCCTTTTTTGTGGGTGGGGCTTGATTAATTGCTGCATTAGGGGTTTTTAAATGTTACATAGCATCCATGTGCTTTAGCCATTTAATCTTATGTTTGCACATCTTTGAACGCAGAGCTTGTTAAATCCGGTGAAGTACACTGATTCGTGTTTGCATGGGAGAAAAATTAAGGGTTTACAAATGTGGGATGAATTTGTTATCCTTTTCCACATTACGCACCCAGATTTATATATTATGACATTAAAACGGTGTTCGGAACATGCCTTGTTCTAATCATCTCACGTCTAGGATGAATGGACTTGAATTCAGCAGTGTGTATTTTTTTCTGAAGTGCACTGCTCCGTCTATCTTGATTTCACACAACTACTACTAAACTGGGCACAGTTAACCTTTAATCTTACGTTACACAGCTTGCTAATGCAGTATAAACTGGCACGAGAAAGGAGCTCTACCTCGGTAAATTAAAATCTGTTTTTTTCTAATTTTACACCCCTTAAAGGTGGTGCATTACACATGAGGTTTGTTATAGTAACGTAAATGAAAATGGAGGGTTTCCTTGTCTGCTGATCAGGCTTCTGAAGGCGGTCTTTCCCGTACATAGCCTCTCTGCAGTGGAAGTAATTGCCAATAATGTTTCTGCAGTGGCAGAGTCCTGTTAGTGTGTTCAGTTTTCTGAGAATTGGGCTTTTTACCAAGAATCCCTGTACTACCACTTCATTTTAACATTTGCATGTCATTAAGGCGATTCATGGAGTGAAAATGCACAAAGAAACAGCATAACGTGTGCTTCTCTGTGGCCACTGGGGATATTGCCACCATTTCTTCATTCAGTGGGAAAATGTAAAGTTTTGCTTGTAAAAATCTGTAAATGCCGTTAATCGATAGTAGCACACTTTCTAATTTTTGATTAAAATGCTTCAGAATACCTGCCGAGAGCATGATTTATTTTTTAAGACAAACAATGCTATGCATTACCCCAATGCTATGCACTCAAATTGTTATTTGATTTTCTGAGTTATGGGCTAACTGGTTAACCCATCAGGGTATGAAACGGGAAGTAGCAGCGCTAGCCACATAATGGAAAGCATCCAAATAAAATGTAACACCAGCAATGTGATGTGTTGTTTATGGCAGAAAGGATAGAGTTCTACTTCCATGACTACATTTGTGCAGGTGGGGTGGGTCTTTTTGATCCTGTAGATCTCATGCTTTTCAGTGTTCTCAGTATACTCAGTATTCAGTAAACCCTGCCGGTGAAAAGAGCTCTTCGTTCCTTCTAAGCAGGTAATTATAAAACTTGCTTATTTCAGCAAATTTTCCATGTCTTTTTGGTTCTGATACATTTATAATTTGTACTTGATTCACAATGTATTCATCTGAATGTGAATATATTTCCCCTTATGTTTCTATGGAAACTTTATTTATTTTCCCTTCAGTCAGACTACTCTAACTCCAGTGTAGAGTAAAAACATTTAAATCTACATTATACACAACAGGACAGTGGATGCTCAGCCATATTTTAATACTAATTACCTCTAATGGGCATTAGTAGCAACTAGACTCCATGTTATATCTCCCATTGAATTTTAAGTGTGGAACGTTTTCATTTAAAAAGATCTCTTGAATTTATTTCCATGTTATTCAACATTATGTTTTCTGCAGTGTATGTGTTATACTGTCCGAAGGTGCCTTTGCTTAATGTTCAGGCACAAATCGGTTGTGTTCCATTCACAAATGTCAAACCAGTTCAGGAAAATGGAGAGAACTGATAACACTTCACTTGAAATTGGTCTCATGCAGCATTTATAATACCTTCATAAGTGTTACATAATGCAGTACAATTGGGTATAAGCATAAATTAATAAAATGAGCTTTTAACAACTGATTTTCACATTGCATGTAAGTAATGTCATAATGCATATAGTTACCTAATATCAGTTTTATATGCCCTTCATATTGTTAATGTGTGTTTATGACTTTTAAGGGATGATGTGCTCTGGCCTTCAAACAGAGCTTATAAAATATTAATAAAAACCCACCTCAATAAATGTGTAACCAAAAAATTGTTTAGCTACAGTATGGACCAAATCTATAACACAACTAACCTCCAGGGGCCTCATTTATAGAATGGACTTACAATCAATTTTGATCTTAAGTATGACTTACACAGAAAACCACGTATAAGTAGTTATTTATAAAACCTTACTTTGATGTGGAAATGATCTTATCTCTACGCCGTGTCTAGACTTGATGTAAGTGATTTTCCTGCTGGTTATGTAGGGGTATTGCAGTTTGGGATTCATATGCATCCAAGCCTGTGGTGAACTTTGCATTAGCTTTATGAACAATTTGATATGAATTATCAATTAAAGGTGTGAGGAATTAATTGCCAGATGCAAGGTGTTTTGAATTAAAAACAGGATGTGATGTTCTATAAATAGTGCATCAAATTAGAAAAAAGTAACTATGGCTGTTCTTGCGTTATTGGAAGACATTGAAAACCGTGCTTTTAAAAGGGAGAGAGTTTTGAGAGACCGGAATGACTTTTTTTGCGCATGATGATCTTCCAAAAAGTTTGCTTTTATTTTTTGGTCCATGGTTACTCCTAACTAAACCCTCATTTGTGCTAGCATTATATAAGGGGAAATTGCTGATTGTAAGGCACGTTCGGGTGCCATCAATTTTAAGTTAATTTGAGATTTATAGATCACAGGTGCGTAAGTTACAAATGGGCTTCTTAGAACCTGCATAAGCAAGATTTTTTATGCTCAGTATCTTTTATGAATCAAACGTAAGCACACCGTCGGAAATGATCTTAAGACTAAGTTCAAGTATAAATCTAAGAACATTTTTTATAAATGAGGCCCCGGCTCCGTGTTAACTTTAACTGTTTCGAATATGAGACTACATTGCCGATTTATTTCCCAATAATATAATCTGGGATCTTAGCCATTCCTGAGAAGAGAGTACTGTGGGAGAAGATTTGTTCCTATCATGTGATTTTTGTGGGGGCCATAGATTTAAATCATGCTTTAAAATTCCAGGCAAACTCGATTTTTCTCGGAGTAATGGATCTTGTTTTGCTGGAAATTAGATATCAACAACCTGGCGCTCTTTTTCTCAGGAGAGTAATTTGTTTGTGCTGTCCTGGGTTCAAGTTGGAACGCTATCAACCGGCTGAGAGGAAAGACATTTCCTCATCCACTTGGTCTGTGCCAAACCACTCCGGGGCTGGGTTCCATGCAAAGACGTCACCAGAATGAGATGGGGTTTTGTGTGCCCAAGGATGTTGTTTAATAATCAAAGGACAGGTCTTTATTTTATATGGCCATAGAATAACGTGTCCAGGATGTGCTCCTATTCTGTCTCAGCGGACATGTATTTTAAACAAGTTTGAAGCACAGTGTATATTTTCATTAGTCATTAAAGTTGTTCCATGTTGTGCGACGCTGTAAATGTTGCTTCACTCATCATCCTAATTTCTGAAGGAATGCTCCGTTGTTTCCTGAAGGAGTATTTTGACAAGGGGAACATATGGAATGACAAGCAGGTGGACTATGATTCCTCATCATGTGCAATTTGTGCATTCATTTTCTGTCAGCGCTAATTGGCCAGCATTGCTCCATTTACAGTTGATTGACAGGTTGCGCACAGGAAGTTGACCGTGACACAGGATGGGGGAGGGCGGGGAAGCTTTTGTGACATTTGTATTGATTTGATAAAAAAATAAATAAAAAGAAGTGTTGCCTAGCTTACAGTTGTATCAAGAGTAAATTGTGCAAAAAAAGGAGGAAGGTGTTCTATAAGTTTTATATCAATGTGTATTTGTGATTTCCGTCTGCTGGGAGCATTAGCAATTAAATCTTTCCCTTTACACATAGCCATATCTCTAAACTCTGATGGCTAGTCAGGTAATCATCAAAAATCCCATTGCACTTTTCAAAAGACTAGGGTAGTTCACCCCAATGTCCTGGTCATATTCCAATAAAAGTGGCTCTACTGTACGTCCAGCCACCTAATCATCTGCTACATCTGAATGGCTGTCTAGCCAGTGCATTCTGTGCCCACTTGCATTCAACAGGTTGTCAGTGCAAAAGAGCTCTCAGCTCACCTACCAGGTTAAGTAAAGTTTAAACAAAATACAAGTGCAATAGTCAGATGATATTTATTTTGGTGTCATCAAGCTTTTTAGAAAAATCTAGTTGTGCTTAATTAGCAGATCCTGTACAGAAGTATTGTGTCTAATAAGTATAAAAGTCCAGCCTTTTACATTATCGAACAGCCTTGACTAGTAAGTATTTTTTCCTGAATTGAACATCTGGTTAAATAGAGCTAAAAATCCATGATTAGTATGAAAAGTAATTTCCTTGGACTGAAAGTTTTTTTTTTTTTTTAATTAATTCATCATGTGCATAGAATCAGAAACTAGAGAAAACAGGAGCATTATGCTGTTCTGAAGTTTCACGGACTGCTCAACTCTGAAAAACAGATGTTTTCTTTATTTCCTCAAGTCTTCAGCATTCATTCCAAGAGTTCACGGGGTCATGCTGTGCGAATGTGAAATGAAACTGCCTGGTTTGGTTTTGTGTTTGATATATAAGTACAGTATGTTATGCATTCCGTTTGTCAGGCACCTAGCTAGTTAACAGGGCTTCTAAAAACACTATCTACAGCTTGCATTTATCAGTCGTCCCAAAATCCTTAAAATTATATTCATCCTTTGAAATTGTGGAAAACTGACAAATATCAACACTGCCCTTCAAATGTCATAGAAAATTGCCTGACAGAATAAATTACCCCCTATAAATCTTAATTTTACTGAGAAAAACATGTCTTGCTAGTCTTTCTTGCAAACTCATCAGTTTTATGTTATTTGCTATCGAGCCTAAAAATATCTGGAGTGATTTTCTTTTGAAAACATATTTTTACCAACAGTAAATTTCCACAGCAGTTAAATAACAAGGAAATGATCATAAACTATAGTGCAGCAATAAAAAATTATACTTGTAATAACTTCCGTCCTTGTAATATTGTATCAGTTCTACATAGTCACGTTATTGTTATGTGTAGATTAAAATGAGCTAAATTCACTATCTAAATGTCACAGTGATTTTCAAGGCACATTGCATATAAGTGAATTATGTGGAACATCAGCAAATATGCCTGTGAAACATAGCATATCCACATTAAAAATAAATTGTGGCCGTATACAAGCATCCATCAAAATCCCTAAATACAAAGTTTAAAAATAATACAACAAAAGAATACACGACACTATTGTATTGCCTGTGAAATTAATACACACCTATTCTAAAATAAGTATGTAGTGTATATACTCACAGACTTATTGAAGCAGCTTCACACTGTTGTGCATTTCATACGGATTCACATTTTGGATTAATCTCTATGAAATGCATAAACAGGGGTTGGAAGCATTCAAATAATAACTATCGCAAGTTACTTATATCCATTCCATAGAATAGATATATTGTTTTAATGGAAGAAAATATTTTCATTGGCCCCCATCCCCAGTGCCAATGGGGTCTCTGTCATCATCTTTTCCATAACAGATAGGATTTAATTGAATGGGACAGTCCTATTTTCGGTACATACTTGTTGAAGCAGGCGATGTTACCATGGTAATCTAGCTTAGTATAAATGAGCGTTTGTGAGTTACTGCACTTTAAAAGCATATTTACCTGGAAAACTCATTAATTCCTCTCCAAATCAGGAGGGGAAATACATTTTAAGAGAGGAAAATGTGATTAAATTAACATCTCTTCCAGTCTCTCTGGATAAGTGTTTGCTGAATAAATGTAATGTAACATAATTATTGAGAACCAATACTCAGGTGAGCATAGAGAAGGAGCTAGTGGCCTGTATTAATTTACTATAGATCAGAGTGTTACAACATCAGGAATTCTACAAAGAGTTATGCTTACCTTACCCCAAAAACCTTCAATAACATATCCTGTATCTTTGTTATTCTGAACAATGGAAGCCTTATCTCCACCCCATCCAATGTACCAGCACAGTGATTGAGACTCTACTGCAGAACAGTGAATATCAGACACATTGTGTACATGCTGGTTGCCACAGATAATGCACTCATCACTTGAGATTGTTCTAACGTCCGTTTAGACTGTTTGTCAGTTCTACCATTTATTTATTTTACTTGCATTTGTACTACACTGTACTAAACATAATGCCTGTATAATTTATTACCATTTTCACTGTCAATGAACTTCTCATTTTCCACAAATGGTTTAGTTGCAGTGACCAGGTGTCCACACTTCCAGCAGTTAGGACCCCACTGATTTCATCTGTCGGTCTATAATTTAATCAATTCAAAAGTCATTAGCCGTACCACACATTACAATCCTAGGGTGTGAATCTGAGTCCTTTATTGTCCATGGCATACATAGCTATTTCTGACACAAATTGTCCATAAGACAGCTAATCATCCTTCAGTGGACTTTTAAAGGATGTAATTAAGAACAATTAACCGCTCGTTACAATACGGAATTAGCCGTTACGTTGGGACCAGGAACCAGCACACACAATGGGTCCCAGCAGTGAGTTTTAAAATCCCTGCAGTAGAAGATGCCACGCTTTGATAAAGGTACTTAACAGAGTTCCTGACTCCTGACTGTGGTTGTTAAAGATCCCGCGGTACTCACTTAGAGCAGTAGGGGCATTATTGCCAGTGGCCTCTTTCTCAGATAAACAAATCTGCATAATCTTTTCCTGCGCAGTTGATTGGCTTCACCCTGCCTTATATTCTTTACCAGTTCTATTTACCAAGGTCATCACTGCACAACAGCGCTATTCCCAGTTGACCTTTGTGGTTTAATAAAAGTTATTTAAAAGCAGCCCAATTATGCAAATTGAAAGGCGGACGGATATCTGCTGGTTAAAGGAGCAGTTGCCAAGGACAAAGCTTGCCCGTGCTTCAGGGAAGGCAGTGTAGCTGGTGCTTGATTAGCAGAGTGCTTATTGTGTCTCATTACAGCGAGCGATCTGAAATGATCCTTGTGGAGTTTTGTCCTTTCAGGTTGTTGACCTTGAGATTTGCCACTTGACCATTAAACAAGGAAGAAACGCACAGATTGATCATAAGGGAATCATATGGGAGAGGAGAGCTTAATATACAATATGCAATTCCATTTTTTAAATCAGCTAACATTCATTGTTAAATTAAATTTAAACTCTACTCATGCAAATGTGTGTGGACAAATATCTGCATGTTAAATGACTAGTTGTCAAGGACACAGCTTGTCTGTGCTTCAAAGGAGTTGATGTACAGTAGCTTCAGCATATAAAGTATTTGTTTATATGATCCTTATAGGAACTCAAAACTACACCTCCCAATAAAGAGAAATATATAATGCTGGTGCAATCCATGCATAGATTTTAACCAAGTTCACAAATCAAATGTCTGTTTGAAAAAGAAATAGCTTAATCCTTTAGTCTGACAATGGCAAATGTCTTTATATAGCTGAGACGAGTTTGCATTACAGCTTTGTAATACACTGCATTACAAATTTGTCTTCAAATAAATCGGAAGCAAAACTATAAACATGACAATATTGAGGAAGAGGAATGGAAACAATATGCATTTCAGGTTGCCCACTTTAGCCAATTTAGCAGATTTGAAAGTAAAACAAAGGACCCAATCCTTGTGTGAAAGTTACCTCAAAGAGCCTATTGATTTGAGTTCGGCTAAGAGCAGATCTCTTGTCTTCTCTCAGCCAGACAGCCAGGTGGAAGTAAAGGACCTCTTAAGTTTACCATTTACACTTCGATTTCAACAAAGCTGCATTTCTTGCCCACCGAACCGACATGCCCTTGAAGGGAAATGAAAGCCTGTCCATTTAGCCCGGATTTATGTGATGCAAAACCTGCACGCCTTGTGGAACTGTTTTCTTCACCGTGTTGGTGATAAGTGATCATTCTGTTTTTCACAATTTTTTTTTACCTCTAACTCAATAGCCACTTCTGCGAGATTCATTGTGGGTGTTGGGAAAGACAGACAGCATAATCAGAAGGAAACATCTCAATATAAACATCAGGTATATAGAAATGGGATTGAACAACAACCATATATCTCAGTTGCCCTTTACAAAACTAATCTCCGTCTTCAATAAATTGTAATCCAGTCAAACACCACAGTCCAGTGCAACTCTCATGAATCAACAAACCACACTGTCAAGAATTCTTCATACCACCTACATTCACAGAACTGGGTAAAAATGTTTTGCCCATATTCAACTAGAAAAATGATATGACCTACAAACACAGGAAATTATATAGCCTGCAAACTCAAGGGTTCAAAGGATTGAGCAGTGTTTTCGTAGAGCATCAAAATGAGGAAATGCCATCACGCACATTAAGCAAAGTCTGTGCAAAGAGCAAAGCAGATTGCTTGTCCTTGTGCAAGTCTGTTTTAAGAGCAAACGACGGACAGACACACTCATCACTCTTGTCGATTGGTTTAGCTGGAGCGTCACATTCGCCAAAACCTCATTGTTGAGAAGGCTGCCCTCCAAAGCATGTGTCAGACAGGGGGGTTGTGTAATTAAAAGGACGGCCTACAAACTTTACCCAGATGTCTCATGCCTTGTTTTCCCTCTCCAGCTCTGGCCCATATACTGTTTGCCTGTTTGACACGGGATGACACATTCAGAGAGATTCCCTGAGGACAACTTTCCCTGTTGTTCCACAGGACAGAAAGCACAGGCAGCAGAGATCAGAGAAGCTTAGGATTATGGGATAACTTCAGACAGCAGTAGAGGTGGACTAAATCAGACCTGCAGACTGTTTGCTGGACTCATTTAGGCCCTGCTCCTGACAACTTTGGGAAAGTGGAATATCCACACAGCTGCCAACCATTACAACTAGCCTGCCTGGAATAATTTACACACTAGCTCAGTAAAAACAAAAATGGCTGTATCACTGAAAAGGGGATCAATCTATTGCTTAAAACAGAACATTGATTGGTTGGAACGTGAATGTACCCTTGCTTTGCTTGAAGCTGAATACAGCCAATTAAAGACTGGATATAATTATGATACTAACAGGTTTAGACACTTGTGAGCTCTCATCTAGTGGGCAGTGGTTCGACATGCAGAGAGAGAGAGAGAATAGTCATTCATAAGAGTGACTCATAACTCTCATAAGCATTATGTAGACATTTATAATTGCTTACATTAATTAGGGCAATTAGGCATATGGTGGGTCAAGGTAATGTTACAGTGGTACCATGTCTATTTGTGACTATTGATGTAATTTTTGAGTGCTAATGTAATTTTAAGTTATAGTTCTAATGAATTCCCAGTGAGTGTTATCAAAAGACAGAATTCCTAATTGATAGTGATGCCAGAAAACAGTGTGTACAGGAAAAAGGTAATAGATGGAAACACAGTCAAAGCTAACCTCGTGAGGAGCAGAGCAGTGGTCTTTCCAGTGAGTCTCTGCTAGATCGTGCCCTACAGTCAGAAGGGGCTAAAGTCCATCCCTTCCACCCATCAGTGTTCCTATTAAGACAGCAAGAGGACCAGGCCCCAACAGAGACCATCTGCAGCTTGGGCTCTCGAGCTCAGCTAGAGAGAACATTAATAGTAGGTGGTCCATTCTGTATCAGTTCAAATGGATTTAACAGCATGTGTTCGCCAGCTAAAGCGGTTTGCATTGCCCATCCGCCCTGGTGCTTTGTGGGAGGCAGTCAGATTGAAGCTCTTCACTATCCACATCGAGGATATTTAAAGGATATTTACATCATTCCCATGCAGGGCTCCTGCCAAGATGATGAAACTGAATAATTAAAAAACATATTTTATTATGAAATCATTTAAATAGAAAACCTCAGTTTTTCTTACATTGTAATATTTTATTATACTTTTTTTAATGTGAATTATTTTTATATATATTTCTCTATATTTCTTATATTTAAAAAAGCTTAGGGGTTTTTTTAGGGTTAGGGTTTTTTTTAAGCAACATCATACCGTGCAGTCTTGTACACCTGCAGCAACTTTTGTCTGTACGCTCAATCCCTGGGGTCTTAGACAATTAAAAGCACCACACAAAGGTCTTCAGACGTAGAAGTATTTCAAGGGCACAGAATTACAATACGAGCACTGGCTGAGAAATTAATCAAACTCAGAAACTTACAACCCCATTGTTTCTTTCTCATAGACCCATAACTGATAATTGGCTTCAGAATTAGAATAAAGGTTTTATTGACATAAGATGCATTTACATTAAATCAAGCTACTTCGGAATGGCAATTCAAAATGAAAACTGGAATTGTGTGCGAAGAAAAAACGTTCAGTCTGGTAATGCGAAAAAGCTAGTCTAAATATGAAAAAGAAAAAGATTTATTTCTTGGACAACTTACCATACCCCTGAGATCCATAAGAAAATCCTATCATTCTCTCTTCTGGACAATTAATTCAAGTCATTGTTAACCAGCCTGGCACTAGTGTCTTGCTTATCAAGCAATTTCACTTTCCCCCTGGCAAAACAACCTAGGAACACCTGCCTTGGCGGATGTCTTACACACAGCTTGAAATCATCCCTTTTAGGGTTATGAGCTCAATTCGATTCAAAATTCTAATGGAAATGGCTATATTTAGGCTGGAAATTACAGAGGCAGGTCACTTAATCTGCATGCATGGAACTTTCCAATGTTAATGCGGAAGAAAATATAGCAATATAAACAATGACCTCTCTCACCAAGAGAGGCGTTTCCAGCCAGATGGTTATCAATATAATCTTGCACAAATACAACCACAACAGTGATGTGCACTAAGATGCCAATAATGTTAACGCCATTTTTGATGTGACATCACTTCAGACTAAGCTCCATTCTGTGAGGCGGTCTTATTCAGACAGACAGCTTTGCGTCTTTCTTGTGCTGCTGGACGGTAGCATACTAGAGTTAGCGATTTCCTAGCGCCTGCGTTAGCAGAAACACCCCCCCCCCCCAGCCGAGTGGTCTCCTCTGATTACAGTAACTCTGCTTTAAATAGCACCTCAGAAAGTTTACCTGACACCTGTGCACTTTTATGTGAAGTGACTCATGAAATCGGGCTTCAAGCTGTCGCCTCTGGAGCTCCAGTTCTCTTCAGGTGGTTATTTGTCAGCCTTTGAGTCAGTATCTGCTATATCATTTGTAAAGCAATTTGCCCTGTAATTCTGTTGTTCTGGGACCACGTCCAGCTCCCACAACTGGTCCATATTTAGTTTTGCCCTGCATCAGGCCTTTTGACGACGAGCGGGAAAGGTCACAGGTGCGCTGACGTTGACTTCATGCGTCTTCACTTCATTATGCGGCCCGGCGGGGGCCCGCTTATAGCCCAACGGAGAGCGCAAGCTCGGCTAAACAGCCTTGGGAAAACCACCGGGTTACCTTTGTGTTCTGAACAGCTGTTTGACGTACATGCACGTGTGCGTGCGCTTGGCAATTTATGGGGTGTGCAATAGATGTAGCATACGTGCACATGCACCCTGTTAACATCATGGGGAGGAGGAGGTTCGATTTATATTTTATGCCATGGCAGTAATACATTTCGGTTGCAATTCACTTTGAGTATTTCAGAGATCGAGGCCTTGCATTTTTAGTCTGATATGTCTAGTTGTCGAGAATGCCAAATCCTAGTTAGAAGCACTCAAAGTAAATATCACTGGCAGACACTCGGAAAGCCTTCACATCATTCAGCGTTTAACTTTTATTTCATCCTAGTTTTCAACAACTCCGGCACTGCAGCCGTCAAACCCGGGTCAGCCCTGATTTAAAGAACGGCGCTACAACAGCGCGGACTAAATTAGCGCCGCACAGACGCTCGGCTTAATTGCAATTAAGTGGCAGCGGCTACACGACCGCATCAGAATTAACGAGGAGCCGCGCGAACAGATGTATTGTAATTGTCATTGGTAAACCGTCCCGCGGCGTGGTCGTTTATTGCGCGCGGGGGGGGAGGGGGGGGTGCTATCGCGTCCGCCGCCGTAATTGGGGGGTGCGGCGTCTTAATCAGCGGAATAATTAATTACACGGGTAATTGACCCAAGGTCGCGTCAAATCGCCTGTCTCGCGGCGTGCATCGCTTCCATTAATGGGCGTCAGGACGCTAATGGAGCGAGCCGTCGCGCGTTGGCTTGTAAACGGCGATGTTCATTTGTTTAATAGAATTAATCACCGCACAGGCAACAGGAAATTCATGGCAGAAAAGGGCAAAATTCACTCGCGCCTTTTTAAGAGCCGACGCGGGGAAGCGAAAGGTGATCTCATAAACACTTTCGTGCGTTTGTAAAAACGCAGCTATTTTTGACTTTTTTGGCCTTTGTAATGGCGGTATAACCAGACATAAAGACATGTGCAGGCTTTAAGGACATAAAGGGAAACAATTAGCAGCAATTATATTTAGACCGTTGAGTACAGGGCTGTAGGGAATCCAAAATGAAAAGACCCAAGATTCCAGGACAGCTGTGTTGCAGCAAGTTTAGAGCAGCTGGTTCGGTTTATGGGCTGTCAGAATGTTAAGACACACAAACCGGGGGAGAGCAGAGTACGCACACACATTCATACTCTTAAGGGACATTTCTTTTCCAATACAGACATACTTTCTCAGCCCTCAGCATACTCCTCAGCAGGAAGACGACAGGCACACCGCCCGAATGTTTCTCAATGAAGTCTCTTCCACCGCTTCCACAGGAACGCAGACACACCCCAGGAGCTCAGGCAGAGAGGATCCAACCGGCGCTTCAGTTCACATCTTCGAAAAAGGTAAAGAGACGGACGACTGAAACCACAACTGGCAGCCGGTCTGACTTTCAGCCTTTTGGCATTTGGAAAGAGCGCCCCCAGAATGCTCGTTTACGTTTAGCGTCGGTCCAACTGGACCCAAAACGCGGGTTCTGAAACTCCTGGATAACCCTGGAGGCCAGCTTCATCTAAAAAGGTTTATACTTTCTGGAACACGACACTTAAACGTCTCAAAGTATGCGGCTGTTATTCAGTCTAGCGAGCAGTAGACCATATTTTCATGAGCACCTACTTCTAATTCTATGATTACATAAAGCTTTCAAGAGTCTGATCACGAGAACCCTGCGGTGCGGTTTTAATAAGGCCATTTCAAATCTCATGCAGTCCACCAGCCACACACACACACACACACGTACGTTATGAAATGAAGATATATTCGCTCATTTAAATGGTGGAAAACTCTCAGCAGATCCTTCTCCAGGAGGACCATCTCAGCGAGGTATGGGTCTGGGTTCTTTTTCAGTACCTACTTCAGCAAGTGAAGGACCTTGTACAATCAGCATCCTGATTATGTAATTGCCCGAGTTCAGATTTAAATTACGAGCATAATTCCCTTGAAATGACGGACAACACTGGACGCAGCCCACATGAACATGATTGAAGAGCGCTGCCGTGTGTTTTCTTCCTTCTTCAGGGTTTAAAATAAAGCCTCGGTTCTCCTGGTTCTTCGGATCTATTTTCATCTTGGCTTTATTTTTTCTTCAAAACCTCTGCAAGCTTCAATCTTAATTATTTCCTGCAAACGTTTGGATTCAACGCTTTCATTTATCTTCGCCTTTAAAAGTCCTTGATTTTCATTACCTCCGATGCCATACGCAGAGCGGCACCTGAGGCAGAAATATTTCACGTTCATGTTCATCCGACACCACGCCACAAACACAGCCAGGCAAGCAGGGCTCTTTCCATTGTGATAAAGCTTTATTGTCCAGATGGTTACAGATCTACGAGGCCAGCGCTTGGTCTTGGACACTGGGGCACTACGGGATACAGCGTTAAGAAGCACATGCAGTCGCTCGGCACACTGTGGGCTGGGCAGCTGCTACAGTCAGGAGGCATGATTACATGAAGTGTGCCTGCCGCTGACACTTCCACAGGACGGCTCTCAGAGTAGAGCTGCTGATCTAGGATCAGTTCCCCCTGTCCGCACAGCAACCTTATCCAACATCGCCTACAAAAAGGCAAAACTGATCCGAGGTCAGCCCTCCTACTCCAAGAGGCTTTGAGAGCACGGAACCAGGAGACCGAAAAGTCATGAGGGAACACGGACAAGTGAACACTACTAGGGCGATGAACTTGGGCGAAGACGTCTTTTACCCGAATGCGCTGCGACTTCCACTGAAAGAAAACCGAGAGTGAGGCCGTGCAAACTTGGCTTTACCGTGTAAACTCGCATCAGTTTAAGGCTCCTAACCGTTGCTAGCGCGCACATCAGTCAGTCTGGCTTTCCTCTGGCCTTTAAAACTACAGACAGCATCAGAGGAGGCTGCCTTCACTGGGTTTAGTGTCATGGTAAACTGCCTACTGCATCTAAAAGGCGGAACGCCATTTTGAAAGGCCGCAAGCAAGGTTAATTTTTATGCGCGTGGCTAAGTATTAAACACCGCGGTCTGCTCACTGTCGCCAGTAGGAGAAACCGTGCATGCAGGTCTACGGGACACCACATTAATAATGCACTTTGAATAGGTTGAAACATCCAGCGGGGAGAGCAAAGCACATCTCTCTTGCTGATCAGTGAAAGGCATGGTCTTGGGACGATGGCCTGGCGAGCCAATTAACCGGTAACTACACATCTACTGTACTCTACCTGCTCGTGCAACTGAACAGGCGCTAGACGATTCCCAAACGAACATCGCGGTCAAAAGAAAGAAAGTCGCTTTTTGGTTTCGGCTTTAGGCTCAGCAATTCATTCCCGAAATAAGCTAAACGAAAGTTAAATGAGATTTGTATATTTCAAGATACTTCAGGCTTTGTTTGATTGGATAAAAAAAAGTCTGAACAGAAGTACAATGCAGCGCACACTGGAAGCAGGGCAGTATACTTGGTTAGGCAGAAAGAGAGTACGCCATTGGTCCAAACAACACACGGTTAATGTCCTGATATGACTTGAACCAGTTGAAACAACAATTTAGCAATTCATAAGCAAAACTAAAAATTCTACCCACTCAAATCCCTTTAAGCAAATTTATTTTAGATTTAACCGGAACCGTTTGTTATGACTGACTTCAAACAGTAAACGAACGAACAAACGCCTTGCAGTTCAGAACACAGATGTGATAATACATATTTTATACACGCCCCACATAAATATTCAAGTTAAAAAGCGACGACAATACAGGAGTTTAAATACACCTTCCATTCGTGTGAGACAGATGCATTCGTATTCGCGTAAGCGGTTGTCAATGTAGCAGACCCGGGAGTGTGTAAATGAATGGATCTGCGCTGGCTGAGCCTGTTCCCGCGTGCGAACGGCTTTTGTTCTGTCTGTCACCATCGCTCTTCTCCGTTCATCAAGAACTTTCAGAACTCAATCTTTCACGCTAGTTTTCCTAGGAAACGATGCACTGGCAGAAAAAACTCCCCTTTCGACTTTTTAAGTAAATGTCTACCTAAGATCAATTTATATCAAAAGGAACTACATTCTACTCAAAACAAAAAAAAAGGACAACAAAAGAAGTTGTGTCGGCAGGTTTTTCCCAAAGCTAACTGCCCTTTTTCGAGGTGACCAATGAGAACAAAGGCTTTGCTCTCCTTCGTCCATGTAGTGTTGCCACGGTTCCGACCAATCGCTGTGTTAACTGTGAGCCTGGAGGTGGAGACAGAATCGTGAGGGCCTGAGGGGGAGGGGACTGGGGATAGTGGGGCCTGACAGACAGCCTGCAATCATCCACTCGCAACAGACAAACGGGCAGTGGGCGGGGCTGC
This sequence comes from Anguilla rostrata, assembly GCF_018555375.3. Classification (NCBI taxonomy): domain Eukaryota; kingdom Metazoa; phylum Chordata; class Actinopteri; order Anguilliformes; family Anguillidae; genus Anguilla; species Anguilla rostrata. The sequence goes on from NC_057937.1 coordinate 13,814,558, forward strand.
GGCTGGGAGGGGGGCGGGGCCTATGTCAGCAGCAGGCGGTGCACTCGATGGAGCTCGGGCCGGGAGAGGACGAGGCGGTGGACCTGCTCCTGACCACGCGAGCAGGGCACCATCACCCTCCCCACCAGCACCGCGTCACCCCTCTTCTCCTCCTTGGCCTGGAGGGGGGGGGGGGGGGGGGGAAGACAGGAGAGAGAAAAAGAGAGGGAGAGGATCTGAATAAACATCGTTTGCATGCTAATTTCCGCAGGCCCGCGTCTAGGTAATCTGGGGCTAGGACAAACGCGGAGCGCGCTCAGACGAGGCGCCGCTCCCCGTTCCCACGACCCTGCGGCGTGTTTGCTCAGGCCCGCGGGCGCTCAGGCGGGCCTCCTCCCTCCCTCCCTCCCTCCCTCCCTCCGCCGCCTCGCCGCATCCAGAGAAAATATTTGAATGGCTACGCGGGAGAGCCCCGTTGCTAGGTGCTACTTATTCTTGCCCCCCCAGAGCCGAAATGGAGGCAGCTGTGAGGGAGGGAGAGCCTGGGACCCTCGGGGGGCCCGGCTGATTCCAGACAAAACAAGGGAGGGGCCTGGCGAAAGGGCGCTCCGCTCTCGAAACCGTAGCCGTCATGGGAGACCCCCTTTCAAGGAGGCAAGGAGTTCAGGGGTAAACGCTAAAGCACCTAGACTCTTCTAAAGGAGAGCAGCGGAACGGGGAATGTTCTAGAAACCGCTTCTGAACGGTCGAGAATACCACAGCTGCCGTCTGGCAGTGAGTGTGGCATGCTGCTTGTGCTGGGGAAGGGAGACGGGGGTCGGGGTCGGAGTTGGGCGGGGATTTGGGGCTGGATGGAGCATGACACCGCCCCGCCTCCCACCTGCCCCGGTACTCACCTTGACGAAGGAGGTGGAGGGAAACGTGGCGAAGTCTGAGGGGACGCGGGCCCCGGGCCTCTGGGTGACCACGTGCTCCGCCACGTCATCCTGAGAGAGAGAGGGGGAGAGAGACATAGAGAGAGAAAGAGAGAGAGAGAGAGAGAGACATTATTCTGTTGGTCATCTGATGTTTCACATGTTCCTTGCCACGCTCTGGCAATACAAATGCTAACTTTGCCATGCCCATAAAGCACGTTTGAATTTTTTTTTTGGGGGGGGGGTAAGAAAGAGTGAAAGAGAGATACACAGACAGAGTGAGAAACGAAGAAGAGAGTAGGAGTGAGATAGAGGGAGCAAGGCAGGAGAGAGTGAGAGAAAGGATATAAAGAGGAAAGAGAGAGGGAGGGCAAGGAAAACAGAATAATAAGAACCTGGAGAAGGGCAATCAGACAAGAAATGGGGAGCTATGACCCCCAAAACCCCATCGAGCAGCGACTGCTCTGCTTCCCCATCTCTAAAAATTAATCGCCATCTCACCCCCCCCTCCCCCAAAGCAGCGGTCGGTCACCTTCACGCCTCTCCCGCCCCAGGGCCGAGGAGAAAGAGAGAGAGAGCATACGGCCGGAGAAAAGAAGCAATGACATGCATCTCTGTCCCCTCTGTCCTTCCGTCTCATCTCTCCCTCTGCAAACCCTGACGACCCCCCCCCAACCCCCCCCTCTGAATTAACACACCCCTCCTCGATTCTCACAGCCCACAGGCCTATGCCGCTTCCGCTAGGGGAGATGTTCTCCATTTCAAGGTTGGGTAGCGCCGCGCTATGTAAATATCTCTCTCCCGGCAGAGGCTAGTTTTTTTTTTTTTCCATTCACACGGCTCGGCCTAGCAGTGAGGCTTCTAAGCCCGCTGTTCCGCGCCGCTCACCTTGAGCCTGTCCAGGGTGTCGCTCAGCGACTGCAGTCGAGCGGTCTGCTCCAGCAGCTGTGCACTGGGGGTCACTGCAATGGAGACGGACCAGAATTCACTCAGGAACAAGCTCACCTGATAGCGATCACGCTAAGTCGTCTTCACTCATTCACCACGCACTTTCAACCGATGTCAGAGTTGCTCATTCGTACCGCTAGCGCTATTTGATATCACTACACACGTGTATGAAAGCACATCTGCGGCGAAATTCAAATGCAAATTGGCAGTTGCATTTCGTTTTCAATCGATGTGCGCAAAGACCATGACATAATTCAAATGAAAATGCAAAAGCCCGCTGTACACACTTTATCTGACAATTTTGAAATTTAAATGCAAGGTCCATTTCATTTTTTCATTTTCTCGCCCTCTATGACACAACCTTGTCAATTTTAATGAAAATGGAAAACCATATTTGAAATAGCAGGTTCTTATTGTAACCGCATTATCCATGATTATCCATTATCCATAATACAATTTATCATTTCATTTTCATGCTTTTATCACACAAGGGTGACAAATCAAGTGCAATAGCATTGCTTCTGTTTGTATCATCATTTTTGTGTCATGTAAAAACTTCAAATTAATTATCATTTTGTGTCACGTCAAAATTCAAAATAAAACTGCAATCCCTCCTTTTTTAAAAATTCATATTTAAAATTACATTTTTATTAAAATTTAAATTTAAAAATTGTCAGATAAAGTGCGTACAATACCTTGAAATGAAAACTCAAAGCGCACATTTGCATTTTCATTTGATTTATGCCATGGTTTTTACACACATCGAATGAAAACGAAATATAATAGCCTATTTGCATTTTCATTTGAATACTGCCACAGATATGCTTACACTCACATTCTATATCGTCTGTGCTTGATTTTATCATCACTCACTCAATTCACACATTTGTGTCACTCATTCATATTGAATAAAGTATCTGATATCAGCACTCATTAATACTAAACACACATTTCATAAGATAAGTAATTAACAACGCTCGGTTAATCTGATAGTAACATCACTCATAATGCAGACGCTATCTGATCAGACAATATATTCGCAGCTCATATAATTAGTACTCATTCACACTCCATAGATCAGACTGAAATCACCAGCCACAAGATTCAACAAGGTCTCAACACCCATAATAACTTAGCCCACGCAACTGTTATTTTTAACTCGTGCCTTCGATAAGACACGAGCGTTTTCCGAGCTGGCCGAGCGCTCGGAAGCAGGCGGACGCCGGGGCACACACACCTGGAGACCTGCCGGTGATGTCCACCACCTTGACGTTGGCGCTCATCTGGAGCAGGGTCTCCAGCAGCTGGTCGGTCTTGCGGTAGAGGCCGCTGGAGAGCACCTCGGTTCGGGAGCCGTCCCTGGCCGGCAGCTTGGAGACGCGCAGCGGGGGCAGGGAGGCCAGCTGGGCGTTCATCTTCTCCGCCTGCGAGCGGGGAAACGCGAGGGAAACCGAGGTTAGCGCGCGGCGACTGGACTGCTTAAATCGGCTCTGTCCCAAGGCGGACGGGCACAGGGATGTTTTTTTTTCTCCGAGCAACCGCCATCTTGGGGCACGCTTACGCGTGGGTCATGTGACATCACATGGTGTGGGACTCAGGTAAACTGGACCTCATAACATACAGCTATGGTCTGTATGCGAGCAAGGTTAATTCCTTGACCTGACTGAGGGGGGTTTCTGCAGGGAGACACACCACCGTGCTAAACACCGCCAGGCCTCAGTCACGAACAGAGGCAGGTGTGTGTGGCAGTTTCCAGATCAAACAGTCATTTTTCTGCAACAGAACTTTTCTGTTTTCCCCTGGGTACAAGTCTCTTCCATCATAAGTAGGGCATTATTACTTTCTAAGATGGCGGGTTGAGGATGTGTGTGTGTGTGTGTGTGTGTGTGTGTGTGTGTGCGTGCGTGGGAGAGGTCCTCCGCTTTAAATGTCAGAGGCTTAAAATTTCAATGCTATTTTCTTTATGTCAGAGATGGCAAGAGTGTAAATTTCAACCAACATTGTGAAAGCTACTCTCGTGGAGGCAATGTGGGGAATATCTACACCGCGTTTGGAGAAGCGGTGCATCATGTCAAGAGGAAACTCGATGGACAGCCCGTGCGCTGGGACGAATTAGCACTTCGGTATCACTCAGGATGGGGCGAATTAGCATTTTAGTATCACTCCGGGTGGAACGAATTAGCATTTGAGCATCGTTCAGGACGGACATATCACACATTAAATCTGCCCACACAGTCGAAGCTATCCCACCGAGTCAGCATAAGAACACCATTAACGGTAACCCACTGGAACAGCAGGATTAAATAAAAAATAGTTCATGCTTGCTTTCTTTTATTTTTCCATAGGAGACAAAGACAAATGCAACTCCCGCCACATCCAGCGCATTACTCAATCTTGCCCGTCAGGCCTTTGCAATTCTAATGACATTTCTCCGCGTTAGCCATGTTGTATAATAGATTTCACATGGCGGGTTGCAGTCTGTTACATCAACTACTCTCCCTCATCATCCGTCCGCAAGAAAAACGCTGACAGACGAAAAACCCGGTTAACTAATGGCTGACTACAGCGCTGCGGACCGCTTTGAACGTCGCTCCTACGCCGAATCGGCTGGATTCTGACGCTTCCCCTCGCCTCTTTGGTTTTTTTGGGTCTGAATTTTAAAGTGAAAGCAGAAAACCAGCAGAGGAAAGGAAAAATACAGAGGGATGGTACTGTAGTTAGTCTGGTCTCCTTTAAAAGAAGAAGGTTGATTAATGTAAACGGCAAAGAAAGCATCCACTGACAGCGACGACACTCTGTAGACAGACAGAACTCTCCAGATTACTGTTATTCCAGCGGAAAACGGGAAAAAAGTTATTTGCTCCAGTTCTGAAATCTTTGTGGTTTCTCACAGCAGTGGAGCATGTGACAGTAGACCTGGGAGGAGGGGGTGTAGGGCGGAAGACAACCTGTCTTGCAGTCGATCTGCTTTCCTGAGCTGCGCCAAGGCAGAACAGGAATCCAGCATCGCTCCAGACAGCGTGAAGCCAAATCATCCGGAATTACACAAAGTTATATCGCTAAGTCGTGTGCTGTCAGACGGCGGAAACACGATTTGGCCCATTTAGCTGCGTTTCTGACATCCCCGCGCTCGCAGATGCCGGGTACAGATAAAACGGCATTGCATCTGTCTCAGCGCTACTACCGCGGCTGGAAAACGTACTGCCGGATGATTACATAAATTCACCTTGGTGGCAGGCACCGCTAATAGGCTGCGGTCCAGGGCGAGGCAATAAGCATCATATCGCTGTTTGGATTTCATGCCGAATTCTGATCTTAATTATTTAACGCCATCATTCATTTATTGACAATTTAGACAAATTTCCTGATAACAAAATCAATTCCTGTTAGTAAAAGCTGACGGCTCATTCTTGACCTTCTTCCTCTCTTCCTAGATTCAAAATATTTTGCTGTGGACTAACCTACAGTTAGACAAGCATTGGTGCATTCAGTTAATTAACCAACTGGGCAGCAGAACTGGTGGCAACAAATATACACACCAGCCTTACAGAAATTAAACTGCCCAGCCGTACTCTAGTCTTTCCTCCACTGGTTGAACGCCATTGAAGCTGTTTCAGATGCACATATCCTATGATATAGTAATAGGCATATGCAGTTCAGGGCGCTCGCTTTCACGAAGCCCGATGACAAATGTGGCTTTGAATCGTAATACGAGGACTGGCGAAGGACAAAGACGAAAAAGAGTCATCACTTTCACCCCCCAGATAAAGGGCCCTCTGAGGGATTTTGATTACTCCGCCTGCAAAATGCGGGTTCACTCTCCGGCATAATTTGTGAGGGCTGTATAGATGTTCTTGTAAACTTGGCTGATATGACCATAAGTCTACTACTATAGTAGTATTTGCTTTACAACACACACACACACTCTCACACACACCCATGCATGTGTCCCCTACTTGTCAAGGCTGTCCTGATCTACAGTCCATTTATTTCCCATTTCTTGCCCCGTAAGAACCAGGCCAGGACTTGAGAATAATTAGATGGTAAATAACAGGCAGGGTGAAGGACAGCGTCTTCCTTCGATTCCAGCCAATCGGCAGAGAGGGCAGGCATGGTTCACCTTGAGGCGGTTGTTCTCGTTCTTCAGGTGCTTGATGCTGAGGCGCTGGGCCTGGATCTGCTGCACGAGGAGGGGAGAGTCGATGATCTGGACGGGCCCGGTGCCTCCGCCCATGCTGGGCATGCTGCCACCTGCAGGGGGCGCCACAAGGGGGCAGTCAAACTCAAGGACTGCTCAATTCCACTCCAAGGATACTCCATTCCCACTGGGCCAGCGGTACCACTGGTTTCCATTTTTCCCTTCTAATGAGGGACTAATTTAGACCTGGGACACTGGACGAGCGGAATCTCTGGCCAATCAATGACATTAACAATTAACAAATAATTAACTAATAGCTAGACAAGAAAACCACAAGTACTGCAGACCTCTAGGGCAGATTTGGGTATTCCTCCTCTACCCTCTAACATAACGAAACACAATGCGTTGCCCAATAAGGCTAAACATGGCACTGGAGCAGTGCAACAAGGACATTAGTCAAGACTAGGTTACCATGGTTATTTACTTACTAGCCAGAAAACATGCGACTATTCTAGACATAACAAATACGCCCTGAACTAAAACATCACAGTGACCCTATTCCACCTGTCCGAGACACATGCTGACATGCAAGGATGGGACAGGCAGGGGGAAACGGGGGGGGGGGGACGACAGCGAAAACAGTACCTTTTTGCTCGTCTGCACGTTTAAGCGGGAACAGCGAAGGAGAGAGAGGGGGATACAGAGACAGACAATTAGGACTGAAGCAGGAGTTAGATGGAAGCTCTTGGAAAGCACAGAGAGAAGTTTGGGAGCGTTTTCCCAGCAGGAGTCTTGAAAGGAAATGCGGAACTGCAACTACAGCTACTCTTTCCTCAGTGGTACATAGACTGCAGGGAGCCTTGTACTCACTCTCACTTCTTTGTAGCCATTCTCATCATGATACATTCAATTTTATCCGGAGGTACTACCTGGTAATACCCAGAAGGCCCATACCGACCCTCTCTGATCAGCTGAAGCTCAGAGCTCTATATCTTTGAGGCCATGTTGGCTATGCGCAGGTTAGATGCTTCCGGAACGACTGTGAGAGGAGGAGGCCAGTTAGCGCAGTGACGGTGGGACTGACTCACCCCCTGCCATGCCCGTCACGATGGAGGCGATGCCGGACGCCGGAGGTCCCCTCAGGCCCTCGATGGTCATCTTGGGCTGGTTGATAAGGCGCTGCTTCAGCTCGGCCTTCTCCGCCTCCAGCTGGTCAATGTCGGCCTGCAGGGCGTCCATGGTCTCCTCGAACTCCCTGCAGGAAAGTGACCCGGTTACAGCGTGGCTAGCCTGTGCGTACGCATCACTGGAGGTATCCGACCGGTCTGGTTCTTTTTCTGAGATGCGTGCACTCTCGTAATATCCTACCAGTAATTATGAAAACCTTGACACTGCATACCAATGATTTTCATTCTGGGTCCTGGCTGGCCGCAGGGTCTGCTGGTTAACTCACCTCACCAGGTTTTATAGGTCTGAACTGGTTGCAGATGTTAAGGTGAAAACAATAACCAGTAGACCCTGAGGCACCCTAGAAGCAGGAATGAAGATCACTGCTGTATGCCGTAAATTTGGAAAGATATGGGGCGCTGTGTTACTGGAACGTCTCCCATCCCCATGGGGGACACACATGTTCCCTCTCCTAGCAGACAGGCCCGTGTTGTGACCCTGGCTCTTACTTCTCCTTCTTTTTCAGCAGGGTCTGGGTCTCGTCCAGCTTGGTCTGGATCTTCTCCACGCGCTCGTCCGCGTCCTTGGAGGAGCTGTCCAGCTTCTTCTCCAGCAGGGAGAGGCGGACGTTGGCCTCGCTCAGCTCCTCTCCCTGAGAACGCACGGAGAGTGAGAATCTCACCGGGCGAGTGTGTGTGTGTGTGTGTGTGTGTGTGTGAGTGCAGGTGCAGATTGCGGACTTTGGCATTTGTACAGGAGGACACTTGGGATAATCTCTACGTGAGCATTCAGCCAGATGGAGGCAGAACCGCTGCAGCGTTGGAAAGAACACAGATGTACTGAAACAGTGACTGTGCGGAGGGTCACTCAGGACACTGTATTAGGCACCTTGATCTTCAGGGACTTCTTCAGCTCCTTGATGACCGTCTCTCGGTCCTCCAGTTTGAGCCCCAGGCCCTCGGCGTCCGTGATCTCGGCACGCAGAGCGGCGGCCCTCAGCTCCACTGGCGGGGGGGTCTGGGGTTGGGGGACGCAAAGAGAGGCACGGTCACAGAGGACATGGGCGTCAACGCCTTCGTACATATCGTAAACTGTAATGGCTCCGCATTGCAGCTACGTGATATTTCATCATTTAACTACAACGCAGCCTACAGAATTTGGGTACGCTGCCAATTTATGTACGATTGACTGTGTTTTATAGCGTGGCTTTAAAGCTTGGATATATTGAGGCCGACGGTATTAAAACAACAGTAAGGGGGGGACCGGCCAGGCCCCTCACCTTGTTCTGGGGCTTCTCCGCATCGTACTCTCCCTCCTGCATGGCGGTGGCCATCTTGTTCATGGTGGCGATGACGATGCTGCAGGACTGGCGCAGGCATTCGTACGGGTTGATGCCCTGCGTGCCGTAGATCTGAGAGGAGGAGAGAGGACAGAGAGAGCGAGAGAGAGGGAGAGAGAAAGAGGAAGAGAGGAACAGACATGACCAAGAGGGAGAGAGGGATAGACAGAGGGTGAAAAATAAAGAGTGAAAAAGAAAGAGTGAAGACAGAAAAGTGAATGAATGGGTGAGGAGGAGAGAGAGAAGAGAAGAGAAGAGAAACCTCAGGACTGTGTCAAACGCATCCCATTACTGCTGACGCAGTGGAGGACAGAGAACATGGCACCACCTCACCCTGCACCTCCAGACTCACACGGCTCCTCAGCTCTCCACTCACACTTGTGCTGATTGCCGGGATAATTGGGCCAATTTGGGTTCTGTCTGGCACTGGGAGAGTCAACGAGGTCAGGCGCAGCACGTCTTTAATTTGGGACGACGGAGAGTGGAGAACGCGGGGAGGGGGTTTCTCTCTTCTAGACTAATTACAGGGACAGGGCGGAGCCCTGTTACTGAGGCCCGCGATCCCTGACATGATTGACAGCGGCGGGACGCTAACGGGAGGGGAGTATGGGCTAGCGGCGCGCCCCGCGCTCCGTACCTGCTCTCCCGCCTTGAAGGCCATGTCCTCCAGCTTGAGGGCCGACAGCCCCTCCTGCTCGCCGAGGGGCGCGATCATCTGGGCGCCGGCCGCCGCCACTTCCTGCAGCACGGCCACCACCCAGGTCAGGTGCTTCCTGCAGTCCATCAGCGTGTCCGCCACCTGCGGGGGCGGGGGGGGGCGGGGGAGCGGAGGAGCGGGGGAGAAGGTGAGACTTGCAACTCCACCGCACGCTCAGAGACCCTTTCCATCCCACGCTCACCTGCCCAACGACGACCCGCAACGATCCACTCGAGCTGATTACTCTATTCAACAGCCTTCAGCTCAATGCCACCTTCATTAGCTTGATTAGGGTGAAAGCCCCAAGGACCTTCTCTGATTGGCTCAAAAATTGCTGCTGATTAAGTCTATGCGCTTGCCAGAAGTAACACTGGAGCTGCCGGCATCACCACGGTATTCAGTTTTATTCCAGACTGTTCTGTTGATTGGTCTCTATGGTCTTATGAACACACAACATAGAAAGTGAAGAGTGGCCTAGATCAGATGCACCAAATGGCGAGGGACATCGTGCAAATGAGAAAACTTCAAATATAATCTTCCTCCACCTCTAGCGATGGAGATGAGCTTTTCTAAAGCGCATTCAGAACATAATGACACCTCCAGATCCACGTCCTTCAAGAGACAGACAGAGACACCTTATGTTTACAGGCTCGAATGGGCTTCCCACAGCTTTCAGTCAAAGAAAGTCCGGGACATGATGGGTGTTGAGTGTGGCTACAGTGAGCATTCAACTGCTCCAGTCACCTCACATTTCAGCTTGGAACAGGAGTACACCGCTAACTGCTAGCAACATACACAGTACGGGTAATCGGGTTTGTGTATTTTTGATTCCAGTTACAATAAAAAAATGAAGGAGGAACTCTGAACTGGTTCATTTCTGTGAGGTTGGTGGCGTTGACGATACAGAACAGGATGGATTACTCTGTGAGAAATGAGAAGAACGCTGCTAACTGCTGTGATTAATCGCTTTAGGCTTTCAGTCTGATAGCACGCCTTTTCAATTTCTGAGCAACACCAAGCCTGAGATAGAAAAATATACCTCATTAGTGATGAGGCACTGTTACAAACCTAAGAATAAAATTTAGATACAAGAGTTGTCATGGGATTCATGAATTCGTGCCTGCTCGATCACTCCGCTCTGCGGCAGCAGGGCGCCACCCGCTGCTTTCCTATTGGCTGATGCACATCACAGCAGCTTTGACTCTTTGCTTCTATACATCATACTGGTTTCAGTTGCCTCCTGTACGTCATAGCCACTTTTCAATTGGTTTGTGCGCATCCTAGCTGCATTTCTATTGGACGGTTTGCATCGCAGGCGCTTTTCCGCTGTGCGCACCTGCTGGCCGAACGTGAGGGCGGCCGGGATGCCCGGGACGTCGGTGCCGGGCATCCTGCGGCGGATTTTCTTGCAGAACTGGCGGATGTCGCTGCAGGAGGTCTCCAGGTCCTTCAGCAGGATGGCCAGGTCCGCCACCTCCTGCCCGGCGTGCAGGAAGGCCCGCAGGCGGCCCACCTCCACGCCCATGCAGTCCAGGGCACTCTGGGTAAACTGAGGGAGGGAAAGAGGAACCACGCGTCACAGAGGCCCTCAGCCGCAATCGTGAAACCTCATGAAAGCTCTAAACTAAATCAGTTCTGATTGTAATTCAAAGAGACCGTAGAGGGAGGCTGGTGAGACTCGGGTAATGCATAATGCAATGCATGTTAGCGACAGCGCGGTGCAATTAACACCGCGGCACGGCCGGCTGCCGATAGCGTGTTCAAGTGGCGCTCGTACCTTGATGTGGTCGGCCAGCTGCATGGTGCAGTCCTCCGTCTGCTCCGCTAGGTGGATGCTGTACAGGTGCTGCGGGACGACAAAGCACGACAAGTCAGTCTCGCACAGTCAATCAACCCCACCGTGAATGGGGTTGAGGCATTATCAATGGAGCCCAGAGCAATCGCTAGTTAGCCTGTGAAGACAAGCCTTGTGATTGTCTCAAAGGGGATCAGGATTCACACCACAGAAAAAGTATGCAACGGACAATATATGGACACCATTTTGAATTTACGCAAAGGATGTTACGAAGACCTTTATATCAGAATGAAAAGATTTTTTCGTCTTAAAAAAACATAAAAATGATGTGGTTGGGATAGAGAGTAACGCATCCTTGAATTCATTAGCGAATTTAACTCCTGGAGTCAGCTTGTTTCACAAAGCCTAGACGGAAAGGATCCCCCTCAAGGCGTTAGGAACGCAATACCGCACGCGGCCAGCTTCGCTCAGCACCGAGAAATTCATACTTAGCGCATCCCGGAAAGAAAGGATGAGAGCAATAACGAGAAACGACAGGCCCGCGGCTTTGAGTGAGGAGTTGGGCTCTCCCGATAACCCGCGTCTGGCTTTAAACCGCCGGGCCTTCCATTAAACGCGTTCCGGAAGGTTCCACGCCTGGAACAAAAAAAAAAAGCGTCTTGCGAAGTAATGGCTTCGGCTCGCGGATACTGAAGCGGCAAAGGTTTGGCCTTCCGGAGCGGCGCGAAGCTGACGCCGGGGAAGACGCCGTCGCGCGCGAATGCTCGGAAGCGTTAAGCTCCGCTCCGGAGTGAATTTGGTGGACAAAACGCACAACGAGGGTTACAGGGGGTTGAGCGCGGATGACGAGTCTGGTACACGACGCGAGGAAATGAAGCTTCTGGAAGCTCCCGGCGCGATGCGAGGCCGTGCTTCCTCGGCCCCGCGACGACGCGGGAAAGCTAACCGCTCCTCCCTCAGGCGTGGGCTTCAAAGACGACTGACAGGCGTTTTGGCGAGCGCTCAGCTTCTGCCGCTCAGCCTTTGAACAGTCTGCTACGCCTTCAGTGTGCTCACTCGGCTTCCTGGAGAGGGAGCTGAATATGACTGGCTTGTATGTCGACCAAAAATCTATTTGAGGAAAAGGAGACTGCACATCCCTCCCACTGGTATATTTATGGGACCAGAGAGAACATCAATGTTTCAATTTGCCACAATCGGCAAAGGCTACGTTCGAGTGATTATATTGTCTTCAGTACCTGGCGGTACTTTAAGGAGTCAGATCAAAACATATGTGATCCGGATGTTCTTTTTGAAATTGAACTTTTTTGAACTCTTTTTAGAATTGAACATTCTAATGCTGATGTAACATTCACAATTGATAACTGAAAACAAAGAAGTTCTAGATCACTGACTTAATGTTTTAGATAAAATATTCCAAAAATCCTACTCTCTAGAGGGTTATAGGCCTTGTTGAGGGGTTCACAAGGTTACAGTGCAGTGTTCATTATATGTTTCATTCAGTGAGTAAAGAATCAACTATGGAAAGATAAGGGACTCAAAGTGGCCAACAAGAATGACACCTAGAGTGTTCTCAGTGTTCAGTGAGTGTTCAGCATGGGGGGACAGTCATGCTTCTTGTGTGTTCAGCACCTGTTGTCCTTGCTCGTTTTCCAGTGTTGTGTTAGTATCCTGTTAGTATCCGATAGCCTTGGTGCTCAGAGTGTGTTCAGAGTGTGTTCAGTACCCGGTTGTATTCGATAGCCTTGGCGCTCAGTGCATGTTCAGAGAGTGTTCAGTACCTGGTAGTACTTGATGGCCTTGGTGAGCGGCTCCACGTGCACGGTCTCGTCCAGCTGGTCCTTGTGCAGCAGGTCAATGAGGAAGTCCAGGGAGCGCTCGTGCACGCTCATCTCCGGGTACAGCATGCCCACCTTCTTATACACCTCCACACTGCACTGGTTCAGAGCCCTGAGACACACACACGCACACACACACACACACACACACACACACAAACACACACACACACACAGACACACACACACACAAACACAACACACACCACACACACAAGACCCACACAACACACACAACACACACACAGACACACACACGCACGACACGCCCCACACACACAGACACACACAGCGCACACACGCCACAGCACGACACACACACACAGCACACACACGACACAGACACAGAACACACAACACAGACACGACACACGCACACACACACACACACCACCAGACACACACCGCACACAGACAACACACAGCACACACACACAGCGCACACACACAAGAGGACACACAGACACACACACACACACACACACACAGACACACACACACACACGCACACGCACACACACAGAGACACAGAGACACACAGAGACACACACACACACACACACACAGACACGCGTTAGTATTACACACACGCTTACCGGCTCATCCGCAGCCTAAAGCGGACCCCACATCTACGAATGAATGAGGGCTCATTGACACCCTGGGCTCCTGGCCGGAGGACCACCTCCAAGCGGGAGGCGAAGGCAGAGCTTCGCGCTAAAACGTAAGCCCGCGCCGCAGACACACGCGATGACACACGCGATGACACACACAATGACACACGCGATGACACACGCGATGACACACGCGATGACACGCGCGGTGCGCGTCCGCCAGGGCGGGGCGCGGCGAGAAAAGTGCGTCCCTCAGCGCTTCGGGTCCCTCGCCCCCTTTTTTTTTGGCGGGCGGTCGCGGCTGCTCGAGCGAGCGGGAAAGGACTTCAGAGAGAGCGGGAGACGCGGGGAGAAACGCTGACGCGCTCCGTCTCCGCGCGACCGCGCTGACATCATCAAACCGGCGCCGACAGCGCGGCGGGAGACGCCAGCGCCCGAACGCTCATTAATATTAATCACAAAGATGAAATGAAATATCACAGGCCTCACTGGAGAAAAGCGCTGCCTGTAATCCAGACCCCCGCAGCATGAAAATGAGATTCTTCTTACAGCAGCGCTTCTATCTAGCGTTTGGGCTTTTAACATATGCTGTGTTAACATATCTTCTACGGTACGGTATGGGCGTTCACTTGAATGGATGAATTTGATCCGATAAAAAAACGTGACACTTGCTCACAGTCCTATCTTAAAGTTAAGAGATAACGCCGGTAATTTTCTGATTTTTCAGCATCGTCAACATATCCTGTGAAAGTACCAAAACCGAGAATGTTTCTGTCCAATCATCAGTACTTTCAGTACAATTCTCAGATATTTTTCTTTACTTTTCATTCAGCTGTGCGCTAAATCTATAAAAATACAGCTTAGAACGACATATTTTCATTTTAAGAAAATGCAACCTATTATCAACAAACACAGTGTAGCTTTCACCAACTTTACTTCAAAACAGAGCAAATTGATCATTTTGATGTGGGCTATTTTCAGTATTTCGGTGTAGCGCCAAACTACTTTTCACGCATCAAAAAAGCAATCATTGTCACTTCATAAAATTGTTTCAGGAAAAAGCACAAAGGCCAGTTTCTTTGTAATGGTGAATCATGCTGACCAAAGCCACAGCATTTCTCTAACTCGTTTGAATAAATTTTTGGACAACAGTGAAATTCTGTGACTTCTGGTATATCAGTGTGGGCCCAAGCCTACCCTTTTACCAGCAAACAAAAGGAGAACTGGCATCCAGTTTGCAATAATCCTCATGAGGAACTCAAGCTGTCTCGAAGTAACATTAAAAGAACTCAAAATGACATTTCTTTGGCTGTTTTTGCAGAATTTAAAAACATACAGTCCTGAGGTGAAAGACTCATTTGCTGTCTGCGTGTGGCATGGCACTCTGTGAACCAAGCAGCACTGTATAGCAGCTTCTCACTCCCCTCACTAGCATAACTCCACCGCCATCTTGTGGTCACAATGAGGAACGTTAGCTTTCAGCGAGCTGTATGCTGACTAAAGCAAATTTGACTTGAATACAACACTCAAAGTCCAGGTTTATTTTTACTGACTGACTAGCTAAAGGCTGCTGCTAATACAGTTTATCAGGAAGTGAACATTACCATACCCGGAAATGGAGTTCACACAAGAATTCAGTTACCTAAAGTCAACCTATTTATCTGACTACAAATTCCACAGACAATATGCCAGGCCATAAATCCCGGCCTAATGCATTTTATAAATACAGGTTTTATGAATTTTTGATCTGTTCAGTTTTTTTTTATTATTTTTTTACTAAAACTAATTTGTCAGGGTGCAGTTATCGGAGGTCAAGATGATTGACAAAATGTCAGTGAAGAACACAAAGTCTTTCTCTGCTGAAAGCTGCTCAATAAAGCTGTTTATTTTTAGTCAGACGGCAGAAACGTGGCCCAGTAAGCCGGTGACTTTTCCATTTGAACCAATCAATGGGACTGCGGCCTGGTTGTTGTCTTGTTATGACTCATTCGCCCTTTGCCGATATTGGTCCTACTCCCACTGGACACCCGGGCATTCACATCAGGCAAACATTCAAAAGCACAAAGGGCAGTGCTCACTGGCCTTAATGTACAAGTGAAGGAAGAAAGAAAGAATGTTGGTGTGTGTGTGTGTGTGTGTGCACGTGTGTGTGTGTAAAAAGTGTATAGGACATTTGCCAGTGATTTTGGGCAAAGGTGAATGTGTGATAGAGGAAGTAAATGAGAGGGTGAGGCAGGGGACTGTAAAGTAGGCGGGGCAGGGGTGTGGATTGGGCGGGCAGGGGCACAATTACTGCTCGTGCAGTGTGGCTGGCAGCTGACTGAGTGTGTAGGAGGCAGGGAGTGGGTGGGGCAGGGGCGGGGCGTGGGGGTGTACTTACTGCTCGTATTTGTGCAGAGCGGCTTGCAGCAGGCTGTGTGTGTAGGAGGCGGGGCAGGGGCGGGGCGTGGGCGGGGCATGGGTAGCTGGGGGTGTACTTACTGCTCGTATTTGTGCAGAGCGGCCTGCAGCAGGCTGAGTGTGTAGGAGGCGGGGCAGGGGGGGGCGTGGGCGGGGCATGGGTAGCTGGGGGTGTACTTACTGCTCGTATTTGTGCACGGTGGCCTGCAGCAGGCTGAGTGTGTAGGAGGCGGGGAGTGGGTGGGGCAGGGGCGGGGCGTGGGTAGCTGGGGGTGTACTTACTGCTCGTATTTGTGCAGGGTGGCCTGCAGCAGGCTGAGGGAGTACACCAGCCCCGCGGCGAAGCTGAGCTGCTCCCCCACGGCCCCGCGCATCCCAGCGCGCTCCACGCAGTTCTCATTCAGATCAAACTTCTCCTGCGCCTGCCTACTGATGAGCTCCGCCTACAGACACACCCACACAACACAGCACCGAATGAGCTCAGCACTGAGGCAGGTTTCCACCTTAAACCACACCCACAACACAAGGCTCCACCTTAAACCACAACCACACAATACATGGCTCCACCTTAAACCACAATCACACAATACATGGCTCCACCTTAAACCACACTCACACAACACAGCACCGAATGAGCTCAGCACTGAGGCAGGTTTCCACCTTAAACCACACCCACAACACAGGGCTCCACCTTAAACCATAACCACACAATACATGGCTCCACCTTAAACCACACCCACACAGCACAGGACCAAATGAGGTCAGCACTGAGACAGGTTTCCACCTTAAACCACACCCACAACACAAGGTTCCACCTTAAACCACACCCACACAGCACAGGACCAAATGAGGTCAGCACTGAGACAACTCCACCTTAAACCACACCCAGTTTAGTAAAACCGCTTTTCACACTGAATCTTAGAAATTCTACAGTCATCACAGCCTCCATCAGAAACAAGCAGAATCAGTGCAGTACACCGCCTTGCGCTTACATACTTTATTAATAATTAGGAAACCGTTTTCACAGGTCCAGTTACTGATGATACAAACAGAAACACAAACAGAACACAAACTGATGACCTAACTCTCTGACTTCAGGGCGCTAACTGCGCTGAGCGCGGCGGGCGCTACCTTGCAGATGAGCCGCGGGATGAGCAGCAGCACCAGGATGCAGTCGTGATCCCCGCCGTGCCGCAGGAAGGAGTCGGGCATGAAGGAGGTGAGCAGGGACACCTGCCTGTTAGCCTGGCTCACCTCCATCTTCCTCAGCTCCATCTCTATGGCCTGTGTGCACACAAACACACGTACAGAGAGAGAGACACTCAACATATGATACAAAACAGAGTCCAGTTTCAGACTTCAGAAAAGGGCACCAAGGATTAGACTGTTCAAGTGTAATCTGGCAAGAGACTGGCTGGTCCCTGTACTGTTCACACACTAATGTAATTTATTAATGACTTCATGACATCGAGTTATTAATGAATTAATGATTACGGATTAAATATTTAAAATTTCATTTCACAGCTAAGAACCTCAATGGACACTACATAGGTTGAAGGTGCATTATTTACAAGATTGCTGGTTGCTAGCGTGTAAATAAAGTTGACTCGCAAGACTAGTTAAATAGAAATATTGAACAATATACTCCATATATAACACACTCTACATTTAAATATTAGACAATATTGAAGACACTGATCACTGCGTCCATCCCATGTGTAATTTATATTCTATTAAGCCATGCAATAGCCCTCTCTTAACATTTTACAGATTACTGGAAAAGAAAATGAAGTAGCTGGAAAAATGTTACGTCCAGAAAAATGGATAGCGGGCTGTAATGGGGGAAACCGCTCCTTCATTATTAATGAACTGGCAAGACGTAGGCGAAAGCACTTAAAAGCAGATTCCCCTTTAAAAGGTTAAGAGCTTTTAAAGGTTACATTTAAAAGGATGTTGCTTGTGCGTTTGGGTGAAACGGCCAAGTGAAGGGAAGTAGGGTCACACAAAGCAGAATTCATCTGCGATAAGGCCGTTCAGAGCAGGCTGGGAGATGTAAGAACAGGGCACATTTATACAGAGATGTGCACTCTCTGAACACACACCCCTGCCAACTAAACTTAGGGAGAAAGCGTGGGTTATGTTGCCTGTGCTTGGCACAACCACCAGCATACTCAACTCTACACCAGGGTCAGGTGGTTGAGTTGATGAAAACCTGCAGATAGCTGGGTCCTCCAGGCCAGCGTGAGGCAGTAGAGTTAAAGAACTGAGCCCTGTAGGGGGGCACCGGCGCTGAAGGCTCACCTTGGCGTAGGCCTTGGTCTCGGCGAACTTGATCTTGAAGTCGAACATCTCGGCCGGAGGCTGCTGCTGCTGCTCCGCTGTGGCCTCCTGCTGGCTCATCAGCTCCCTGTTCACCTCCTGGAGAGGGGGAGACAGAGGGGACGGAGGGAGAGATGGAGAGAGGGGGAGAGAGAGAAAGTGTGTGGGCGAGATAGTATGGGAAAGGAGGCTTAGCGATCACTCTGACACTGGTTAAATTGCTTGCTTGACTCGTTTGTTTTTTTTCCCAAACAGGCCAACACCTTAATCACATTCAGTCCTGCTGAACAAACAATCTTCCGTCCACTAGGTGGCAGCACACACTGCATATGTGAACACACGGGACAAGCTCTAAATTTGAGCAGAAAATGACAAGCAAACCATTTTATCCCCTTTTTTCACCATGGCAGTTAGTAACATTACCAATCTCAGAAACAAGATCACGCCAAATATCCCACAGGCAAAATTAAGATGAAATGGACATTTCATATCCTTTCACAAAGCTTCAGGGGCCAATGCACTGCCCCTCTACGTCTTCACTGCTGTCTGTAATTCTGTTTCCAGTGTGGCTTTGCACCCTAATTAATAGCAATAAAGCTAACCCATGCCTTCACTATAGACTATACACACACATTGTTTTCAAGCCAAACTCATGACTTTACTTAAAAGCACACAGAGCGTTTCTCTCCCGCTTTTACACTGGATTGCATCATAGCTCTTCCCTGAAGCCCCAGGCACGGTCCCTCCTGCCTACGCCGCGCTATTTTAATTCCGTTTCTACATAAATGCCTTGTGCAAGCTGTCTACCAACAACACTACATGTGTCACTGAGGGATTTCTTGTTACATAACACAACACAATATCCGTTTTCTTCTCAACACAGTACCCTACTTTACCTGCTACTGCCATCTTGATATGTCTTTACTTGTACATTCCTATTTATTTCAATTGCAACCATTGCTGTGCCACTTTGAGCATACAGTATGAGAAGTACTGCATAAATTAAGTAACAAATCAATTATTATGAGGCGGACTATCTGCAAATTACTATAAACTTTACCTCTGCGCATAACTTTATAGCTATGTGTAGGACTCGTGAACAGATACTGTTCTCAGCTTGTCGTCCAAGTTTCTTTATAATCCTTGCACAAGATTTGTATCCATATTTATTAAACTGAAATAAATTAAATTTAAACAGTTTGCATTCATAATTACATTCATTAAGTTACGCTGTGTGCTGTAAGACCGCGGGCTCCTCCCCCTTCTCACCTGCAGGTGGGCGGTCAGTTCGCGGTACTTCTTGATGGTCTGCTGGTAGTCGGCCACGGTCTCCTGGGCCGCCTCCACCCTCTTCTCGGCCTCTCGAACCCGCGCCCCGCCCAGGTCCAGCTGCTCCCGCAGCTCCAGCTCCGTCTCCCGGGCGTTCTCCTGCAGCTCGTCGTTCATCTCGTTGATGGCCTCCTGCGGGAGGGGGCGCAGAGACAGGGTTTCGCCACCGGGGGGCACACAGCCTACTGCTTCCCTAGCTTTGAAGGCAAAGGTGAGTGTGCATGCCGACTGTCCCGTTCTACTAAATCTGTAATACTACCAATTATGCTGCAGGTATTAAACATTAAAAAACAAATTATATTCACAGAATCAAAATGCTGGCTCAACCCTCTCTTAACACACATGTTCGCATGAAAATTACTGGCAGTTTAATTGATGGGTTCAGCCACTCAAGCTTCAGTTCCAGTGCGGTCAGACAGCGGTCAGTATTTAAGGGGAGTGATCAGAGACCGAGGAGAGAGAGGGGGATCGGTCACTCACCAGGTCGCTGACCGTCTCCCGAAGCTCTCGAACCTTCTCCTCCAAGTCCAAGTTCCTCTCGGTCAGAGTCTCCACCATCTCCTCTGCCCCCAGAGCGGCATCCACCTGAGACAGAGTGACCGCACGTTGACCGTCAGCGACCACAGGCACAAAACTGACAACCGCAGGGGCCGCACACTGACCGTCTGGGACAATGACCACGCCCTTACACTCAGTAGACCCCTCGTTCTTCCAGTTTTGATATTATGTGCTTTATAAGGGATTCAATATAAAAATCTGACACCAGCATTCACTACCACAGCTGTTGTATTTCTTAATACTGAAATAATCTCACAGGAGCACTTCAGCATTAGCAAAGCAAAGCACTTTGCAAATTGCTTCAGGAAAAAAAACATCCGGCTGTATAAACTGATTGTATTTTTAAAAATGTAATCTGTGTAAGCTGCTCTGGATAAAAGCATCCACTAAATGCTGAAATGTAAAGTAATGTACAAAACATAACCACGCCTCTATCTCTCAAAAATACTATTGCAGATATCTCACAGCAGGGGGAGCCAAAGAGCACAGTCTCTGACGGAGAAAAAAGTACACTAATTTACACTTTATGGGCTAGTTTCCCAGATATGGAATAAGTTGTGTGTCCCAGACTAATTTTTCTCTCCCCAATGGAGATCTTCATAGAATTTTTCTTTGTCTAGGACTAGGCTTCACTCTGAGTTCTGTGTAGAAGGATCCGCAGCTACTATGTTTTGCAACTTTGGATAAAAGTAGCGATCAGCTTATGGGTTTGCTTGGGAGAATGGCGTACGTCCAGCCCAGATATTCTGCTCAAATACACAGCCCCAGCAGGAGCAGGACAGCAAAACACAGCTCAGGGAGTTTCAGGGCCTTTTGATCAGTGGTGGAAAATCCAGGTTTGGTAAGTAAAAATCCTCCCCAGGATTTTGTTCCAATCACCTGGATTTGCTAATCAGTACAATTCTTCAGCCAGGAGGTACAACTAATCAGTTAAACCAGCTGGCTGAGTGCACGGGTGGAAGAAACACGCGGCAGGACTTTTACTTTCCGACCCCTGGATTTTCCACCTCTGCTTTTGATCCGCGTCACAGCGGGATTCGTACTCTTAATTTGCAAACGCAGAGGGCTAATAATCACCTCTCAGGCTGCACTTATTCAATTCAGCCTTCAAATGAGCGCTCCAGGCACACACAAAGGACTGCACACTTCCACACGCGGCGCCCAAGTCCAAACAGAACCATTTCAGGCAATTACGCCTTTGTGGAGCCAACCGGCAGCACTGTGCAAACGGGCCAGATTTCGGCTGCTTGACGTGTTATCTTCATTATTTTCTTCGTTTCTAGCAATTTTACGGTTTTGAGCACAGTACTCAAGAAAATTGATTCCGCAAAAAAGGACAGAAGAAGAAGAAGAAGAAGAAGAAAACACATCTGGAAATTGGCCGAAGTTTATTTGGAGCGGAGGGAAAAGAACAACAGAAGGGGGATGAAAGAAAGAAGGCCGGGACAACGGTATGACCTCGGGGTGCCCAAAGCGTGACTGTGGTGCAAGCAAACAGAAAGCCAGAAGGCCGACCGGGTTTAGCAACCTTCTCCGACTCCGCTAACAAAAAAAAGTACAGAAACGTCTCTGTGAAGTGTGCGGCTACTGTACGTCTTCAACCCCATGATGCGCGTACAGTAGGTAAGGATGCTAGTGAGCACAGCATATTGGGCTGGTCTACTTTAAAGTTTGCATCTTGTAAACAAAGGCATAATGGTTTATCTTCTTTGCGATCAGAGGTGGATTAAATGGCAAAACATGAAATTAACAGACATATATGCTAGCATTAATATGCTAAAGCATTATCCAGTAACAAAAAAAATTACTTCAAGGTTGTACTGGCCAAACGATTAATTAAGCAGGTCAAATCTGGTTTTAATCTTTTTAATCTGGTTTTAATCTGAGCGCCCAGCATGCATGCCTGGTCCTCCTGTTTGGTGTAGCTTCAATACTACTGGAAGTTACAAGACCGTGGTATGCAGTATTGTATTAAATGTTTCATCAAAACATGGGCTAAAAGCAAATCCAATTGCTAACTGTAGGTTATATCATATTAACAGCAGGCAAAATCAGACTAGCTATGGGTGTCCAATTACACAACATGTTACAGCAGCGGTGGCTGTGCCGGTACAAGGCTTGCCACTGCCCACATTATAAGATGTGTGCTGGGAGAACCAGGTGTCCTGGAAAAAGCAGGATAACCCAAATTCTGCCTCATTTCACATCACAGAACACATGACCATCGTCCCCCGGGGGGGCTCCGATTCCAGCCCTGTCCTGTAGAGGACTGAACTGGAATAAGAACACCGCACACAGTGTGGCTCTGTGGGATCTGGCGACAGTCAGGTAGGGTGGTTCTTTGAGGTGGAGATATTCAGGCAGTGTGGTTCTCAGGGCGGAGCTCAGTGTGGTTCCAGGGGGCCTGGTGATGGAGGCTGCCTGGCGACTGACCTGCTCTTTGAGCTCGTCGATGGTCTTCTCAGCGTGAGCCATCTCCTCCACGAGCTTCTCCTTCTGCTGCCTCAGGGTCTCCAGCTCGGTGTTCTTCTTCTCCATCTGCTTCTGCAGCTTCACGTGCTCCTGCTTCTCAGAGGCTGAAAGGTCGCGCATTCTGTCCGCAAACGGAGAGAGACGCGCCCTTTAACAAAAACGCACTCACTCCTGTGTGTCTCAGTTAAAGCCTGACACTTTAAACCTTTCAGTAAAAACAAAACCGAGGCCTTGCAGGCCATGTCTCAGTTAAAGTACCACAGGGACCCTTCAGCCTGTGGTCTTCACGCGGTCTGAGTTGAAACGCCCTCACCCCAAACATGTTTCAAACCGCGATTTTAGACAAAACTCAGTGCTGGTACCTTTCAGCCCGTGTCTCGACACCACCTCAGTTAAAACTCACGATTGAGACTCAACCACTACACAAGCCCTGTGGCCCTGTGGCCCTGTACCTTTAGGGCCGTGGTTCCAGACGACCCCCGACTATCCTATAGGTTTTTATTTCAACAATAATTGGACACACCCGATTCTAACAATTAACAGCTTAACAAGACCATCAGCCGTTGAATGAGGTGCGCTTTGTTAGGGTTGCAGTGAAAGCCTACAGGACGGCAGATCTCCAGGAACAGGGTTGGGAACCACAGCTTTAGGGTCTGAAGTACTGCACGTTACCCACAGGAGAGAGAGAGCCAGACGCACACTGACCTGACCAGGGCCTCTTTAAGCCGTCCGTTCTGCTCCTCCAGCTGCTTCACGTGGTAACTGGAGGCAGCTCCGTCCGAGCCTGAGGGGCAGGAAGTTACCGTGTGGTCACAAGAGCAGAAATACATCAAAATTTCCTGAATTAAACACATTCGCATGTCTGCAAACATCTGTAAAATAATAAAATCTTGCTAAATCTAATTTATGATTTCTTTGTGAACGTACTCTTCTTGGGAAATGAGAATGTGAATGCGCTGCATAATGCATGTTTCCCTGTACAACACACGCTCGTTTATTCATTTACACTACACATAATTTAAAGAGATTTACATATAGCTCCCTTGTCAATAGAATTATAGTTCTGTATACAAGACCCAGCTTCCTTACGGGATTGTTCTCAACAGTACTCTGCAGTGTCTGGAACATGCCAGGGTAAAATGCATCATATAATACAAGCTCAGCAGGAAGCCATCTTAGAAAAGAACACTATAACATCAACAGCTTGGCACCAGCTTATATCTACTGTGAATGTTGAATTGGCAGCATGATAGCACATTGCTGCCACTATATGGACTCATCAGAAATGCATACAAGAAAGTTCAGCTGCCTTTTTGGGGGGACTGTCAGAAGACATAAAGGGAGCCCATGGAACTGAGACTCAATCAAGGGCCAAACAATGATCAGCTGTTAACATTTATGACCATAACTGGAAAAGCAAGCTCCCTCGCCAGGTTACAAAGACTTAATTGACGTACAAAAACACAGTGATACCACACACATCGTTCTGAAACGAGGACAGTTTGGCGGCCTCACCTTTCTCCTCAATCTCGTGCTTCAAGATCTCCAGGTCCATGGTCAGGTCCTCCACCTTCTCCTTCAGGGAGTCCACTTCCTGCTGCAGAGACTCCGCCCTCTCCTCCGCCATCTCCTTGTCCAGCGTGGCCATCTCGATGGCGTCCGCCGTGTCCGCCATCTCCTCCATGTAGCGGTCCTTGGCCTCCAGGGCTTCCTTGGCGTCCTGTGAAGGGGCGGTCGAGGGTCAGATTTCATAACGGCAGCTCGATATGACAGGCCGTAAGCAGAAATGACAGGCTTGTCAGAGTCGGTAAGGAAATGTGAGCACTGATGAATCTGCTCCCAACGTGCACATCTCTCTGGAAGCTGGGTAAATTAACTCCAGTGCACAAGCTCACAAAGCCCTGCTGATCTATACAGTCTGTGGATAGAGGTAGCATCTGTTCCAGCCCAGTGCTTCACTCTCACAGTCCTCTAAATGCCCATCATTAATGACTCCATTCAGCCCTATCTGTAGTTCTGAGAATATTCCTAAAACGAGGGGAGATGGGAAGTGGCCTGCAGGACCTGGAGTTTTCCTGGTTTAAGTGTTTGTGAACCTGACCTTCAGTCCCATCATTCCTGACATGCATACCTGAAAAAATCCATTTCTGATGCTCCAAAAATGCAACTGATAGAGGTGTCGGACATTCTCGTTAACGTGAATATAAACAGGCTAAATATTCTATAAGCAACTGCTTTGCTTAAGAGTTTAAGACCTGAAACCGAAATACTCTAACTGCACAGAGTCCTCTGTTCACAAGATTTCGAGGCATTCAATGATGCACATGCAGCACAACCCCCCCCAACCAGGACACCCTGAAACTTATTTATTGACAACAAAAAAATCCAATAGTTCATATACTGATATATAGTTCCAGTAATAACGTTTTACGAACCAGCCCACGCTACAGAAGCAATAAAGCAGCATGAAAGCTATCAAACCTTTCCCTCAGTAATCAATAATTTATCAGCTCTAAAGGACATGGTCATTTTGAATTATTAATCCAAATGCTAGAAAGAGTGGGCATTACACAAAGCTATCATTCTTCATTACTCAAAAAAAAAAACACCTAAAAGAAAACATAAGAATACACTGTAAAAGTCACTGTAAAATGTTTCAAGTTGTATAAATCACTCCCCCTTGACAGACAAAATGAAGTTACAGTATTGTTCCCTAGAAACGCTCATGAAAGATGGATATGACTAGATATCATAGTATTGGAACAGGTTAAGGTGGAAAATAACCATGGGCTCTCTGCAAATTGTTCCCAGGGGGTACACCAGTAAGATGTGGGATGAAAGGGGTTGTGAGTGGGAGATATGGAGTGGTATGAATCCATATGGTGCGATGTGGGACAATTTCAACTGTCAGAGTGGGGACAGCGGTTGGAAATTAGCCCCGACTAGCTTGTTTCTTGTGTCTGACTTGTGGGACAGAGCAGTTATTATAGGAAAATATGGAGGGATACAGAAAGCTGTGGAACAGTTTTTGATGGTGTGAGAAGGTTTGAGATGATGTGGCATCATATGGGACAGTAATGGGATAGTATGGACCTCTACAGGACTTTAAGGGCCCTGTAGGCGGTGCGGTACCTTCTTGGCCTCCTTCAGCTGCTTCTGCAGCTCGGTCTGCTGCTCCTGCATCTTGCTCTTCCACTCCTGCAGCTGCTCCAGCTGGATCTTGTACTTCTCCAGCTCCTTCAGCTTGGCCTTGTCCTCATTCCTCTTCATGCGCAGCGTCTCCAGCTTCTCGTCCAGGTCCTTCACCTGAGCCCGGAGGGCCTCCTCCTCCTGAGGGAGAGAGGGGGAGATCGAGAGGGGGAGAGAGAGGTGGAGAGAGAGCAAGAGAGGGGGGAGAGAGAGATTGAGAGAGCAAGAGGGAGAGAGAGGGAGCGACAGCGTGAGGGAGAGAGAAAGGCAGAAAGAAGAGAGTGAGAGACACAGCGAGAAGAGAGAAAGGGGGAGACAGAGGGAAAAGAACAGAGTGAGAGCGAGCGAGAGGAGGCAATGGGTGAGAAAAGAATGCCAGAAGGGGAGCGAAGTGAGAGGAGAGAGGGGCGGCGAGCGAGGGAGAGAAGGAACGTGAGACAAAGATAAAGTGAGAGATGCAAACAGCATAAGACACGATATCACACACGCACACCTCTCCAACACAAACGCACACACACTCACACACAGATCTCCTCCTTCATTAAAGCCCTTGACAGGAGCAGACTTCCACACGCCACCTCTGCAGAGAGAGAGAGCGAGAGCGGCAACACCTCAGCTCATCCCAGCTTTATTTAGCAGCGAGCGCGGTGCTCCCGTGGAGACCGACGGGCGAGGAGAACGCCGCCGGGTCACCCACACGCAGCCGGGCCACCCACACACCGCCGGGTCACCGACATGCTGGCGGGTCGCGCAGGCCAGAACCCGAAAAAGCCAGCGTGTGTTTACGATTCGGCTTCAACGCGATTGGCGGAGAAAATCGGTCGCGCGGAGACCGTCAAAACAAGCGGCCGAACAAGTTAGCCTAAATCAGCACCCCAAACGCACACTCGCATGCAGCCACTCACCGTACCTGCTTCGCAATGGCACTCTCACCCTAGAGATGAGAAACGAGTGAACCGGGTCATGTGACTGACGACGAGCCAGACTACACACAGCTGCCAATGTGCCATGACACCATCAAACCAAAGTTTCAAAGGCAAAGCACCATTTCCTTAACATAACTGAACTTAAGCAATCAGACTAAATTAGGTGGTTTGGTCAGAATACTGATACCTTTTTAAGTGATGTGATTCTTCCTGATTAAACAGGAAATACCAACTAGGTTATTAGTTTCTCCTGATTAGTAAGTAGCCTACATAATGATAAAATCAAATAAACTTTTAGGCCATGCGACTGACATCTACAGTAAAAGGGTATGCTCTTGTTTAAGGACTAGGAGACCTGGGACTAAAACACTGAAACCAACAGTTCCACATCACACTATTGCTATGCTGAACTACGCCTTGTATACGATGTAAAGACCTGTGCGACTCCTCCCACGTGTGCAGGAGGCGGGGCTTACCTTGCTGGGGGCGGGCGGAGGCAGGGCTCCGGGGGACAGCAGGCCGCCGCCGGGCGTGGGGATGACGGGCGCGGCCAGCGGGGTCTGGGCTGGCGTGCTGGGCTCGCTGCTGCTCATCTCGCCCGCCGAGGCCGAGGCCGACCCCGAGGGGCCCGCCTTGGAGGCCGCCGCAGCGCCCGAGGGCCGGGTGGGCTGCGGAGAGGGGCCACACGGTCACTGAGCCAAGCGGGCACGGAGAGGCTGCCAGCTTTACACCAGTCTCAATACCTAATTTACTCTTATCAAACTTTTATTTTGACAGGGAGTCTAGGTCTCTTTTACAGGAGAGCTCTGATAACGAAGCGCATCCAAACTACAGCAAATAATACAGAAAACAAAAAAGGACAAAATACAATGGAATACAAATATAAAGGGGAGAAACCCTTGATCTTATACAGCTTACTTCTGCATGGCTTGCACACCCTGATGAAGATGCAACAACCCACTGAATATATGTTCTTGAAAGGAAAGTTAACTCTAATAGGAAATAACTAAATTATTCATCATTATAATGGACTCTAGAGCTCGAAGTTGGACAGATGCATATTTTCAAATAAAAAGTGAATTAAAAAAGAATATAAAACCAAACACTTAAAAGGCAAGTTGAAAGTTCTATAAAACATTTTTCAAATATATATTGACTAAAATCCAGAACGGAAGGAGGTGAGGACTCCACCCAAACCATCACTGCTGACATGAAGAAAGTCAAAAGAAAGCAATACCCCGCACCATGTGACTTAACTCCACCCACTGAAAATAAACCCTGCACCATGTGTATAAGACACACCCGCAGGGAGCAGCCTAAACGGTGCCCAGTGCCACAGACTCCACCCTGTGCAGGAAAGCTCCCGAGATTGAGGCCATTGCCAGAGAGATGGGACGTACCTTCGAAATGCTACCCTGACTGGGCGTGGGGTCTGGACTGAGTGGGAAACTTACTAAGGCGTGGAGGGACACTGAGCGAGGCAGGCTGGATGGAGAGTAGCTGTTCCACTGTCGAGCGCGATAGAGAGCAGGCGATGTAAACGCTGCCAGCTTTCCCTGCGACTGCATGTGTGCCCTCAAACCATAAAACCTTTAACCAGTGCGCCAATGTGTCCCTCCCTCAGCCAGCCCCTCCATTAAGTACAAGGAGTCAGAAGAAGGATTTCATCTGTATGTGGGATTCTCATCAAAGAGAATGGGGCCTGGAGAAGTTCATCCACCCCCCCCCCCTAAAACACATATGAACTTTCTCAAAAAATGCAACATGCAATATTACATACAGCCAGCGCATATTGTATTAACATGCTTTAATACATCTACCCCAACAGTTTCTGGACATTGACAAACCATAATGGACCAACAGGTCATAAAACACACAGAAAACAAAGTGAAGCGGAGTATGACCGAGCAGTCGTTGAGGAACCCCCAACCCCAAGGAGATGGCCGAGAGACACCCTCTCCTGTCTACGGCCATGTTCGTCCCTCTTCCCAAAACAGTCGACCCTCACATCCCCCCTTGAACGAATAGCCACCCCGTGCTCACCTTGGTGCGCCGGGCTGTGGTCTGGAGGAGAGTAGGATTGTTGGAGAGGAGAGAGGCGCACGAGTACGGGTCAGACAGACAGACAGCCGGACAGACAGACAGACAGACGGACAGACGAGGGGGGCGGGCAGACGACGTAGCAGGACAGGTCGGGCGTTTCACAGGGAGAAGAACAGAAACACACATGGTCAGGGTTAATCGTGCCAGGCGGGCTTCTCCTGCCCGTGGCACAAAGCTATGCCCCTGGCGGGCAGGGCACCGTAGAGTTACTGCAGCACTCGGGTTAGATCTCCCCTGGCTGTCTCACTGTACCACGGAACCTTCTCCCAAAGCATTGGTCACATGGGCTTCATCTCTAATGGCAATATCAGTACCAAAAAAACAACTCTGCTCTTTGTTTTTTAAAACAAGCTTTTGGTGATAACTTTTGCATATATGGATTATTCTGTCTTTGTGGTGTTCTTTACTGTGTTTAGACAGAACAAGCTGTACAAGCTGAAATGTAATACAATTACTCGCTGGCATTCTTGTCAGGTCTCTTGCAAAAGAGGTTCCCAGCCTCAAGAGATCTCCTGTCTAAATAAAGGTTCAATAAAAAAAAACCTGCTGGTTTCTCTTACTTTGCTAAAACATAGTGTCCTCAGTGCTCAAAAAGACTTTATCACTATCCAACATTGATAACTCGTATAACTTATTTTTTTCTGTCAATTAGCCTACAGACTTGGGTGCTTTGCAACAGATCCTAATTCCCCTCAGCATGTCTGAGCTTGAGGAAATGATGACAGATTGCACACAAACACGCTGAAGTACCGTCCTTCTCTGCTGTTAGCGACATCCCCCATCTGGTCACAGCTGAGCCTCTGGACACACAGCTGAACGGAGCTCACAGAGCAGCCCAGTGTTCTCCAGCGGCTTCAGAAGGCCCGGATTCTGAATGATGTTATGCGAGAACCCTGCTTGAGCAGCACAAGCACTGGTACGGCCAGCGCCTCCTAATTGTTCCATTGTTCGATTGCGGGAAGAGGCGCTTCCTGCATAGAAAAAGGGCTGCAACCTCGAGAAGTGCCAAAGTGTCTCTGAATCTCTCTGAATCCCGTCAGTAAAATTCAATGACCACTAAAACCGCCAGAGCACAACGAACAGTCCAATCACGGCCCAGCTTTGGGTCTTACATAGAGCTGTAGTAGGGGCCATTTCATGGTAATTATATTATGCACTATAAACTTTCAAGTAGTCACTGCAAGCCGCAAAGCCATATTTTATTCAATATAGTTGCTTACGGCAGGGGTTTTTAGAGTCCAGATGGGAAACAAGAACAAAAACGAAACGTCAGACTAAATGAAAATGTATCGCAGGAGTAAACAGCACACGACTGCCTCTCTTCAATCACCTCTATGGTGAATCGGTGCTCAGGAGATATCTGGGGTAATAGGATTAAACACTATCCGCTTGCTCGCCATAAATGTAAACATGATATGTCGTCCATTTATGCAGGTGGATACTTCACACAGTTTAAAGATAGCATTTAAGCTAGAAGATGGGGAAGGAGGTCCACCCAGCATCCAATGCCCAATTCTCTTAGCATCGGTAATTGCTGCTTTCAAAAGGAAACATAAGGATCTTAAAGGCAATATCTAACAACTTAATCGGGTAATATTTAATAACTAAATAAAGACAGGTTCCAAAAAGCCAATGTATGTATTTTGTTTTAAACCTCCTTATATGCTGACATTTCTTTACAAAATATGTTAACAGGTTAATAAAAAAGTCTTTCTGGCCTGTTTAAAAGCACTCATAATGAATGATTTGATAACATTACAGCATGCCACCAAGTTACAAGTTGTGCCTTGGACCAACTGAAATGCGCTCTTCGAACATTAACTTGACGATGGCCGTAGCTTTTTGCTATCCCACTCTGTATAAACATCCAGCAATGATAAATGACTAGCCTTTGGAAAACAGTGAAGATCGGCTAAAAGAAACCGCAGAGCAGACACACCTCACACAACACTCACTTCCTGTTGTTCAGGTTGGGCACCCTGGGTCGACTGAGCACAGTGTTAGTGGACTACCATTGTACTCTTCAGACAAAAATTAGCTTGATGTGCTAGAGATACTAGATGACAAAAGCTTGCACTGACCAAAACATGAACAATCTGAACCTGGGCCTAAATACATTGTTCAAAATTAGTTAAAATTTAAATATACTTCTATTTTAATGTGAGCTGAAAGATGTAAATGTGAATAAGGACACCATTCGCAAGAAGCTCACATGACCAATGCTTCGAGCTGTCAGTACTTTCTGAAACACATCCTATAATCAGAACTCTCACACCAACATGAAAGCTTGTCAAAATGACACACATCATCAAATACAGTACATTATGAAGAAAATACATTCTGTAACACATAAACGCACAACGGACAGGTGGTCTTCATGCCAGTATAAATGACACGTGACTCTGTGGCTCAACTCTATGGTCGAAAGGCAAAGATGAAAAAAAATGCGAATTTATCATGTATACTGCAAAAACAGACCACCAAAAAAAGAATAAAACGTGAAAAAATAAACAAACAGACCGTGACCGATGGCTACTCGTGAAAAAACAACCCCCAATCGACCCCCACCGTGTTCCGAAACGGAACCCCAAATCAAAAGCAGGAGATGACAACATCAACACACACCACCGTGGGCAAAACAACAGACCGAGCAAGCATCGCAATGAAATGGCAGTGCCGTGAATTAAACAGCGTTCTGAACCAAAAGCCCTCGTACTGGAGTGAAAACAGGAGACCGGGGGTGCAGGGGGGGGGAGAAAATAAATAAAGAAAAATAACGGATGACAAACATCCCACAGTGAATAACGTATCGGACGGGTCTCTACCTTCCTGGGAGCGGGCGTCTGTCTCATCATATTGGCGAGAGGAAAAGAAGACAAACAGGAGCAAACAGAGAGTCACAATCACATTCAGAATTGAGAGAGAGAGAGGGAGAGATGGAGGAGGAGGAGGAGGAGCAGCAGAAATCCCTCAGACAATGCAGGCACGGCAGGCTACGGCGTCGGTATCGCAGGACCCCGGGCCGCTCGGCCGATGGCGGATCTGCTTGCAAATGGCTGGTGCGTTCCGGAGCCTTCCGCCGCTGTGGCCGGCTTATCGTCCGTCCGGCTGAGCTGCCTGCGCCGATATCGCCTTCTCTCCGCTTAGAGCGCTGCCATCTTTACCCCTATCTGTCTGTCTGCAGGCCCCGGTCCTGCACCTGCTCGCGCAAGGAAGCACCCTCTCTCTCTTTCTCTCTCCACTCTCACTCGCTCCCTCCCCCCCTCCCTCTCCCTCTCCGTCTCCCTGCCTGTGATTCGCCAACCTCCGCCCTGTTAGCCCATTACATCACTGCTCAGTTTTTTTCAACCCTTACACTCCCCCTCCCCTCCCTTCCGTGCTCCAGACAGAGAGAGGGAGGGGGGGAGCGAGGAGGGGAGAGAAAGAGAGAGGAGGGGAGGGGAGAGAGAGATAGAGTGAGAGAGAGAGAGAGAGAGAGGGAGAGGGAAAGAAAGACACAGGGAGAGAGGATTGCACCAGTGACTGATTCACACTGAAGCATTGGGAAAAGAGTGTGTGTGTGTGTGGGGGGGGGGGGGGGTAGGATTGATGCAAGTCTCCTTTGTCTCCTAGCAACGCTCCACAGATCTGTTTTTTTGTGGCTAATTAGAATGGCTCGCGAGGCCCGTTCCAAAACAATGGGGCTGGGAGCCTCGGCCGCATACGCACGCGTTTCTACGCACGCTTTTCTGCACGCGCGCGCGAGGGCGGGACCGTTTAAAGCGCACGCGCAGCCGTGAGCACGTACTCTCCTCTTCCTCGTCTGCGGAGAGGCCGCGCAGGGCGGCCATCGCTCCCCGCGTTTATCCCCTCCCGTTCGGACGCGCCCCGTCTGCCGGACATATGGCCCGCTAATCGCAGGACACTGTAGCAGGAGAGCTGCGGGGCTTTGCTTAATGCCAACATCTGTGCCCAAAACAAGAGCGCTCTCACAGGAGGGGAGGGGGCGGAGTCTAAAGCGCTGGCAGTGAGCACAGGAGCCGTGGCGCTACCAGGCCAAAAGCGCCTCGTATATTACAGAGGCTGGCAGTTAGCGGGTGAGGAGAAGGAACCCGTCAATGCTGTGAAAGGCCAGTCCTGCTGAGGCAGACCAAACGCGCGGCGGGAGCGCGGATACGAGGCCGGCCGGTGCGCTACGCGACCTTCACACCGCTGAGGGGCAGGCGTCGAAAAAAACTCAAATAAATAAAGTAGAGAGAGAGAGAGAGAGAGAGAGAGAGAGACGAGGCAGAAGAGGGTATCAATTACAGCCCACGCGGCCTGTGCTCCTGAGCAGGAGGCGGAAAATCCATCCTTTTGAAATATTGAGGAGCGGCAGTCTGCGCGGGTCCCTGTGGACGAGGCCTGGCTGGGTGGATAGAGTTACCGCTTTAGCAGCGATAGCGCAGCGGGTCGCCACACAGCTGGAGGGCAATCTGGCCTCCGAGACCCCCGCGGCCTGGGGGGGTGTGGCCTAGGAGAACGGAGTCTGGGAGGGAGGGCGGGGCTAAGGGCGGGGCAATTAGACATCCCAACCACTGCTAACTGCTATTTAAAAGGTCCTCACTAACTACTGCCTGCACTGGGGCCTGTGCTTCAGGCCTTCACATAAGCAAATCAGATATCTTCTAAAGAGCAAAGCCTCCTAGCCCATGAGCGTTTACGGCCATTCTGCTTCGACTGACAAACTGCTCTTGTCACGTATTATCTCTTTCAAAAAAGCTCTCTACAGCTGTAAAATATCAAAAGGAAAAATCTATCATGGGATTACAAACACTTGAAGACCTCTTGTGCTGAATGTTGCATGGGACAAGTCAATGGTTAAACAGCCAGGACCCCAGACCTTTCCAAATTAAAGGAAACAATGGCACTGACAGGCACAAGGCTTACATGCCAAGTCCCTGAAATTTTTCCCCAGCAGTGAACAACATCCACCAGAAGGGCACATAACAACTGTAAAGAGAAATATAAGCCATGAGAACCTCTCAATTCCCTTTCAAAATGTCAATCCCCGGTGGGACAGGGATCAATATAAAAGCAACATCATTGCGTGTTGATATTGTGTTGTCTGCAACACCCAACGGTCACCTTAATTCTTACCCCCGCAGCACACTTTAATTTGAAAAAGATTACTTTGTGGATTACAAAGTCCCAATGGCCACTTTGGGAAATGACCTGGATCAAAATCACGGCCAAATCAACGGCCCCATGTCCACAGAGCAATTTTGCCCCCATAGCAATGTCATTCTAGCCCAGCAACTCCTGCCGTCCCTCATGGCATTGGTTTGACAGGTCATATTGAGGTCCGTTCCTCAGTTTCATCTCAAGCATTTTATTTATTCGCAATCAACTTCACGCAGATTACCGGGGCCTGACAGATACCATCCTGGACTCCTCAAGGCCTTCTTCAGCGCCCTTGTCGGATTTAAGAAATGGATATTGCAGGACATTTGAAAGTAGGACCACTCCATAATCAGCCTGTGGAACTACACACTGGAAGAACATGCAGTTAGCCTCACCACAACCTCTCAGCTCCAAGCTCAAACAGTTGTCCTGATGACCTAAAAACACTCCTCTTCAGGGCTCTACAGTGCTCCCACTTTAGGAGCATTTGCTCCTGAAAACCGAT
This sequence comes from Anguilla rostrata, assembly GCF_018555375.3. NCBI lineage: Eukaryota > Metazoa > Chordata > Actinopteri > Anguilliformes > Anguillidae > Anguilla > Anguilla rostrata. The sequence goes on from NC_057937.1 coordinate 13,848,927, forward strand.
GTGTGCTAACAGGAAAAATAATTCAGGAGCACTTCTACTAACTGGGGTGCATGCATGTACTTATGCTCCTTGGAAAAAAGTCTAGTATAAGGCCTGTTCTTTGATGCCCCCGACCTGGATAAAGGTGTAAAATGTAACAAATAATACTTTATCTACCTACCTTCCTCTCAAAATCATGTGACACATGACGCTTTCGTGTACACTTTTTGCTTTCAGACTTCTGACCTTTTTCAGATGTGTAGCAAGACAAATTCAATGGTTTCTTTTAGTATCCTGTAAAATGCAGGGTGGTGGGTAGACAAGGTAACATTTTCAGCTAACAATGAAAAGTCAGTCTGCCATGCACAACAAATGCAAATCTCCACGGATACCTTTTGTAGGCGAGGGGACAGCATGTGACCATGCATTACGAAAACTGACAACGTAGAAAAACAGAAAACCGCTTCCCATCATAAGCAGTCTGCAGTTTCTCCAGATAATTTACTGAATCAACACACCCTTGGGATATAGTGCCCTCAAAACACAGAGCCAAATTAGGATGGTTCATAGCCCTCCCCCCTCCCCTTATCAGCTCCATCCAGCCATTTGCAAGCACTCCACATAAGACCATTTCTCCTTCAGTACCTCAGAAACATCGTGAAAACGTCGCGTGTGGGTTGAGCCAGCACCAGTCTCTGGGATACCGCTGCCAGAACATTAATGATGAGACCTGGACAGAACGCTCCGCTGATATTCACAGGAATAAATTCTAAAGCGCGCTAGTGGCAGGGGGTGGGGTTGTCAGGGGAACGGACGCCAGACGGGGTAAACGGCAGCCAGTCCCCAGCCGAGCAGCAAACCAGGGACCCATGGGGGTTTTATTGCAGCAAAAATAAACAGCATAACAGGTGATGCAACCGTACAGGCTCCTTTGTGTCCTGTGACTGCCCACAAACGTTCTGCTACTAACAAAGCTAATTTTAAAGCTAATTCTAAAGCAAAGAACCTACTGGGTTGTGGTTTCAGACAGTTTTTCCAAAAGTAAAGCCCGTACAAATGCAGCGTTAAGAATCTCCACATACAGGAAATGAGGGCTTGCTCCTGATTATTGGCACTGCAGCCAGCTCGATGGTGCGTCATGTCCAAGATGAACACTACTGGCTGTAAAGCATCACGTGTACATATGCATTTTATTATGACTGCAAATCCAAAAATAATTTTTTTTTAAATTAGAATCTCCACTCAAATTCAGAATGCCCAATTTGTGAACTATGTAGAAGAGTGCTTCTTTTCACACCACAGCCACTAACAGAAACTAGTTAGTGCAGGTTTAGGCCTTTTCTTTGAGAGTTCACTGATACTCCTTGATCGTCTCCATGGAGCTACAGTGGTGAGCTGATTATGGCGGTATGGAGTCCACTTCACAGCGCCACCAGGCATGGGCCCCGTGAGGGCGGAGCTTGAGGACGGTCACTGTTCTCTCCTGTATCTTTCACGATCATGGTCAGAAAAAACTGCGAGACTAAGGCACTTTTCCTGCTCAGCTGCATCGGTCAATGGTTCAACCAGTTCAGCATGGCTCAACAGGCTTCTCGTCTCTCTCCACACTCACACGGTAACTTCTCGCAAGAATGTTGATTCCCTGAATTTGGCGGTTCTTTTATTCTGGATGGAAATTGATTCTTGTTTATAGAGACCCTCCCATTCCATGATGATCAGGGTTAGAGATCTGAGAACTCTCCACAGTGGTCATCTACATCTTTTCATGTACATGAAATCCAATCTATACAATACCTCACTGCGACATTCTCTAGCCATTGGTTCCTGAAACTAATTTTAGACCCCCTTAAAAATGTGCCAAATTTATTTAACAATCGGTCTTGGTCTAGATTTGGAGGACCACAGTATACCACATATCAAGCAGCCATTTGTGGAATCATGTTTTTTATTTTTTTTCCCCTCCAAATCTCGGAGCATCCCAGCAAAGATGAGGCATGAAGGTGAAGGTCAGCTTCAGGGAGAACCAACAGAAATCCTGAGGTTCGAAAGGCAGTAAGTGAGTAGCGCGGTATCCTGGGAGCTGACTACAGCGGGCTCAGAGGAAACTTCATCTCTCATGTCGGTCCGGCGCCCGCATTCGCAAAATAATACTCCTCCTCCTCCTCTTCCCTCTCCTCCTACGGGTCCTCTTGGTCAGCATCTGACACTGAAAGCCTGGCAGGATTACCGGCCGATCACAGACTGCTCTCGACAAACTCATTTCACCTTCGGTAAGAGGAGTGCAGCATCACTTCCGCAGTAACGGGAAGCCAAAACGATTCTTAATTCTCGGCAGACAAGCATCTCCTGACAGCCTGGAAGGTTCTGAATTTCAGTCTGTCAATCAGCTGGATACTTACAGCATTTACGGTTGGAAGTTTCGTGGACAGTCAGTCAAATCATGAGTACTATGAGCTAATTAGCAGCAAGGAAAAGGACTGTACGGCATAAATCCAAAACCATTCCAGACTACCCCCAGTCTGAGACTGAATAAAAACATTTAAATAATAATAATTTAAAAAGAAAACACCAAAGCAAACACTCAAATGAACGGCCAGCAGAGTACTGTACTGCAGAAACAACCATGGAAGATACGCCATTGGACAAACAAAAGCCAATCGTACAGGCTGGGACTCTGAGCCAACCAACCAGAAGCCATGCGGCCAAAAGAGCAAAGCAGGAGCGGACAAGAGCCTGGGAAAAGGAGGGAAGCAGGTGAATGGGAGGAGCGCACACACACACACACACACACACACACGTACACACACACACACACACACACACACACGCACACACACACGCGCGCACACACACGCACACGCACACGGACGTGTGCAGACTCACACACCCGCTGGCACCGAGCGCTGGACGGGCTGGAAGGGCAGGAGAGGTGGCTGAGGAAGCCGGAGAAGGGGCACGCCATGGTGCCCGTCCCCTCGAGAGCGCGAAGGAAGGAGGAGTAAGAGGAGGAGGAGGAGGAAGGGCGATGCAGGGCTGGGCTTGGGGAGGGGAGGGGAGGGGGGGTGCTGCGGCAGCAGAGACACCCAGAGGGGGGCGTCACTGGCCGTCCCGTAGGAGAAACACAATCCCCCGTCGTTCCGTTTCACCCCCCCCCTCCCCAGAATGCTGCTGCAGCAAACTCACTACAAAAAGCTCCTACACCTCACTGCGCTCTCCAATGCCTTCTCCTTCTCACTACTCCCTCAGGAAACATTGTGCCTTTACACACTCTCACTATCTGCACATAAACACTGCACAGGAAATAAAACTCAATGGACCTGACTGCACCCACGCCCACAGCTACCACAATGCCATTCTCCAGTCCAAAGCCCAGAAGGAGGGGATCTTTCTGGGGTGTGAAACAAAATCGCGCCTGTGTGCAGCTCACCAGAAGCACAGACGGCTCCAGGTTGCCATTCCATCACACAGCGCATGCATTCCTGAGTGGTATTTGTAAGCCTAAGTGCTTCTGATTCATTCCTGTCTGATACGGATACTGTTCTGATGCGAGTTCCTCATCCCTTCTGCAGAGTTGGCCCCTCTCCATTAAAACACTCATATTCTATGCTTATTCCTCCTTATTCAATCTCTGAGCTCTAATACAAACAGCATTTCTGAGGTGCCCTGTGGAAATTGATTGCAATGGGATATAAATTTTGTGCAGCAATAATGCTGATTGCTAAAAACGCATTTTTCTTGGGCAAAATGAGATGCTTGGGGGATGGTAGTGTAGTTGAATTGTATTGTAATTATGAAAAAACCTCTAGAAGAAATTCGGGACTTTGTGCTTCTTTGCTTTATTGGTGTGCGCGTACTCATGTACTTGCACGCACACAATCGGGCACCCGCACACACACACACACACACACACACACACACACACACACACACACACACAGATCAGGTGGGACACGATGAGTGGTCAAGGGCACGGGGTCAATGCGTTTCAGGGGAATGTGACAAGGGACAGTAATGGCTGACACCCTGTTGCCATGCAGCTGGGTCAGCGGGAAACACGGTTACCACGGTTATCACGGTTAACAAACATGCAGCACCTTTTTGGGCTTCACTCCTCGCTGCTAGATTGGGGAGGGAAGGCGGAGGGGGGTGGGGGGGGCGGGCAGGGGAGGGAGGAAGGGGTGCAAAGGTGAAAGGTTAGAAGTCTTAGTAGAGCAGCAGTTAGAGGCGCTGGTGATGTTGGTGAGAGGGTGACCCGGTGCTCTTCCAGAGTGGCTCTTCACACGAGGAGTGAACAGACACAAGTACACATTTGCACACATCGTTCAAACATCACTCCAACCTTCAGCTCCCGAGAGGATGTGAAACATTGAAATTTATACACATATCACACAGAGATGACTTCGCTCTGCAACACTCTCAGCATGCAATGCTAACTGTGCCTTTATTTGTGTCCCATTCACAGCCAGACCTGGGCCTATTCGTTTTTGAACATTATGAAACGGAATGAAAGAAAAAACACACTTCGCACGTTACATTAACTTTGACAGAGTAACAAAAAGCATCACGTTTGTGGATCGGCGTTATTCATCAATGTAGCTTTTTCATCACAGCTTTATAACACACCAGCTGTACCCAAGTGAGAACAGTGAAATAAACGCATAAGACACAATCAGAGCAGAGAATGGACAATTAGAGAAAATAACATTCATCTCTCCCCCTCTGACTCATATTACATAGATAAGAAGCTGATATCTGAATATACAGTATAGGTACAATAATGCATACAGACCACACCCATGACCACACCCAGGACCACGTGGAGCGTGCCACACATAGTTCTGGCAACATGGTCAAGCGATAGACAGAGAAGACAGAGAAATGTGCGCATGGACTAACACGGCGAGGACTTAGCATGGAAAAAGCAAAATCAAAGTCTGCAGATGTTTGGGAAAGAGAGGATTGTGACAGTAGAACTGCAGGAGGGAGCATAACTGCACCACAAATGGCTCTACACCACTGACCACCTTCTACACGCTTCAGCTCAATACAAATGGAGATTCTTCCCATGCAGTGAGTAACCATGCGTTATCTGTCTAAGGTGTAAGATCACAAACATGTGACTGGAATGTTCTTAGCACAATCACTACTGGTAATCGAATGCCATGAAGTTCTAGAACACTGACAGAATTCCAAAAAGCCTACTCTTCAAAGGGCTAGAGTGCCATGCACAGAGACGGGGCCTTGGGCAGACTGAAAGCACAGCGGAGGTGGAGCCCGGCGTCCGTGTCTGAAGCTTTCTGGCCCACAGTGCTGCGTCGGGCTATCGATCGTGAGAGGAAGCGCTGAGGAGGACGATGATGGGAGGTGGCAGGTCAGTGGGGCTGGAGCTTCTCTGAGGCCGGACGAAAGGGCGGGTCAATGTTTGGCCTCGATGTTTGGCCTATTACCAGAGACAAGAGTGGGCTGATTCCATTCCAGAAAGCTGAACTACCCCATTCTACCTCCCTCCCTGTTTGAGAGGCACTGACTGCCTGGCAAGCACCACTCCCATCAGTATTTACCAGTATTAGTGCTTCCGTTACTGAGTACACTCGCGCCTGTCCCAAACCTGCTCATGTGCAAAGTATGTAAAGTAACATTCTGAACACAGAATGAACCGACCTTACCACTCTCCTGTATCAACAGCAAACTGAAATGAAGAATCTTAAAACGCAAGTGTTTCAATGTTGCTTTGGTAAAACTGTACTTTGTTATGCTAATGTAGAAAAGAGCACACTTAAAAAAAACATTCTCTCCTGTTCTTCCTGCATACATCCACCTATTAGTATTCAGGGCGCATGCTGTGTGTAGCCTACAGCGTATGCTATTTCTGTCTCCATTGAAACACAATATCCTCAAACACTCTTTATTTAACTAAATGAAGCCTGTACAGCCAAAGGCTTATATATTGCAGCTGGTGACTCACAAGGTTTTATCCTCAATGTCTGCAATGATCTAGCCCATTTTATTCTGTTGTGTAAGTGAAGTAACATTTACACATTGTAAAAAAAGCACATGAAAACCTGAAATATCTTATGAAAATGTAAATAAGGAGCCAAAGCAGTAAACAGGGCAGGCGCGTGCACACACAAACAAAGACGCAGCCGATTACTGGGTAAACTGCTCCCTCTTCTGGACAGAAGAGGAAGTCCAACCCCTCCTTCACACAGCACAAGATGTTTCCCACACCGGGGCAAGAGGGGGAGAGAGGACGACAGAGGCAAGCGGGAGAGGAGAGGAGGGTGTTCACTGGGTGGGTTTTGGTGGGGTGGGTAGCTATTGCTGCGCGTGGAGTGGCAGGGTCCAGAGGTCAGCCAGCGTGGTCACACTGCATGACCTCCGTGAGCAGAGGCAGCTGTGGTGATTCCTCAGCCCTTCTCTCACAAGTACAATCAAAAGATGGCGGTCGCCATGCACACATGCACCAGATGATGGCGCCATCTCGCAACACTGATGATGTCAGTGCTTCCACAGATCCTCAGTAACTGCAGGTCAAACTGTGAGACTCCCCCCACAGCTGATCTTCAAACCATGTGACTTACCTTTTGGGGTGGATATAATTTAACACACAGCTAATCAAAATATTACCCAAGTCAGGGTCTCCTATTAAAATTGAACTGGGGGTCAAAAGTGTCACATATTCCACTCACCAGTTTGCTCGATTTCGGCGTCTCCACAAGCTCTGAAAATCAAGAACAGAAGACAAGAATGAGCGCTTTCAATAATGCTGATAATACACTCCCTAGTGGCTCTGAAAAAACTACTTCCAGTTTTCTTTGGCCCAGTAGAGTTTTGATCTGAGCATGTTCACCTGACGTGGGGATCATGCAGCATACGAGTATACTCCATCCCAATTCTGCCTTGGCTTCGATCGCCCGCTGATGGACCACTACGCACACATTTCAGCCTTGCTACGGCTGACAGCACCGTCTGCTATTTTGTGACGGCGAATTTACTTTCTTGGCAACGTGCCTGAACCGCAATCATCTTTTTCTTTTTTTTCTTGGAAGCAATTTTATTTATGCGACTGCCGCTCAGAATTTTAAATGAAAAAGTGCCAGGCCAAAGCGCTTTCAGAGATACCACATTTGATGTCTGAAGATGCTTGGGAATGGGTTTTTGACGCTCGTACAGCGTGCCACAGCGTGTCCGTTCAGCAGCGTTCCCTGGGGTACACTGTCTACTCCTGCAGGGGGAGAGCTGTCACTGTTACAGTTCAAGCCTCTTTTCTTGATTTCTTCTCATCTATTTTTAGGCTAACAGACAGCACTTCGTGTTCATTGCTGGATCGGGACAGACACTAGCTAAAAGAAGAACAGACACAAGAAAAAAAATTGATTTTGCCTGTTTTTAGAAGAAAAGCCAGTGCATGGAAAGAGAATATCCGTAGGCTTAGCAGCAAACGCAGTTTGAGATACTGATTGTGAAAACAGATAAACAGATACTGGTAGCATTATGTGCAGTGCTACATCACAAACCTTTTTCTGTAAACGAATGTGAGCAGAATCTTTGCTATGCATGCTAACAGCTGCATGAGATGATATCTAAAAGTCAGTGCTATAATCTTGCATGTAAAAAAAATATTTCTATATTGTAACTAGGTGCCTGCACAAATGTGTAGGTCAGGAAGAGTGTACAAATTACTGAAGGTGAAGTCACGCTACGACATCACATCCTGCCTGATAAGAGGAAAGTGACATTTGGAAACCCGACCCCCATAGCGCCAGCAGAGAGATCCCACACCCCCCCCCTCACTGCAGTACAGAGGGTGACCATGGCAACCGCGGGCACCTTGGCACACTGGCTGCACTGTCTGCTCCACAGACGCTGCCCTCCCAGTGCTGGGAACCCGATCCCGACCCCGCCCCAGTAACTTTATTGGAATTTGCATTCCTGTACGTAAATGGGGGGCTATACGTCAAGTATATTCTGTTGCCAGTAGCACACACCAGGCAAGACAGAAATATGTTCAAATCTGTGTATGCTTTTTTACAACGGACATGCTAACTCATTTTGCATAGGTTTTCGATATGATGTCACAGGAAAGAGGTCACAGGAGGGAGTGCGGATAGAGCATCGGCAGGGGCCTCACAGAATCCCAAAGGGACTTTGTTCCGTCTGTGGCGATGGTCACCATGGAAACCAAAGCTGTGACAAATAGCCAGAATAATAGAGCAAGATTGTGGGAATAAACGCTCCCCATCCCCGCTGCGAAAGAACCTCTGCCTCGGATGGGCTCTCAAGCAAAGCCATTTCTTTGATAAGATGATAAGAAATATCACAATTATGCAATATAAATGTAAAACGATTGGGAATTATTTCATAATTATTGCTGTACACAAGTTCCCAAAATTTTGGCATGCAATAGCGAGTAGGTCCCACGATCGACCAACCACGGTCATGCTCCCTTCTGATTGGTGGGATTTGCTGTTGATTACCAGATAACCCTGCTGTAACCCTCATACCTGGAACGTTCTCACTTTCCAGCTCAACTTGAGATGTTTGGACCGGGCTAGGAGCACCCGCACACTCGGCTGAAAAGTTGTTCAGACGGTCAAACATTACTGCCAAATCTGAAGCAACATATTCTGGTCAACTGACTTCTTTAAAAAATAAAATTAAATAAAAATAAATCCTTGCCCTCAAATTACTAGGCAAGCCAATGAGTTTACAAGACAGGAGTTCAGAAGATTAGTTTTAACCCTGGTTTGTCCCTGGTTTGTCCCTACAGACTTTAATGAAACTGAGAGCACAATTTGATCTTTAATGGGCAATGCTAAACTTCAGATCTTATTTTTGCACCCTTTTTGATTCAGAAGACCTTAGGTGGGAGGCAGCATTGGACACATGATGAAGGTGTCTGGCAGTGGCCAATAGACTAGCATATTATGGTCACATGGCACGGTTAACTGCCAATCAGTCTAAAGTGTGAGTATCAAACCTGAATGCCTCAGGAAGCGTGAGCACCAGTCGGTGTGAGGTGACAGGGTGATGGGGGTGCAGGTGTCCTTACCTCGTTTGGGGATTTTGGCTCCAGCCAGCTCCGGAGTCTCAGGAGAGGTGGTGTCTGCTCCATCATCAATGACCTGGATCTGAGAGAGGAAGAGAGGGAGAGGGATAGAGAGACAGACAGAGAGAGAGGGGGAGAGAAAGTGGGGGAGTGAGTGAAATGGAGAAGTGGAGAGAGAGGGATGGAGAGAGGGAAGAATATATATATAGAGAAAAAAAGAGAGAGAGAGAGGTGAGTACTAAAACATTCAGAGTGAATACTGCAGAATCTAACTTTACCCTCAAAAGCTGTTCTTCCGCACTGCAGGATCCAACAAGGCCTGTGCTTTTAAAAATGATTGCCATTTTGACTTAGACCAATATGCATATTTTATATGACCTGGTTTCTTTTTCTCAGCGGAACCACTCACACTCCTTACAGGATCTTACTGTCAGACAATGTCATTAAGATAATTAATGCAAACATGGCCATATGGACCATGTGTAGCGTGAGCAGCCTGTGTATAGCTCGCAGCTGGAGAGAAGGAACCGGAAACATGAGCGGAGTGAGAGAAGGACTCTCAGTATCCCAAACTCATCTGCATGCAGCAGAACGTCTACGCAAGGACATCAAGGATGATTTTAAACCTCTGCTTTCTTCAGAATTATGTCTGAGGTGATCAATATTCTGCCTACAGTGGAAAAATAGTTTTATGAAAACGGTCCACTAGAAGAACATTTTACGATAAAAAAAAAAGATTTTCCTTTCACATAATAGAGGTGACACTTTTAATGCAATAGCTCATTTTTTAGAGAGTCTTGTGAGAGACACTAAAAAGAGATCACCTTGAAGCAAAATGCGATACTGTATATATATTCAAGTAAATGTCCATATAAAAAGAATAACAATAAGAGCACATATTTTATCATAATGAAGACCACTTAAAGTTAAAATGCCACCATAGACTCCACTGAGTTGGCTATACGGTACTTACAATAAAACCTATCCATATTAAAAGTTAGCAACCACCAGAAACCCCTTCACTGAATTCATTCTTTACATTAATACTACAGTTGAAAATATGAGCTTAGGAAGAGACATGCAAGAACAACAAATGTGACTTCTGCATTGGTTGATGATCCAAACAAGATTAAAGCAGTCCAGGACAGGCAATTTTATTCTCCAAAACAGCCATTAGCCTAAAACTTGTTCCCCGAGTCGTCGTACCTTAAGGTCAGTGGATGAATACACACAGCAACACAGGGTGAATATTCATACCGGCCTGCTTCACCTCCACTAACTGATGCAGCCTCAAGTCATTTCGTGCATGTTTCAACAAACAGTGAATGCCTGAAAGGGCAGCTAGTTTTTGGGATTCAATGCGGGCTGCTAATAGCCTACATTAGACTGACTGAAGCACAAAGGCTAAAAATAATATGCGATGCTGAACACACAAGTAAAACACAAGGTTGAAAAGCACTGATTTGCTTTATTCAGGGCAGTACACCATTGTTATGTAACATATGCAGAGGCAAAGTGGCTAATTTCAGGTACACACAATTCTTTTATTTATGACACGTAACTGTTGATATTAGGATTGGTATCTAGTTAGCTGATCCTGGACCTTTTTTTTCCTTTTTTTCTGGGGACACAATAAATACAGAAATATCTGCAAAGGCTCAACTCACAAACGAACACCGCGTGTGCACTTGGATAAACTCAAATTAAATTTAAGCTAGAGCTTCCCAAATATGCGACATGCGCTCTGCATAATGGGCCTCTGTGCTTCACCAGGGCAGACTGGTTGCAGTATATACAAACACTGATAAAGTGTGCCTGCTGATACAGGGAACACGCCATTTCAGACTCCAAAAACGTAATGAAATCATTCCTATTAATGCCATGTTGTGCTCTGCATAATAAGATCTGCATAACTCAGTGTGAGTAGGCCAGCATAACTCAAGCTAATGTTGCATGTTTCAGAGGGAATATGAATGTAATATATCTGCCTTGAACTTCAGGGAGGAAAACATTCCTCAGAGATCATAGCTGGGATTCCATAATTTTTTGTCTTTTACTTTCACTTTCAATCACAGTTTAGCAATTATAACTTTTATTTATTTACTGCACAGCGAATATTGCTTTTAATTAATAGTCAAGTTTGAAGACAAATGTTGACTGCATTCCTGCCACTGCCTCTGAGCATTAAGGCAAGCCTTATGGAATGTCAACTAAATCTCTGTGAGTCCCAAGGGAAGTCAACAGAAAATCACCTGGAATAGAGAATTCTGGGGAATGAAGTCTGTGACCACTACCTGAATGAGTCTGGGCACTGATTTTGGGCATAAGGCCGCAGTCAGCATTCCAATTCATCCAAAAGGTGTTTGATGGGGTGTAGGTCAGAAAACCATGTATTTATGCGCCTTTCTTTGTGCATGTGGGCATTGTCATGCTGAAACTGGAAAGGGCCTTACCCAAACTGTTGTCCAAAGTTGGAAGCGCACAATTATCTAGAACGTCATTGTACGCCGTAGCATTAAGATTTAGGATCTACCTTCACTGGAACAAAGGGGCAAGACAAAACCATGAAAACCAGTCCCAGACCATTATCCCTCCTCCACAAAACTTTTCAGTTGCCAGTTCTCCTGGCTAACTATTCAGTCAGTTCTCCTGGCATTCACCAAACCCCATTCCATCAGATAGTAAAGTGCGATTCATCACTGCCAGATAGTGTGATACAGAACACATTTTCACTGCTCCAGACGCTTGGCACTGCACATGGTGATCTTACAACATCTGAGCAGCTGTTGTTCCTAGATGTTTTCACTTCACAATAACAGTGGTAACACTTGACTGGGGCAGCTCTAGCAGGGCAGAAGACTGAAAACTGACTTTTTGGAAAGGTGGGAATTGGGATCCTATGACAGTGCCACGTTGGAAGTTACTGAGCTCTTCAGTAAGACCAATTCTACTGCCAATGTTTGGGTAAGGAGATTGCATGGCTGTATGCTTCATAGTATGCACCTGTTAGCAATGGGTGTGGCTGAAATTGCCTAAACCACTAATTAGAAGGGGTGTCCACATACATATGGAAATGTAGTGTACACACATAGCACACCACACACACACGCACACGCACATGCATACAGATACATGCACAGATGCACAGACAAACAGACACACATGCGCGCACACACACACTCACAAACAAAACCACACACACGCGCACACACGCCGCGCACACAGACGCAAGCCCGCAGAACTCAGAACCGCCGCTCGCCCGCACGATGACTCATCACCGTCTCGCACAGCGGGGACGGAGGCCACGCCCCCCCGCGCACACGCTGACAAACAGAGCCGCTGCCTGTCCTCTCCGCCCATCACGGCTAAATATACACCCGAGCCCCGAATGAAAATCTCCCCGAAAAGAGCCAATCATCATCGCGACAGCGCTAACCCGCCGCCGCTCGCTCGGCTCATCAGCCTCCACTTCTGCCGAAAAATATGAGCGGATAAAGAGAGGGAATGGACTGCGTCTGGCCCCAGGAGGCGCGGGGAGAGAGCGGCGCGCGGCCCTGATGCATCGTGCGGCGCTCCGCTCCGTCCGGCCAGGCGTTTCGTTTGGACCCAGAGCACCTCGTAAATCTCCCTGAGCCTCGTACGAAAAGCAGGGGTTAGTTCACCCCAGGCGTAAGCGGCGCCCTGAAGTTTGCGCTGCGATTCACGTCAAACCTAAAGTGGGTTGGTGAGGGGGCGGGGGGCGGGGGGAGGTTGGCGGTCATTAATCAACGGGTCACACGGGTCTTGGGTTGCCAGTCGCGGGACACTGTTACAAGCTCTGTTAAACTGCTCTACTCTACCCTTCGACGGCACTTGCCAAAATATATCGCCCCATTGATTAGCGTAGCCTTTCTGTCTCTAATCTTCAACTTGAGTCACACACACACAGTATTCTGATTGTCGAAAATGACGGTACTTTTGTTCAAAAGAGCAAGCTGACAAATAAAGTGACTCCTCATCGCTGAGGGAAATATGCGTCACTTTTTGTAAAGGGAGAGACTCATAAATTAATGGGGGGGGGGTGGGAGAAGATCACGCAGACTAAGATTCAGAGCACGCAGCTACTGAAAGCAGTTAAAACGAGCAGGGCGTGACACCCAGCGCTACGCTTCAGAGGCGTCCATGTTATCGGGAGAAGGAGGAGTCCAGCAAAGCCGTGGGCAGGACGGGAGCGCGTGACTGGCCGACTGACACGCCAGGCCCGGCCCCATCGCCATGGCGTCGGCGGCGGTTACCGCGGTTACCTGGGACTGGCGCACGAAGATTCCGTGGTTCTCCTCGCAGGTGAAGTAGCGCTTGTTCTGCACGGTGCCGTCGTTCTTGCCCTTGGGCTCGTCCAGGATCACGCCCACCCACTTGCCCGTGGCGAAGAGCGTGGCGCCGATGTACGCCACCGTGCCGCGGTGGCCCTTGCCGATCACCTCCACCAGGGAGCCCACCTTGACCGGCTTGCCGCCCCCGTCCGAACTCATCCTGCTGCTGCCGCTGCTGGTGGTCTAAGCGAGGGGGAGGGAAGAGAAAGGGGCGGGGTTAGCGTTACGTCACTTCCTGTCCAAACCTTACAGCAGGGCTGCCCGACACTGTTTCCGGAGATCTACCATTCCATAGGTTTGCACTCCAACCGTGACAAAGGGCACCTGATTCAACAGCTGGAGGTCGCATTGAGCCGCTATTTAGCAGAATCAGGTGTGTCAAATCAGGGTTGAAATGAAAACCTGGTAGATCTCCAGGAACAGGGCTGGGCAACGACAATGTTTCAGGGACGTTTCCCCATTCACTGGACCTTCAGTAACAATCCTGTTATCTGCAAAATGGTGCCTCAGAGGACCAAATCACACCAGAAACACAGTCAACTCGTCATTTAAAGCTGCTTCTGACACTGGACATACCACCCAAAGAATGGGAAAATTACACAAATATCCCCAAAATCCTAAACAGTCCAGTAAACTCAAGTATCAGTAAATTTAGTTTCTACCTCATCTGTTCCCAGGAATCACTAAACATAATCCTTCCACTGTGGCTACTCAGTTCCAGTGCCTGCAGGTAGCGTATATTCTCCAACCATGCACTGCATCACCTGATTTCACAAATGAGTTCACTTTTTGAACCAAAGAGGTAAAATAATTAGTGAATCAGGTGGTGTAGTGCACAGTTGGAGCAAATACCTGCAGACACTGCGGCCTGCAGGACCTGGAGTTGAGCAGCGCTGTCTTGCAGTATATAAATCAATCTAGCCCCCATTGTGCACTATCAGCCTATCCAGATAATGGACCGACATCTGAGCAAACACAACCGCCAGTGTTCACGGTGAATGCAGGGCTCTGTTCGTGGCCTACATTGCTTCGCTTCTGGTCAAGGGTTTTACATTTCAGAGTTTTATAAGGCAGCCAAACACATCATTATTTCAATCCGCCTAAAAGTACAAAGGCGGCAGGTATGAGAGCCGGTAGCCCCTGTACAACAGAAAACCACTGAGGCATTGTGGGTGAAGGGGCGGGGGCGTGTAACATGAAAGAGAGGTTCCAATCCCAGGCTGTGCCCATAAGCAAGGTACTTAACGCAAACTGCTTCAGCAAAGAAACAACTAGCCTATATAACGTGATAATGAGCATGAAGCACAGACTGTAGAGAAATATGAACCAAGCCACTGTGATGTCACTCTTTGACTCTCTGTGGGCTCGGTGAAAAGCATTTTTGAAGCCCGGGAGCTGCAGTTTACGGCCGGCGCCAAGTTGTACAAACTGGAGCCAGAGACAGCGCAGGAGGATGAAGGGGGACCCTTATATGGGCACGCAGGCCCGTGATGTGACGGGGACTGTCTGTCGCCACGGAGATCGATGCGTCTGGCCGTCGCCCGAGCGTCTTCACCTTGGCAGGCGGCGCGGTCGGGGAGGTGAAAGGAGCAGTACTGAGTCACTGGGCCTGCTCCGCTTCAGCTAGCCACAACCCCCTCCTGCATCATCTCAAATGAACCAATCACATTACTGCAAACAAGCTCCAGCAGCCTATTAAATATAAGCTTGTCTTCAATGGTCTCTCTCATAGAAAAACATTAGTCTGTGGTAGCATGCAGGTGACTACAAAACAAGCTTTGATGACCACTGTTTAACACTGTAGAAAAGCACTAGAAAGCCATTACTCATAAAAAGTAATGGTTTTCAGTAGGAATAAGCTTGGAGGTTAAACTGGCCACAATCAAATCCCACCCACAACCAACAGGACAGAGTAATGAAAAGGCACTCCATGCCAATTGATTACAACCGCTGACAAAACCAGAAGCTGCACATTTAAAGAGAACGAGGGGGGTAAAGACAGCTGAAAAATGGCCTCGCTCCACGATTGATCTGCCCTCAATAGCCCACTGCAGCTAGCACCATCGAGCTGCGTTCTGCTGAAAGGGTAAGCCCATGGAAAAAGCTCTTCCCCCACAGTCACATGCTCTCATACTCATTGGTTTCTAGAACAAACACTATTACCCCTTTGCACCATCTCAAATGAGCCTGTATTAACCCTTTAAGGTGTAAGGTGTAAGAATATTCTAATGACATAGGCTAGCCCCTGCTATGTCATTAGAATATTCTTAACTGAGCATTCTAATGCTGAAGCAAAGGAATGTTCCAGGACCCTGACTTTTCCAAAAAACCTGTTCTTCAAAGGTAAATAAGCACTCCTATATCCGGCTGACTGCATTTGGCAAAACTGTGGATGTACTCCTTCAAATTTCAGGGTTAATATACTTAGGGATCAACCAAAACAAATGGTGTGGTGTTAAGGAGGAAGCTACAACTGAGGGCACTCACTCAAAGAATCAAACCACAAGGACAATCTTATTGAAAATTTGGACATATAGCCTATCTAGTGCAACATAATCCACATGAAGCCTTTCAGTCTAATAGAACAGGGAAAGGTTCCATATAAGCTAAGTGCAAAGAATCATGTATGTCATCCACCTTTAGATGGCTGCAATAAAGATCTGTCACCCTGCTGACACAATAAACAGTGCAGGAATTGCAGGAAATCAATAGAACCTTCTATCCTTCAATCTGGTAACTGAGAGCCACCATAGCCATTATAAATCTCACGTAGGTTCTAATCAATCTGTCAAGGTGCTGCAAAGAAAGCTTTGTTTCCACCAGCAACAAAAGCTCTTGAGTGCAGATATCTTAATTTACCTATGCAAATACATCACCGGCTGTGGTGTTCAACATATTATAATACAAATAAGATTAAAAAAATGACTAAGAGCAAACAAATGGACAGCCTAACTACTGCAAGTTGAAGGGTAGCAAAGAAACAACAGGACTATTTGCAGACAAAAGTCTCTCAAAAAGAACCATATGTCCACAGTCCTGGTCATAACAACATCCTATGTCTAGGTTAAGATAAAATGATGAAAATAGCCTAATCATTAGGCCTAATGCATTTCAGTCGGTAAAATATGACACCTAGGTCTTTTTGTGCAATTTGCTGCAAGATTCACTGGCCAATGTGAAATGACTCATGAAAACTGCAGCCTTGATAACAATTGAACTTGGCTTCCCCCTGTGACTGTACTACAGGCCTCAATGCTCCAAGCCCCTGAGCTGACTGTGATTCAGATGAACCTGCGGAGGACAAGTCTCCGCCTCACAGCCTGTGACGGACAGGTCTCCATCTGAAGGGAAAGTGACCAGCCGAGCATGACTAAGCAGAAAAAAAAAAACACAAAAAAAAACCTTAATGGAAGCGGGTGAATGTGCAGCCGATGACCTCACAGGTAGGACTGTGTCCCGCACCTCAC
Source organism: Anguilla rostrata (assembly GCF_018555375.3). Taxonomy (NCBI): domain Eukaryota; kingdom Metazoa; phylum Chordata; class Actinopteri; order Anguilliformes; family Anguillidae; genus Anguilla; species Anguilla rostrata. The sequence continues at coordinate 13,865,774 of NC_057937.1, forward strand.
AAGATCCTCGTTTATTAACAGATTTGGATTTTGTGACTGGCCGATCCTTACCAGAGCGGCGCTTTGGGTGAGCGTGGTTTTACCAACACCTGTCTCATAACAAGCAATGACTCTTTTACGAGTGTCAGCTGAGTGCACTGCGCGTGACCTGGACTCTGGAGATTAGCAAGTCTTTTTCACAGCCCAGGAGTGAGCCGGGACATGCCTTACGGCACGTCGTCATTTAAACTCCCATCACCTCGGCGGGCTCACGTAGCTCTGCACACTTCACCCAGGCACGGGCACAAAGTGAGCAAGACGCCGGGCACCAGCTCACCCAGAGCGGGTCTGCAGCGATCCAGCCTCCGCTGCTCTCAGCCTGGTGCAGACGACACCGACCGTGTTTTAAATGAGCTGTGAAAGCCAGCGTTCCAGACGAAACCGCTAAAGTGCCGTACTGCGGCGTCGGCGGCGGCTGGATCGCGGCTGGAAAGCGTCCCTGGTGTTCGGCGCGAGAGACGCCGTGGCGCAGATGCTCGGCGTTTACCCCCGGGGCGCCTCGCCGGCCCCGATGAACCCGCTTAGCGCGCCGGAGTCGTAGGCGCGAACCAACCGGGCGGCGGAAGTGAACGCATGAGCGTGCGAGCGGCGCAGCGTGCGCTCCCGAGCCGTTACAAAGCCATTACTGCCAAACGAGGGGAAGTCATAAAACCCACACGATTAGCCGCGGACTCGTCCTTTTGTGAGAGGAAGGGATGTGGCAGAATGCAGATGAGTGTGTGTGGGGGGGGAGGGGGTTTGCCTTGGGTCTGAATGTCTTCAGTGCCGTAATGGCAGCCACGTTAAGCACAGGAATTACAATACTTTCTCCACCACCACTGAGAGCCCAAGCTGGGACAGGAGTGATGCAGATGGCCTGAAAATGGGAGGAGGACCTAATCCTTCCATAGGGACCCTTCCAGTGCCCTTTGGCTGAGGCTGTACCGTACGGGTACAACTTTACTGCAGCCTATCCGGCATCGCAGTCGGTCAACACTGGAAATCTGAAGTAAAACTATTGAAACATGTATCAGAACATAATGAAAATGGGGCATTGGTTGAGTTCAAGGATTTTTTAAAAATCCCACCACGATTTGTACAGCACTGGAGCATTTGGAGATCTGAAAAGCCTTCCCTTCTGTAGAAACAACAAACCATAAGCAGCGAAATGTCACTAAATCCCCGGTGCGAGACGGCTGGAGTGCAGCTTCAGCGTACAAACAGCGTTCAAACATTCATTGTGTTTCGTGAAATGCAGAAGCCAGTTTAGCAGCTCGCGGACGGACGTTAGCCAGAGCGGTTCCTGAATTATTTACCGTGGATTGGAGGAATCGTGTCAGAGGGAAAACTAACAAAGTGACGCCCACATCAAAGGCGTTTGTGTAGCGCGCATTCCAGCTGACGGAGGCCTTCTACAGTCCTGGAGCCGACTAGAGAAATGGCGCTAAGCTGCGTGTGCTGAACAATGCTAACCAAAAACAGCTAACTCTACACAAATACCTGTGCAGAGCAGGGAAGGGTGCCATCTGCTTTGGCCTGGGACCATGGGTGACTGGATGGCCCACCCAGCGATTTCAACGAGGATAAATCAGCAACATCTGAGATAGCTCAGGACAGTTAATTGTGGAATCAAGAAGAGAACGATCTAGCCTATCATTCTTCTAGAAATTCAATGGCAGGTGTCCTTGAGGACAGGGAATGAAAACTCAAATCTATAGCTCTGAACCCCAGGCCCAAGTTCTGCCTGTGCTGCCGCACAGGAGACTGCTGACTGCTCTCATCTGCAGGAGACATGACTGGATCTGATGACACACCAATTTCCTGTTTTACGATCCTGGGTCCTGTAGCACACCCAGCCTCTGACATCATACCATATTACAGCAGCAAACACAGATGGCATTGTTCTCAGACCCACTATGCACACACACACACACACACACACACACAATGGTCTCCACTCCCAGACTCAATTAGGTTCCTCCATTTCATTAGGGCCTACTGCAAAACATGACCATAAACAATAGCCCACAGAACAACAATGTTATTACAGCTAATACAAAAATTATTTTTTAAAAACCATCAAACATTATTACTAACACAATGCTTCCACTTCAATCTAACGCCCGTTATTTTAAAAATGGCTGGGCACTTGGGACCCCCAGCTCGAGGCTCATTTAAGAGTGACAATGAAATCTTTCCAGAACGCCGCGTTTCATTTCGGAACAAACAAACTCCTCCTGAGGCCACAATTAGAGATCAAGGCGGTGATTATAGCAGAGTTAGCTCTACAAGCCAGTACAGCTGGCCCGCTCTCTGCAGACTATTCTGGACAACCAGAGGGGCGGAAGGTTCTGGAAAGAGGACGTACCCTTGGTCCCAATGTCACCGTTTCAGTCTTTAAAAATAAAGGCAGTATGAGTTAAGAGTCACGTGATAACAAATCCACGCAGAGGTCTTAACTGGTCTCCAGGTCGTGAACTACGGTACACAGAAAGTGAAAAACAGCCATTTCTCCGCTTATGTATTGTGAATGAGAACCAGTGCATGACGCTCCAAGCATCCCCCTGGGTAAGCATGCCTGCTAACCAAATGAATGAACAGTCAGTTTAGCATATAGCACTCTGAAACAGCCCCAGGGCGGGAGTTAATCACACGTGGAATGTGAACTGCGGATCTCGGGTCGTTTCTCCCACGTCGAGCGTCGCCCGAGTCAACAAGGCTCCAGTGTTCGGCTTCCCAGCCAATTAGCCAAAGCTTGAGAGCGGCTGCTCGGAGGCCCGTGTTATCCGAAGAGTGTTTGCAGTGGCAGGAGTCCTGACGAGTCATGATGAAGTACGGCAGGGAAACAGGATGCAGACCTGGACGTTCTGATGCCAACGAACACCCGGCTCCCTTTCCGTCTCCAGTACTGAGAACATGCGTTTGTATATCTATACCAGTGAGCTGTTTCTTATGTTCCAGTGCTCTTGAATATTTCCTTCCATATCAGACCTCAGGCTGGGAATCACAAAGTATTCCAGGGAAAGCTGGCTGCAGGGTACAGGGTTCATAACCGGATTGTTAGGTCACGCTCAGTAGCATCTACGGATGACGAAACTCGTCTCTTCCTTGCACCTTCACCTGGGATCTTCCAGGCCTCTGCAGCCCCCGAAATTCACCCACAACCATAAAATCCCAAGAGTGAAAACCTTAAAGGTGCCATCAGAGGTTCATACACCAGACCAAATACGCAGATGCACACAAACACCCGCACACACACACTTCCACAAATTCACACCAGTGGTCTATCCTCAAGCAGCACGTTCGCAGGTTATGGTCACAATGCCACCATGCTCCATTCTTCCACGTCTCAGTCCTTATCACCTGGATCAACACAAAATCAGGCTAGATTCTAAAACCTGCGCTGTTCAGACAGGTGTGCAGCTTCACCTGCCCAGAAACACGCTCCGACCTCCCGGCTGCTGTCCCTGTCGCGGCTCGGGGAGCCCACCCGGGCTGAGGAGCGGCTAGCGAGCGGCTAGCTCACCGAATGCCATGGCCTACTCACCCGGCTGTACGCGTGCCTCTTGGTCTGAGCCATGCTGGCCCGCGTCGCTACGAAGCCGACACGCTCCACGACGGCCTCTTTTTATCTCCTCTGCTGAAAGCTCGAGGTGGGGGGGGAGGGGGGGGGAGTGACAGGAGCGGTTTGGGGAAGGAGGGGGGGAAGGGACGGGAGTGGGGTAGGTTAGTGATGCTGCCTGCGCTGTTCCCTGGTCACACCATGGCTCCTACGGTCCCCCCGGCTCTAGCAGGCTAGGCTCTCCAACTTCACCCGTCCCCGTTAGAAATCCGATCCGAAGAAGCTCCGGAGGGTCTCCCAGGCTACCGGCAGGTTCCGCCCCCCCCCTGCTTCAGGCTCCTCGCCTGGCAGGCGTGGAAAAGAAGAGTGCGACGGGAAGAGAGGAGAAAAGGAGAGGCTGATGTGGGAGCATCAGCTGAGAGACTTCACTGCGCTAGAGCCGGCGCTGCCTGCTGCAGGAGGCTGGCTGGCTGGCTGGCTGGCTGGCTGGCAGGCGGGCGGGTAGGCAGGCAGGCGAGGGGCTTCCGCTGGGTCCTAGTGCCCGCCGGCTCCAGGCTCTCCCATTCAATCGGCGGCCGCTGCGCTGTCTGGGTCAGCGTCTCGCGACACATTCCTGATGCCCGCCCGCTGGCGCACGCGTCAAACGAGGCAAGCGTTTCCGAGAGGCGCGGCATCAGGTTATCCTTTCATGACCACGAGCGCTCTTATATGGCGAGCAAGCGCTGCTCGTAGGCATTTTACAGCATGCCTTGACGAGAATTAAGAGGGCTATTCATTATTTAATGAGCACTGTATTCAGGTGAGGGAAATGGGGGGTATTGTGGTATCATCTGCCTATTGAATAAGACATGTTACCATTAATTATTCAGGACCCAGCTCATTTTGTTAAGCATTCATTAGACAGAGGAAATTACACTATATTGGTGCTCCATTAGAACTCCGTTTGTGTCCAAGTCAGGCGCATTGAAATTCTGGGCAGTTTTAGCTGGCCGTGATCCTGGAGAGCCAGAAGTGTTTATTCGGAACTTTACTTACTTCCACTGCCACCTCATTTAAAATATTGCCAAGAGCACTTAAAAGAATGACCTGGATGTGAGGATTCTTCACAGTTACATTCGGAAAGTCACAAAAGGAGTGTGACATTGCAAGGGACATGCACAAATAAGATTATACGGAGCTTCCATTTTTGTTATTGCCATTTTAATTAATTAGCAGATTAGCCTTTCGGCTTAATTGGGGGGTCAGCTGGAACAGAATCTGGCATTAAATGCAGGTCCCCAGAGTTAATAAACCCAGAATTCCAACTCTTCACAGCCCTCCCCCAGAGCCATCTCTCTTCCTGTAGTGCTTTAACAGTGTTCCAGCTCTGCAGAGCTCACTTCCAGAGCAATCTCACTTCCTGTAGTGCTCTCACAGAATTCCAGCTCTTCCGTGCTCAACAATGAACTAAATATAAAATGAAATAAATGTACTTGGTGATCTGAAGGCCAATGTGACCTGAGATTGCTTATTGTGTGAATCCTGTTGAAAAACCCGTTGCTCACATAACTGAAATGGATGCATTTATGATCCATTTCATTATCACTGTGGATAAATGCCTGTGGCAACATAAAGTAATGTCACGCAGCGTAAGAAGATGAAGAGAATGAACAGTCATTGCCCGTGATCCTGTGGCTTTCCACTGTCTCTCTGAGCAAAAAAGACGGTTGGCGACGGTTGGGCGACGGGGGAGTCCACCGGTGGAATCAAAGTCCGAGGAGATAGACGGATCGCGTCTGTCACGTCCGCTTCCACACTTTGAGGTGACCCGCCCCCCTCCCCCCCCCCCTCCCCTCAGGCACTGTGTGAAAAGAAGGCTGGACGATTATATCCACCCAAAGAACAAAAGGTCCCGTTGGCCACGCCCTCCCGGAGCAGGTGCACCGCGGATGACGCCGCGGCTGGCGGGTAATCAATGACACTTCACTCCGCCTTCAGTTGACAGAGAAAACGACCCCAGGCATAACTTATACCGAGCCACGTGCTGCGAATCCGAGGGCCAAAGCTGTTCTGCTCTTGTCCGTACCTTCCGCATTCAAAGCAAAAATTCAGCTGCAGACTCCAGGCATATTTCCCTGCCTGCTCAGTGCGTCTGCAGTTTCTGAAGAGAATATGAACTTTTGTGCAGAGAAACCCCTTCCCTAGGGAGCTCACTGATTGGGCCAGCTTTGACTGCAGCAACCCCGTTCCCCACAGGTTGTGTAAAAGTGCCGACTCTTTCAACACCTTCAGATCCGGAACTGCCTTAGCTTCGGGGTGCTGCTGCCAGATCCATCTCAGGTCCCGATTGTTACTTCCGCTTCTGTTGCGTCGTCTACGTTTGTGCCAGAGGAAGTAACAGGCAGGATCATCAGTTCAGCCAAACTGGCTTAAAACTATAAAACCAACTACTCAAATATTTGTCAAAATGATTTTATTGGAAGTTTGTGGAAATATTTGACAATATATTTGTAACCTTACATTCAAAACACCAGTGACATTATTAGCTGTCACTTAATCTTGGCGGCTACTGCAGTGAATCAGCATGGAAAGCTAGTTAGCCAGATAAATCGGTAGCTGATTAAAACGCGTCAGCGGCATAATTATTGAAAAGACTAATGAAGTTCCTGACAGAATGAGCTGCTTCTTCCTGCACCAACAAGCGGATTTGGCGTACCTGGCAGTAACCACAGCTGTGGACTCAGGCAGCAGCAGCAGTACTACCTGCTTGGAGTATTTGCCGCACTACGTCGTTACAGCTCCTCCTCCGCCTCCTCCTCGTATTCGGCGCTGGCAGACCTGGCAATCGCGCAGTGAGGAGTTCTGCTCCGCTACGGAAGGCAAGCGTGGCAACCTGCAGCCGTTTGCTGCGTGCCAGCCTTGGAGTCAGCAAACTTGCCTCACCTGTACAAGTAGGTCTATCAGCAGCTTGCAGACTAATTACCACATATGTCCATCAGCACGAAACACGCCCATCATACAAACACATCTGTACAAGACACGCCCACCATACAAACACATCTGTACAAGACACGCCCACCATACAGACACATCAGCACAACACACACCCACCATACAGACACATAAGTAAACGGGGAGGATTCTATCGATGCGCCTCTCTACGCTTCTAAAGCATCAGTGGACAAGTCATGTATGGATTTGACCGTATGGCGGGCGTGTCTTGTACCGGTGGGTGAGTTCTCTAGGGAGTCTGCAACCTGCAGACAGACCCTTCTCCACCTGCATGCAATTCCACATCCTGCAGCATTTACAAAAGACACCGCTTTCATTCTCATGCATGAGCCAAATCAGTACTGTATTAGCAGACCTAATGTTGCATGTCCTTCATGGTAAACTGTACCTGACTGGAGGTACGAGGCATTAGTTTGATTCGGGCTGCAGAAATGGGTTAACAGGCTGAGGTCCCTTTAAAAAGCCCCCCCCCCATACTGTACACACTGTAAGCAGTGCGGTCTGCCGGCTCAGCTGGCAGGGCTGGACAGAGAGAAAGGATTAGCGCCCTTTATGCGCAGAGTGCGCGTCGCTTCGTAGCCGCTTCTGTTTAGCAAGGGAAGCTAATTCTGAAAGGGTCGCGCGTTCTGCGCGGTGGGCCAAAATGGACGATCGGAGAACGTCTGCCATCAGACCCGCTCACGGGGAAAACCCGCATTTCATTACCGCCCCACACTCTGCTCAAACTGCCGTCCCCTGGGACCAAAGGGGCTTCTCTGCCCAGATAAGTTCACCTGCTCCATCCAAGCAGCACTGGGTACCAGTCGTGTGTTTTGCACGCTGACTCAGCTAAACGACCGCATCTGAAAACTCAAAAAGGGTCGAGGTTGTTTTTGGATGGGATACAAAGCTCCAGCCCACACAATGACTCAGTAATCCATTCAAACTGCAACAAAAGCTTGGCTTCCACAGAGAGGGAAAAGTGGGCCGCTCGAATGACTGCAACCGCGTTGTTCTCGGCGAACGAACACTTAGCGCACAAAGTCACCTGACCACAGCAGGGGATTTTTAGTTCCGTCACTGTGAGGCTGCAGCTCCAAATCTTCACAAAGCAAACAACACTTCAATGACCTTGGAAATGTATCATCAATATCAGGCGAGCCTCTATGCATGTGCACCTAATAAAGAAGCGAGCAGATGTATTCGTTGAAATGCTCAGAAGTTGAGTGAGGCTGAACTGTAGGTCTATTATCATTACCTACATTTTCCATCTCAGTTACCTGAGATTCTGCATATTTTGTTGAAATCTGAACGCAACAAATTCAAAGCAAAAAAACAGCCACCAATACTGCTGTATGATATTGTTCAAAAGGATTTTTTCCCCAATTTAAATTAATGAACCCTTTAAAAGAGAAGTCAAAGCCAACAGAACACTGGCATTTGATCCTGTCAGGCAGAATATTCAAACTGAGTGTGGTACACCTTAATTCAAATGGAGCACCTGAAACTTTTAAATACTTTTACATTTTCTTTATAAACTTATATTAAATATAACTGCCTTGTCTGCTGCTTTTTATGTGTGTGGTGTGAAAGTGAGAGACAGGGGGGGGGGGGAAGAGAGAGAGACAGAGAGAGTGTGAGAGAGAGAGAGAGAGAAAGCGAGAGAGTGTCCCTGGCTTAGACAGGGAAGCTCAGTTGAAGCATCTGACGACGATATTTTAAGGGCATCAAAAGTCATTGAGAGGCAATCGAGCATGATATCTGGAATGTACCATATGGGATGTGGGGAAATGTTTTGGGGTGTACCAAACTGGCTTCAGGGAGGCTGAGCAGTAACTACCACACAGCAGCACAGGTGAGTGCGTGGGAAAGAGAGGTGATGTCACTGTGCCTGACATGGAGCACTAGCAGAATCAGCGGGCTGCTGACGCATTATGAGAGAGAAAGAGAGAGAGAGGGAGACAGAGGAAGGGAGACGGGGGGGGCAGGGAGAGAGAGTGAGGGAGGGAGAGGGAGAGAGAGGGAGAGGAAGGGAGACAGAGAGGGGGGACAGGGAGAGAGAGGGGGAGAGAGGGAGAGAGAGGGAGAGAGGGAGGGAGGGAGAGAGAGGGGGGAGAGGGAGAGGGAGAGAGAGGCAGGTAAAGACACTCAGACGAAGCCGGGTGCAGAGGGAGCTGTGGCTGCTCAGAGAAACGTGGAGATCTGGGAACAGCAGGAATGGATCCTTGGATCAATCGGTCTGAAACGCTCTCTCAAGGGGACCTTTTACCTGACAAAGCAACTTCCAGGAACAGCAGCCTTCAATGTTTTGGAAGGGGGGGGGGGTGTATCTGGAGGGCAAGGGGCGGTGTTGTCATGACAACACAACTGGGAAAACGATCGCCTCCGGAGGGAAGCAAGGTCAGTGTGTTACTCCGTCTGAGCGATCCGCACGTACACACGACTGCATGCCGAGGCATGAGAGCTTCACCGGGGGTGGGGGATTGGGGGGGGTCAGTAACTCCACCGAGACTTGATTTATGAATGCAGGCTGGCTGGTCCTTTTACTTTCAAAGAGCAAAGACAGGCACTCAAAACTCCGTCTCATCTCATCCCATCCTGCGTCACCGCCTGACTTTCACCGGAGTTCCGGCACCCGCCGCGCCGCTGACTGGTCCCGCCGCGTGAAATCAGCAACGAGCCGACGCGCGCAGGAACTGGGTCAGCCGCAGCACAGCCAAAGAAGTGCCTCGGTTTCCCCACAGCCTATGAAACTGCGCAGCTGAATGAAAGAACTACCCTGCAGGCTAACACTAGCGTCCTTCCGTCACACGCAGAGCAACCGAGAGCCGAGGCTAACATACAGACAGCTGCCTCTGTCATAAAACCAGACGGAGAGTGGTTTCAGTAGCATGCCTATTTCTGACGGGAACACAGGCTGCATGTTTCAATGCAACAGAACCTGCATGCTTCCATGCAGCAGAACCTGCATGCTTCCATGCAGCAGAACATGCATGTTTCCATGCAACAGAACATGCAATGATCATCTGAGGCCAGTGGTGCAGATAACACGCACAGCGCAGAACTTTGCTTCAGACTGAAGAAAGCACCCGGCGGCCATGCAGCTGTTTCCTAAAAAGCCATGCGGCGGTTTGCTAAAAAGCCATGCGGCGGTTTGCTAACGAGCCATGCGGCGGTTTGCTAACGAGCCATGCGGCGGTTTGCTAGAGAGCCCTGCTGCGCGGCCCCACACGCTCAAAACTGCGACAGCACTGCTACGCCCGCAGCATCCTCACATGCAGGGCATGGGGCCCGCTTTGGCGTAATGGCCCTCTTCCGTCACCCGCCTTTTAGGTTAACGTGTTCAGCCTATGGGAAGTGCTCTGTTTTTACACAAAACAGCGCCACCTGCAGTAGCTCCGTCTACATGACCTTTAATCTGTTCAGCCTGAGATCAAGAATAAAACACAGCCAAACACAAGTAGGACAGCCCTGTTAACAATTCATGAGACTGCTGGGTTGTACGTAGACATAAAAAAAAAAAGAAAAAATCAATTCTTTGCGGAACACAAAAATACATCACTAGAGCATTTTTTCTGATAAAAGTTTGAGTGATAAACAGTGCTTATTGGCAGGCTACATCCTGCTCTATCCCAGTGATTGGATAATAAAGCAGTTGAAGACAGCCAATGAAGTATCAAATGTCAATGCATTGGTGCCAAACCGGAACAAAGTAGCTCCACTTGTTTACATGGCTGGGTTACTTACAGTTTGGAACCAATAAGCAAATATGTGACTATCATAACCTTTATGGCCCTACTTTCATAATTCATTGCAGCTAAAAGGCAACTCTTTTGCCCCCTACAGGAAAACCCTTTAAACAACACATTACATCACATTACATTTATTTGGCAGACGCTTTTATCCAAAGTGACGTACAATATGTGCATACCGTAGTTCTTGGCACAACCACAAAACACAGGTCCGATAAGGTACAATACTCATTATATCACAGTTATTCATAGTCATGAACATAGTAAGTCCAGTTCACACAGTAAGTATAGCCTAGGTCAGATGGTAATGTTAACATTAGTCAAACTAGGAGGCATGACAAACAAGCTACAACATCAAGATAACGAAACAAATGCAACATAAGAGCTGGATGTAATATAAGCACCACACAGTCCACAGAGACTGAGCTAAATTATATGAAAATCAGTTAGCTTACAATACATTAACAATTTAATGTTTAGGGTTTAGGGTTTCACAAACCAAATCTTCATCTGTAATATAGGCTGCTGTAGGCATATTTTACCACCAAGACATAGTGCAAAATATTTGCAGCAGTTATTTATCATGTGCAAAATGAACACCTTCCAACGCAGCACTGAATGCGCAAGACAGTTCCAGGATGCAGTGGCCCTGGCAATGCCAGTAACACCAGCATTTCCATTACACCAGTACTAACGTGTAGAGAGCAGGATGAAAAAGAACCTGGAAATGAGAGATAATCAAAAAGCATATGCGGGGAATTCATTGGAAACACATGCTAAAAGAATGTTATGTAGTGCAGCGAGCAGCTGATAGCATATGCAAACCCTATCGGAACCACAAAAGCAATGCAAGTTTGATAAAGCGAGCATCTGATTAGGGTTCTGCGCATGCTGCCCAGCAATTTCTAGGCATTAAGGCCCATAGATTCGCAGTTTGATGAACAGTGCCCCCTAGTGGTATGACGGATCAATCTAATGAGTGTACAATTTTGTAATGAATAACATTGTAGCAAATACCTCGATTCCAGCTTCCTTAGCAACAAGTCGTAAGCAGTACAATGCCAGAGAAACAACACAGGAATAGAAACGAGCGCGAGGCATGAAAACGTACACAACACACACACGATTTCCAAGGCAATTCAGCACACAAAAGGAAACACACATATCCACTGTTACAATATTTGCTTCATGTTCACAAACTTGGCAAAGTAACAGCACGGTTTTCCAACTTCTCGTAGACTATGATGTCTTGCTTGCTCGAAAGAAATACACTTCCTTTTGCCAGCATGGGATCATTTTCGTTTTTTCCATACTGCACAAACCAACCCGGCTACATACACCATTCGATGCTACTACATGAATATTTAAAGCACACTCGCCCAGCCCAACCCAACAACACAACTTCCATTTACCTTGCTATCGATAGTAAGCAAATGAGCGCTAATTATCCAGCCATCATATCACAGCATTACTGCAAATAAAAAGGAGGCATCTCCATTTAAATCCTGTGCCAGCGAAAAAACTATTAATTTACCCAGAAAGAAAAACTATTGTATATCTTTCACTCTGCAATATCTTCTTTGCTAGCCAACATGACAAATTAGCTAACGTTATGCCATCAGCTAGATAGCTACTTCTTCATTCGTCAGCCTGCTACAAAAGATATTCAATCTTTGATTGATTCATATAAATGAATGCGAGGGTTATCAAAAATAGTGTCAGTTTCCGTGCAGTTTCTAACATCTCTTGGTGCCAAATACACTTAGCGCTATTCACGATGTAGCTAACACTACAAGAAACTATATCCTTCCTAGCTAGGTAGCTAATTAGCTCATGTTTGGCAGTATGCACGCTAGTTAGACAGCTAATGAATGGACTAGTAATAACAACATTACATGCAACGTCTTGTTTCTCGATAGCGTAGCATTCCATATTTTCAATGCCAACATGTTATTCACAATCTCGGCCATCACCAAGGGCCTCCTAACGGCAACTCCCTTTCCAGTCGTTTCTTTGCCAGAGTTACTCGTCTTTTAGCGAATGTCTCTTCTGAATACTTTAGTTAGCATAGCTAACTACATATACTGGTGCTGTCATTCATATTATACCTCAATAATTTATTTTGTAAAATGAATTAATACTCACGTAATTACAAGATTCAACTGGACTTATTCTCTCCCGCAGTTTCCCCAAATCAATACTACAACAACTTCCTGTGGTGTTCCCAGATACGCCTGCCGCTTTCTGGAGAAATTTAATACATTAACTTACCCGCTCTTGATGGAAGTAGGAGATAAATTTTATTTTTAAAATAATAACATCAGTTTTACAAAAATTCTCTAAACGCTTCTTGTTTATAGCAATGGACAGCCAGCTACCAGTTTTCATTCAAGGACCCCAAACACGCATGCTCATATTAATCCGGGGCAAATGCTAAGTATGAAGTTACCGTAAATATATTCGTGCTGGATAAAACAAGGAATTGACAGGGCAAGGGTAGGGTTGTTAGGTCGTGTTTTGGTGGATATATAAATCCATACTCGCTGTAACTAGCTAATCCGATGTTTGTTCAGGAAGACTGGCGAGTTAAGAGGTTCGTCTGAGCCCTGCAGTGATGCTTTTCCCTTGGGTTCTACAGTTCAGTGGGTATGGCAGACTCTGAATTCGGTTCTACGTTAACACCAGAGGGCGCAAAATCTCTTACGGACATACATCAGACCACAAGCCGGAACTTCAATCTGCAGTTATTTCTGTGTATTTCCTGAAAAATCTTGACACCCTTTTTAAAGCCAACTGTATCATTTTAAGTAACCTGTTTAGTTGCAAATGCAACGGGAATCATATTTAACAGTTGAATGTTATGTATCTATAACTTTAAATACCTACTTATGAAACATTTTCAAAGCCAGTGAGGCACTACTACTATTGCTGCAATCAGTGACAAATTAACCAATGGGTGCCGGGTCACTCAAAGGCTATCAGGTGACATGAATACACAGAGGATTATATAATATATTACATAATGTGACATTTATGTACCTGTTTACCACTCAGGACCTCTAAATAGCATTCCAGTTCTCTCTTCAGCTTCCATTGAGTCTACTCCCCTTCCCTTTCTCAGGAATACTAGGAATACAAACTGACCTTATAATGTAATGCAATGCCTATTTTGAATTGAGGTAAAAACATTTATTGCTAGACTTTAATTAGCCTTATTAAACATAAGATTAATATGACAGTTGTGTATGTGTTAGGACCCAGGTTCTTCCTGTGGAGTCAAAGTCAGGACGATGCAGGAACTCACCAAGACAACAAACACTTTACTGAAGGAAGCAGAAGTTTATTGTTATCACACTGGCCAGCGGGAAGGTCACTGAAACACTACACAAGTTTGCGGTACAGCAACCCTCCCTGCACTGGTCTTCTAGCCTGGTTTAAATACCCTCTGGGGCCTTAACTGGGTACGCAAGTCCATTCTATCTGCGAGGGCCTATCTCTTTGTTCCCTATTTTGTACATAAACAACCTATGCCATTAGTGTTGCCTGAAGCCGTGTGGTGTAACTTCTTCCTAAGGAGAAATACTCAAAACCCATCATATGGATTGTAATTACAAATGCAAATAAATTTATATTTCTTAATTCCAGTCAGATTTGTTTCTTTTTCTTTGGATCAACATATGCTTAATAAAACAATTACATTATTATTTATTACTATAAGTGTGTATCATTTTTCACCTATAGGAGCTAGGCATGATGATTTATGGGAACATCACTACTGCTGTGTCAAGAGTACTAAATTGAAGCAGGGGTGCGTTTCACAAAGCAGGATTACTGAGTTGGCTGGATAGCCGTCTCTGGAGTAAAACCGGAGACGGCTCTTTTTACTTCAGTCCATGTTCCAGATTTGGGAGGGTTCCAGGATTTACTCAGCAGAGTTATCCAGCTAACTCAGTAATCTTGCTTTGTGACACAGGGCCCTGGTCTCTGGTGGTGTAACAGTTACTCTCATAGACAATTCCCTGCAGGGATCTCTGTATCTGCAATTAAACACCATGATGTTGTTAAGCTTTGGCCAGATGAACTCAAATTATGGAACCATAATTTTCCCAGTGTTTTTCCATGACTGGACAACTAGTTGATACATTTCCAGGTTTTCCAGGACGAGTGGGAACCCTGTAAATGCAAAATATGCTGAATGACATCATCCAAATTGACAATGGAAATGCCCCTTGACCATCTGAGCGACAGATGAGACAATACCAGATTCCCTCCAAATAGAAAGATAAAGACACGATACATAAACGGTTTCTCAAAGCTTTATTTGGGATTTACAAGGGGAAAACCATGGAAAAGACATTAATCATTAATTAATCAATGTACACATGTATGACTGCAATCAGTAACAATTCAAGTTATATGTTCAAGCCATCAAATATGCATCACAGCAAATTATTTCAAACACATGAATGCCACTGGTATGTATGAAGTATATTCATCGATACAGAAGGAGGAGCCATTCATCCTGGTTGACAAATAAAGGGACGGCATTGGGCAAAAAAAGTCAGAGAGACAAATGGAAGAATGACAAAGAGAAGCTGTCCCCTGTGTCATGGTCACTCGTTGCTCATATGGTATGGCTGTTGATAGCTAAATGTACCAAGGGGGAGAGGGCTAGTCTGAGAAACTGGACCAAATTACTCAAGTTACTCATTGTCTTCTGGCTCACAATAATGTAATTTGCAACATTCATAAGTTTTAAATATGCTGATGACCACTTGGGACTTAACTCCTCCTGCTGTATTAACCATTAATACACACAAAGAGTGCACCACTACATCCATGAAACTCCACACAGAAGGCTCTCGTAATGACTTTGTTTTACTGCATAATGTTAAAGTTCAACTCGGTTCCATTTGTTCCCATGTGCATTCAAGGACAGCAATAACAGACAGTATTAAGACCGAGCATCATAATATGCAATGTAATATGTAACTCTACATTACATTGACAGACACATTGGATACTGACAAAACATTTTGATTAACTGATCAGACATGGCTAAAATGATCTGATTAACTGACTCTTTGAGAGAAGTTAAGATTTCTGGCTTTGAACACTCAGACAGTGAAAGCTACTGAACACTAAGTACAACCTCGTATATACTTACTGGACAAAGGCACAACATGAAAGCATTATCCACAGGAAATACTCAGTGTCACTTCCTCATTTTGATGCTCACCAAAAAAAGAGTGAAAGTGAAAGGAGAAAAAATGTAATTTATTGTACATAGATACAATAGATAGGAGCATACAAAACTAGACAATCCATATAAGATGTGATTCTACTGCTAAGAGATATATTAAAGAGCATTTGTCTTTGAAAGGAGAGTATCTCCATGGTCAGAGCTCAGATTAAGTGGAAGAAATTATGCAGGTTGCCCAACATCCTGCCTATAATGACCTCAGGCCCTGTCCAAGTGCCAGTTATCTTACAGTGAATATTTCAAAAACCTTCACGTTTCATATAAAATGGACTCATACCAAATCTTATCCTCAATCTAATGCACAGATCAGTCACATTCAGAGGTTTCTAAGCTGACAACGGATGATGAAACGTGGTTAAATGAGTAGATTTCTGACCAGGTTTAGGTCGGCATCTGATATTATAGTGCATCACACTATTAATGCGTTTGCAGGGTTCCCACTCATTTTAGGAAATCATTTTCCAGGACTTTTCAAGGGCAATTTCCATGACTTAGACTTACAGACATAAATCATGGACAATGGTAGCCCAAAGCCGGTGGTGGAATGGGAGGGGGGGGGCAATGTGCAAGTACCATAACCATTCAAAACTTTGTCCTGCCGTGTAATCTCAGCAGCTAATAAAAATGAGATACAGGAAATAAAAAAATACAGGAAAATATGCAATCTCAGCTCTAAATATACTGTTTAACAGCTTGACATATAGCATAGTCTACAATTTTCCAGGACCTCACAAATATTTCCAGGACATTTTGTAAATTTTCTCATTTTCCAGGTGTTTTCCATGACTGGAAAACTAGTCGATAAATTTTCAGGTTTTCAAGGTTTTCCAGGACGAGTGGGAACCCTGTGTTTGGAATGTTGGTAACCTTTTTACCCGGGCTTGATAATTAACAGGTTAAATCACCTCAGTTCTTACGCAACAAATGCCCTCGAGCCTGTCGCAGTTAGTGATTAATGAAAAGCAAATCACTCTACCATCAAGAACATTTCTAACTATGTCCAGGCGTGACTAAACATTTATTCAGTAAACATTAACAAAATGTTAAACATTTATACGGTTAAGTGCATTTGAAATTGCCAACAAAAATAATTCATAACCATTTCCTTTTACAGTGTCCAACTCTCAATGTGATGAGCGTAGGCTCATTTTAAAAGTAGGCCTACAATGATATTGTGTTAGTTTTGACAATTGAGTGACGTTGTGATATGGACCTTGGGAAAAATGTTCCTTGATCAGCTCTAACATAGGTGCCTGTGTCAGTACAAAATCTGTTGCACGTGCAAAACCTGTTGCCTTCTGGTCGAACCCTTATTGGATAAAACGACCAATCCGCCTCCCCGGCGGACCGAATGCCACACACCTCCAACCAGAGAATTCAGCTAAAGGCTAATTCGGCATACGCCGAGACCGCTCCCTCCCGGGTTTCGGCACCGAAATGTCACATGCCAGCGTGACACCCCTGGTAGGGAGATGAGGCAGAGCCGGGGAACACCATTGATTGCCGCATGGAGAGAGAGAGAGAGAGAGAGAGAGTGCACCCACACAAACCCGAAACCAAATAAACGACCCTCTTTATACGTCCCCCTCACGGGTTCCGGGTGAAAACAATAAACTAAAACAACAAGCTAAAATAACAAAGACAAAAGAAAGTAAAACGGTGCGACCACTTTCCCGTGTGCCGCCCGTAGCTGGCCCGCCTTCCCGGCCAGGTCCAGCTCCTCCAGCATCCCAGCTGAGGATTACTTATTTGGTCTTTCCTCTTTGCTTGAACCACACTCCAAAATAAAACGAAACTAAAATCATAAACGCGCTCTCTGTGTGAGCTCCCAGTCTTGGCCCCGAACTGTGGAGAGCAGCACACCTTTAAGCACCTGGGCTGATTAGCTAACGCAACCCAGGTACGTGTGCTCTGTCCACCAGCCAGCGCAGCCGTGACCAATCCGCTTCTCCGGCGGACCAAATTCCACAAACGCTATCCCATGATTTAATATTCGTTACATTGTTTTCTGCATGCGAACGTACAAGTTACTGGTACAGTTATGCATACTTAGCATTGTTTCCGATAAGGGGTCAATATGTACCAATGACATCAGTACCGGAAATAGAACGCAACAGGTTTTACACAAGCAACAGATTTTTTACTGACTCCAGCTTGCCCGGGAGTCAAAACTCAAACTGACATTCCTGGAAATGCTTAGCATGCCTGACAGTGCTTGACGTTTTCATCTAGGCCACTGAATTTGCAGAGATCTTGTGATCCCTCGTTTGTAGTGGTCTGTCTCTTGCCTTGCTACTCTGTAAAGCGTCTTTGTGGCATTTCTCTGTAAAAAAGTGCTATACAAATAAAATCGAACTGAATTGAAGAAGGTACCTACTGATGCGGGTCAAAAAGTCTTCACTGTGCCTTTGGAAGGACCAGGAAGAGTATACAGTGCTAGGTTCTAAGGCTGCTAAGGCTTTTAATGGTGACATGAGTATGCACTCCAAATGCCATTCCATTAAGTTTTCCGTTAATCTCTTTCTGGATTGTGTTGCATGTTGGAAAGTGATATTATATATCTCCAATAATTAATTTTCACTAAAAGTAATCACTTAATTGCTCTGTAATTTCCAAAGCTAATACACAAAACCTCTTAAATTCCTAAATGTATTCAATTCAATTAAAATATTTTACTCAGAAATGGTTAAAATTAATATCCAGTAATTTCGTAGCTATTTATCCCAGGAGAGAGCTATCACCTTACGTTTTTTTTTTTTTGCCAAACTGATCAGATCAATACAATTTGTCCCTGCCATTAATGACCGGCATCACACTTGTCAAAAGAATGAGATCACCCTTTCCAAATAAGACATTGGTAGTTGTGGTTAATCAGAAGCCATTCACACCATTTTCTGCTCTACCAGATTCCTTTCATTCAATTTTCCTCTCCTGCAACTCTAATCTGTACTCAATGATACTGAAGTTACTGAGCTTGGCCATTAGGGACGGGTAGGTGAACTCCCGTATCTTGGTGTAGCCCAAGTGCTCGTACAGTTTCTGAGCGTCCGTCTGAATTATAGAGGTACCCAGGACAACTGCCAGGTAGCCCCTCTCCCGCGTGTGGTCCGCCAACGCCTGGCAGAGGGCCTTGCCCATGCCCAAGCCCCGGTGGGTCCTCCGGACGGACATGCGCTTGAGCTCCAGGCACTCGGGCTGAGTCGGGGAGGGCTGGCAGGCCACAGTGGCCAACACCTGGCCCTCGCTCTCCGCCACCCAGAAGCAGGAGTCCCCCTTCCCCATGTAGGTCTCCCGTATGCAGGCCAGGTCCTCCTTTAGGCAGGCCTCGATGTAGCTGCGGAACATGTAGCTGGCCATCTGCCGGAGCCCCGCCAGCATCAGCGTGACGGTCAGCACGGGCAGGAGGAGGGACTTGGAGCTGGTCAGCAGGGCGCAGAAGGTGCACATGAGCGCCATCTGGACCAGGGGCTGCTTGAGCAGGTGCACGAAGCAGGCGGGCACGTGCTCGATCATGCCCATGGTGAAGATCTCCTTCACCGCCTCATCGTCCTCGTCCCGGTACCTCCGGATTCGAAAGCCGGCCATGGCGACGGCGACGCCCGCTGGCTCCTTCAACACAAACGAGACGAGAGCGGCTGACAAGTCTGCACCGACGCCGGCTCTTCGGTGCGAGGCCACCGCTACTGATCTGAAGATGAAGATATGCTGGCATACTGGCTGAGCTTCAACACTGATCAGTGACCAGCGCGTAACCTGTAGATCTGTCCCCATGGCAACAGTAAACTGTGCCATGCCACTTCTGTCAGTCATGATTCATACATGGAGCAAAACTCATATGCAAAGAACCTCCAGTGAGAACCAAGGTGTGGCATGATGACAGCTGATTGTGACTGTTATGTCCTGGACATACAACTAGACTGTGTTTAAATCTGCTAATTGAGAGGCACCTGTGGGGAGGCATCGAGTGCTTAAAAGCCCCTCCTCCACCTCTCATTGGCCCCCTCTCTCTCTCAGCCAGCAGACACTGCAGGAGCAGTGTCTCCCTCATCTGCCACATTTTCCCCTTTTTTTCTTTGTTTGACTCTTAATAAATTCAACCTTTTGTTTACATCTAACCCTGGTTGTTTGTGTCCCTTTATGTTGCTCCCCTCTGAGCCGGGGTCGTAACAAGGACTAACAACAGTCAGTACTGCACTGTAGTTCCCACTAATTATCTTGTGGGCTCTAGAGAACATTGATCCGAATTAACCTCAACATCATCTGTTTACTCAATATTAAAAGAAGGTCAGATCCTCATAAGCATGTATGTTCATTTAAAGAAAAAAAAAGGAAATGAAAGGAATGGTGTCTTCAGAAATAGACCGAAGGGGGAAGTGGAATACAGTCAAGTGAACAGGCAAATGGGAATGGTAAATGGAAGGACAGGAGCTGAAGAGTGTCTGAATTAGAGAGGACCTCCACAGTGCACAGGCATTCATATGTCACGCTTCTTTAAAAAGCAAAAATGCCCAGTTTTGCATTGCTACTAAATTCAACTGAAACTACCCTCGAGCAAACACAGCTTAAATGTGCAGTACACAAGTTTGTTGTAAGAACACTTTTGTTCATATCTGGTAAAATTGTAACTGTACTGTATGAGTTTTACAGCGATAAATTAGATCTTGATCGCATCACACCATACAGAAGTACATTACTCAACTTATACCCAACAGAGGGATGGAGCAAACATAGGACAGGAGCAGGGAGATCCAGGAGAACACAGGAGAAGGTGGGTGGGGAAAAAAAGGAAAGTTTGTGGACTGGGCAAAGGTAGGGCAACTGGCACTTGAGCACTGTTTACTCCTGGGCTTGTGGTGATTGGCTAGCTCGCAGGGAGCTTCCCCCCAGGTGATCAGTGAAGATTTACAGTGATGGCAGTCCCCTATAGGAGCTTGAATAATTAGATTAGAAATAATTTTTTTAATATACGATCGGAGCCATGATATAGAGTCCTAAAAAATACTGAATTTTCCAAGTCAAGCTTTCGAAACGCACTATGACACCACACGACACCAAACGTGGCAGTTCTAGCAATCAATTTTGCTTACTTTCATTGATAACTTACAAGATCCCAGATAAATAAACTGAACAGGTTTATTAGCCTGTTGTCAGTAGACTGTTAATGAACAAATTCAGTTGTTTGGATTGTGCCAGTGCTACAGCTGGCAAGGCAATGCGCCATCCGGAATAAAGAGGCCAGAATGAGAATGGCTAACGGACACCAGATTAGTTGAACATTACAAGCATTTTGCTGCAAAATTCATCTGAAGGTGCATCTTGCTAACGCTTGGCCATACACCAAAATACAATTCAGGGTGCACTTTGTGTTACTACATACTTTAGATCAAAGCCATGCTTCTTTCACAGAGCATGACCTTTAATCGTTAACATCTATGCCAAGTGAGTGACAGTGAAGTAATACCCAAGCTAACGGTGCTAATGCTCATTTACTGCTTTATTCCTTCCTTGTTAATGTCTATTTGATACCTTCTCATAGCATGTTCTTAACTCTTTTTTGTCTGCCTCTTTTATTCTTAACCTTTGGTTTGTATAATGTGTTGAGGCCTTGTTAAATGTACTTTTAACTGAAATAAACTTGAACATGCACGCCAAGTGAGTGACATCACACTGTTTCAAAGCAATGCCTGACACTAAATCAAAGGCTGTTACTGTGAGATGATGTGTTTATATAATATATTTGCAATGGGGTTGTGTTATCAGGTGACTGCCTGTCCATTTGTGCCTTCATCTGTGAAAATGGAACCTGCCAGCTGCTAGAAACCAGCTGTCCTAAACCAAGCTTCCCTCAGATGGTGACTCCGCAGAACAAAGTCATATGGTCACATGTCACATGACTGCCTCAAGCTTATAGTACACAATAGAGTAACCCTGAGGCAGTTGAAGATCAAGGATGTAAAGCTACGAAAGCGCATTGCATTCACAAAAGAAAAAATTAGACACCTCATCTCGTAACCATGAGTTACTATCTCGTAATTATGAGATCTTTTTTTGTAATTACGAGATAGTAACTCATAATAACGATATAAGGTGTCTATTTTTTTCTTTTATGAATGCAATGCGCTTCCGTATAAAGTAGCTCCAGCAAGTACATGCAACTGGGATGGAAAGTGTTTCCTGGGCTGCAATGAAAGACTCATACTGAGAACGATTACTGAGCTTGAGACGTGGATGCACCCAGCTTTGGTTACATTTATTTTTCAAAGTCATAGCAAAGTAAGAACGTACAATTGCCATCTGAAGCAAATATTTGTAGTGCTCTTATTACTCCACCTCAAATTCTCCGCAGGACAGGGTTCAGCACTCCTTTGACAATGAAAGTCACTCCTAATGTTCGTTCTTGCGTGTAAGGAGGGAAACTATCAGAACCCTGATATCGGACGATGTAAATATGTTTTTATTAGACAACGACAACATTTCTGCACAGTAGCTAAAGAAACAAAATGAAGACACGTGTTAAGTGCGTTAATATACTCCTCGTGATGACGTTACAATGCACAGTCATCGGTCAGCAACACAGTTAGTAAACATTCGCCAGCTACCGTGCTATAGCCTAGTAAACTATATTTAATATACTGTACAGTTTTAACGCTACAAAGTCAACAGATGCAAACTAGCGATACATTAGCTATACCTTGCTACTGTACGTCGGCCGAACTCCGGCTAGCTAACGATAGATAGATACAGGCGACCTTACCTGAGATTTCGAAAAAAATGGCAGAGACGTTATCTTTATGAGACCGTTATCAACACCAGTTATAATACATTTACTATATTTTATTTTTTATACACGCTAAATGGCAAAAGAAAATGTATAAATTGTAGACGTGGCTATTGCCAAAGAAAACATGCAACTACCAAAGAGTATCTCTGGCTATAATAAGCAGAAGTGTGCACATTGGTATGATGCTAGCGCCGCCACCAGGCCAGCAGCCACTACGGCTTCCGGTGACTATCAGATCGGGAGATTTCATAATAAAAGTTCACATTTATGGTTTGTTTCCAGTAATTTGGCAGTTTTTAACAAAAAAAGTCATCTGCACCCATATAATACTGCAATTATAACATTATTTGGTTATTGTACATATTTTTAAGCATAAATTAATACATTTCAGCACTTTTGCTGATCTCAATCAATTTCGTTATTGCCTTATTTAGCTATAATCTGTGAGCCCAAGTTTGCTCCAGTGCCGAAGCAACAGATTCAAACTCAATAAAAGTGGGGCGTTATGGCTTCTGGAGAATGTGTAAATCAGATGAGTTTCAGAAAATACATTCCCCTTAGAAATTGTGACTGGGGTTTAACCCCTGCACTTTCCCTTATTTGCATAATAGGCATTACAAATCTTACCCTCTTGCAAAAACAAAGGATTCTAACTCAGTAAATGTGTGATAAAATGGGTCCTTCAGACAGCCTACTATCTAAATCAGCAAGTTTAAAATAGCTAATTCATCCCATGAACTGTGGCTGGGGTTTAACTAGCACACATCCATAAAGGAGTTCTTGTTTTAATTAAATTTGAGGTGGGGCAGTGAGGTGTTGATGAGTAAGTTGCAGATGGGTATCATTTAATCAATGTTTTTCATTTTAAATTAGGCTGACTTGAACAACTCAGGAATAAAAAAATTGGAGACTGTTCTTAGTAAGCTTTAATTGGAATTCTTGTAAAACATGCTCTTGACTTGCAAGAACCCCAGAATGCCAGCATTATTTATAGATTTTGAACACTTGTGGAAAATGAACCATGAATAAGCACATACAATTGTACTCTGAAGTATAGTTTTCACCCTGTAGAAAAGAGCATTTATCATGTTATCTTAGCAGTTCCAGACTGTAAGAGTTCAGTACTCACACATACAAGTAGGCATAGCTCATATCTCAAGAGCAACTATCATATTCCATGGATGGCACTCATAAAGATATGAAAATAAAGAAATATTTAATGTTTCAGTATTTGCTTTGGTGCAAGTTACCTGTTTTCCCCATTTTCTAAGATAAGGTGCACCCAAAAAAATTGTGGTCTTGCATACAATAGGTAACCTGCATGACATACCTAGGTGCTGTAAATTGTGTAATAACTTCTGCCCTTTTGAGCAAAGCAGTTCCTCTACCTCACAACTGTAGACAAACTAATTTTATAATTCATAATGTGTTATAAACTACTGCTACATTCGCCAGCTAGCTTCATTACTTAAAGGTGTACTGGTTTCTATAATCTGTAACAGTACCAGAGCTCCTGTGTCTGCTGGTTTCACTTCCATCCATAGTTTACCCAAGTGGAACAGTTTACCCAAGTGAAACAGTGAATTATAGTCGGTATTTGGGAGTAACAGCTTTTTGCAGAAAATGTTATACACACATATTGGTGTGAAATTAATTGTTTTCCCTCTTGTGCACTTACGAACCTGCACTTGCTTTCAAATTAAACTAATGTTAACTGATATTGAAATTAATCACAAAAGGGTATGTATTCATTAAAAAACCTTTTAGTCACCCCATTCCCCTTTAATTTAAATATCTACAGCTGAATACGCCAAACACATTCAAATGAAAACTTTAAACCTGTTCAACTGGTTAAAACTGTACACTTCCTGTATGGATAAACTTTTAAGAGATGTAACTTGCTCCGTATAAACAATAGTCAAATTTCACATATTCTGAAATATTCTGCATATGAATGAAGAGCCAATGACTGTACTCACCCCCCATAACTCTGAGAACGACTTCATGTGATCAAACCTGACTATAACTTTTGCAAATGAACACATCCACAGATCAAACACAGGAAATGCAGATATTGAGGACAAAGTGATCAAAGTGAATGAGACAAATTGGCTCTCGGTGGTATGCACCAGAATGCAGACTACCCCTTTGCACCCTCGTATAAGCGCACTAGTATTTCTCCCACTGTTACCTTACATACACCAGAAGTGAATGCAGAGACACTGACACTGAGACGGTTTAGCGTACATCAGATAAGGCTTTGACAGGCCTTCAGAAGGACCTACGGAGAGCTCTGGCTTTGCGCTGCCTGGCCCGTCGCTGGTTGATTGCTTTGGTGGTGGCGCGCAGCTTGCGTAGCCGAAGGGCCCGGAGACGTAGCTGCAGGTCCTTGGGGATCTTGCCGCCATTGGCCAGGATCTCGCGCAGCCTCTGCTTTAGCATCTTGCTGAGATAGAAGTCGCAGATAGTTGCGCGGGGCTCTGACCCGACGTGGCACCTGCGCACAGAGGGGATGTAGCCTTCGGCAACCACGGTCACTTTATATTCCCCCGGGTTCAGCAGCCTCCAGTAGTCCCCATCATCGGCTGAAAGGGTACAGAGAGATATGAGACCCTTCACTGATACTGTAACAGCTCTTGAAAATCCACATGCCTGAACATAGTTTGAGGTCCCAATGCTCAGGAATAGCGGTTAGATGGCAAACCTGTTCTTATGTGGTGGTCAAGGTCCTCCACTTTGATGATGGCGTTGGCGATACCGGCATTCGTGTCCTTGTCTCTCACCACACCCTTTATTCCACGATGAACCTGTGGTAGGCAGAGGTGAGTAGAGCAATAGGAAATATCCACTAAAACTTCAGCCTTTACTACTGAGGGACCATGACCTGCTCCCAGTATACTGAAGGGACACCAGAGCTAAGTTCAGGCTTCCCTGTTTCTTTGGCCATACTTTTTCCACAAACACCACCAAATGTAATCATTCATAATATTCCACCATTGATCTACTCCAAAATAATACAATAATACAATAACTGCTTGCAGTTCAGTTGATAAAAATAGTTTCACAGCTTATGGGCAAGATGAGATGGACAGAGAAGCAGCAAAGGTTCAGAGACCCTCACCTGCTCCATGTAGACCAACAGAGACTCCTTGTTGTTCTCCCACTCGATTGGCAGCTCGCTGGCATGGGGGAACTTGTCACAGGAGAGCTCCACCGTCACTTCGAAGCAGTTGGTGTGAAGGTAGCTGAAGTCATTCATGCCTGTAGAACAAATACAGGTAAAATTCACCACCTCAGAGCTCAACTTCTGCGATCACTGTTCGTGAAAGTGTGAAGGGAGTGTATCGCAACCCAGCAGGGTTTATGTTACGCACTGCCTGGGACCGTGTGCCAATCGCCGCCGTTGATGATGTTGTTGTGCCGCTGAAAGTCCTCGTAGTGACAGATGCGGCGGTCGGGGTTGGCCATGACCTGGTTGGTGCTGGCGTAGACGGCGGCCAGCCAGCGGAAGAAGCTGTCGTCCGGGGTCGGGGTGTGCTCCCGTGGGGCCCAGTCTCGGGTGCAGTCGAAGGGGTAGGTGACCACCAGCTCCCCCCCGTGTAGGTTAGCGCTCAGCACAAACGGGATGTCCTGCATCCAGTTGATGACAGCACGGGTCTCTGGAGCGACCTTACACAAAAAAATAAGGAATTATCAAAAAATTATTAACCAATTTTTAAGAGAATATTTTAGAGTCATAAATTTTACTGACATTTCAAGTGACACATAAGTACCACATAACAACATCCTCCAAAGATATTAGACCAATTCATTTTAGTCTAGAGTTGTTTTGTTAAATAAATACATTTTAAATATTTAATTCTGAATCAAAGGTCATTATCAGTGACTCAGATAACTCTGACTCTGATGATTCTGTAGAAGACATAATATCTGATTTTGATACTGCAATACAGACATTCAGGTTTGATCAGGTTTGAGTTAATCAGAGTTGGAGGTGTCTTCCCAAAGCCCACAACCAGAGGACTTTCTGGGAAATTTGCATTTTTGCCCAGATTCATACAAGAAGACAGATACCAATGGTGTACGTCCCTGTGCATCTAATACAAGGATATTAGACAACATGGGCTGCATGGTAACAGTGTTAGCTCTATCAATGGCTGCAGATGGATAGCACTAGCTAGCTTGGCTACTACCTTAGGGTCTACTCTAATCAACCTCTGGTGAGCGAATTAGTCCAGCATAGTCTAGTTTCCCACCCACTCCCCCTATAATGTATGCAAACATCTGTGTATCCACATTGATTGCTCTTTCTCTGTACTGTTCCCTTGCAGACAAGTGTATCTTTAGGCAATGGAATGCAGACTGGAATAATAAACCCATCTGCTGTCTTGTCAGCCCTGTATTTATTTCCTATTCCCTATTTGGGAACAATGAGGACAAGAAGTTCTATCACAAATCAAAACGACATTATACAGCAGGGATTTTTTTTTTTTTTTTACAATGACAACAAATCTTTTGCAAGAAAGTGACCTTTTCTCGGCTCTCTAAATTAAAGACTGATGTTATCCGGTGAGACCTGTGACCAAAACTTGAAGTTAAAACAATAAAAAGGACAGACTGTAGTGGAGGATCCACCACTTCTTTATGAACCTTTAGTTACTGTAACGTTTCTCAGAGATAGGTCTTCCAACCTATTTATTTTTCTAGACGGCTTTTCACATTTTTCTTCTGGTTTGGGTAAAATACCACAGCTTCAGCCATTTCCATAATGCTGTTACAGTGATTCCACCAAGTAAATAAGGGCCACATGTCAGAACGGCTGAGAAAGGGAAGCACAGACATTCTTTAGAGGGCTGTTGGAGACAGAGTGTGCTGTTTTTTCCTGTCTCTCTAAAGATGCACAATAATGTCAAAATAAGTCTTCCGGCTCACAGTATAAGCCCATCCTAAGTTCCAAAAACAATTTTAAAAGTTAACATTTAAAACAGCTTTAACAAAGTGCTTTTATATTAATTTGCTGCCTGCACATCAGATTAATTTATACAGGGTGGCGTACATAGCATTTTCTATTTTATTCTTACACAGTTGAATACTGAAGCAATGCAGGGTAATTACTTTGATCACAGTTAAAGAACAGTGTGTTACACAGCAATCTAAAACTGTAACTCTTTCTTTAGAAGTTAAGCTGTTTAATCACTAACCACAATGTTGCTGTACTTTGACCGGACTGAGTGGTATCATTAAGAAACTGAAGACATTTAAGGACTGAAGACATTTAAGGAGAAATTAGTTCAAGATTACATAGCTTACAAAACTGTCATTGGCATCGGATTGCATGTGAGAACCAGACTACAGTTTACTAGACAGGATATCTTATTTGGGCCACTCATAAGTGCTTTTTTGCATTAATCATACGTACAATGTTATAGGCTGGTCTGGTTTAAATGCCATTTTCACTGACTCACCCCCAAAGCAACAGCAGGAGAGCAATCCAAGAGAGCTGACATGGCATTTTTACTTACCATAGCCTCTTCAGAAGTATAGTACTCAGGGAGGGGGATGTAGTGGTTGCTGATTTTGGATTTGTCCTGCTCCATCTCTTGGGCGTCCCACATGATGTTGTTCAGGTCAGCGAAGTTGCTGTTCAGGTCGATCCACTCATAATTGTAGCGTCCCATGGCCCACCCGGCTAGCTCCGAGCCCTGCACAAGACCCAGGAACACGCCGAGAAGGTGATGACACTCGCCAGAGTGCAGTTATATTCTCCATCCAGTGAAGACAGATTTATATTACACATTTGTATTTAAACGAAATATATTTTCGAGCAACTTTTTATTCCTCATTTTCCTTTTCTCCCCAGTTCTTGAGTGCGCACACTAGTGCAGATGCCCATTGAGATGTGCGCTAGCAGGTACTACTTCTTTCATGCTGTAGTCCAACAGCTAACGTGCTATTTAGCAATAAGCGTGGGGCTGCTAGCTGAAGCCCACCCCCTGATAATTATGCACAGCTCAGCAGGATTCCCAGACACAGTCGCCACCGGATTCACATGGACTGGATCCAGCCTGAACCACAGGATGCGTCACTGCATCAGCCGCAAGTGCACACAACTGAGTGGGCAGGGGGCCCAAATTAATACACAGTACAGTACAAGAACAAACACACATACTAGCCTGCATGCACTGCAGTTCATACGCATGCAGGGTGTCAAAAGAGAGCTGGAGAGAGCTACTATGGCTCCAACTGCTGGGCAACAGAGATCTTACTCACACACAACTTTTTTGCTTTCACTTTTGAGACATGGGAACACTGCAGGTTTAGCACAAAAAAGCAAGACACGCATTTCCACTTTTACGAAGGTGCAAAGCAACCGGTCAGCGATGACCGCACAACATTCAGGATGTCATGAGAAGCATTTTGGCAAGTCCTCTATAAAGCACCTCTGTAGCTATGCCATTTACCCGGACCCTAACCCCAGCTAGCCCACCTTCTCGTAGGCCCCCTCGTGGCCGTCGGGGTTCATGGAGGGCAGCAGGTGTATGCGGGTGTCTTTCACCAGACGCACGACGCGCTGATTGCCTCTCTTGTACTGCTGGCACAGGTACTGCATCAGGTTGAGAACCAGCTCCCGACCCAGAGCCTCGTTGCCATGCATCCCGGCCACGTAGCGGAACTCGGGCTCACCTGCAGACACGGGCAGAACCATACACCGCATGACATTAAATTGCACTGCATCCTTTATTTACCAAGCGGACACACTCATCCAAAACCCCTTTTACATGTTGTCAGTATCAGGCCCGCCACCAGGGGGAGATCGAATGGAGCAGTCGCACAGGGTCTCCAGCCAGTCAGAGATTAAAATTTTTTTATTTTTTATTTCTGCCTTTAAGAAATGTACAAATGTTCACACATGATATTGTATTTATTATTAGTCAATCATATAGAACTAGAAATCTATCATACTGGTAGACATTAGATAGATTTGTAGAATAGTCCTCTTTTCCTGAAAGTGACCTTACGTGACACATCATTTTTGGTGCTAAATATCCAGAGAAAGAGGTTTCTCACAACAACAACAAAAAAAACATAATGGCCTTTTTATTTAAATTAGAGGTAGAACGGGTTTAAGGAAAGATTCTTAATTTTAGTGATTGTAAGATGGTAAGAATTCCATGTACTTTTTCTCTCCTTATATCTCCTCCCAAATCTCATCATGTACTTTATGAAAATCTGGGACTGGTTATGAGTTCCATGAAACTCGCATCTCTTCGACTAACCTTCCCCTTTATTCTGCTAAAACAGCCTAGATGAAAAACACATGCCAACTCCTGTGAGTAAAACAAAAGGCCCTTGGCTCAAATCGCGTGAAACCAGAGCTTTTGAAATCGCTCATAAATAACCACGTTTTTCTTCTCACTCATCTGAATTTTATCTTGTTCATAACTCCCAAGGAAAACTTTCCCAAGGAAAGACTTGCTTTATGTTTACATGTCTTATCTCCATGCTCAAAGACATTTTAGTAAACCATGGAGAGACAGCGGGCAGCCAGTTAAGCTAAGGAGCATTACAGAACAATAAAATAACATGCAATCACTGTTTCATAAACCAGTCTTGTAAACAAAAGGCTTCCACTAAAAAGAACTGTGGCTCGCGTCTTGAGCAAATTACTACAAAAATCACTTTAGAAAATATCCCGATGTATAAATGGATGTTGTGTATGCTATGCACAATAAGCCTTCTGCTATAAATATAAATAACGCAATGCAAGGAACATGGAAAAAACATCAATTCTTTTAGCTAACTGCGGCTTTTTTGACATGTTGAAGACATATCTTCCACGACATGCCCCAGATACAAGGTTTTGCTCCCTTGGAAAAGAGGTCTCAGCTTCATAACATAGTCATTTTAGGTATTGCTGGCCCCCACATGTCATAATTATTTGTTCCAGGATTTCAGAGTTTGGCCAAGAATGGTATGCCTCTTTTGGCTATTCAAATTTCACTCTGCATTATGTGTTCTGGCAAAAAGCAATGTGCTTGCTGCCAATGCTGACTGAATTGCTGGTTCTTAGGCCAATGGAAACATGTCTGTAAATGGGGATGATTGCCCCACTTTTAAAACTGAAGTGAGAACAATGAGTTATAAAACTGTAAAATATCATAAATGTGATATCACATGGACACGTATACGCACACACACGCACACATGCACACACGCACACACTCACAGGCACATACACAGACACACCACACTCACACACATACACACAGAGACACACATTCGCACACACATACAGGCACACACATTCACACTGACACACATACAAACACACACACCAGCACACACTCACACACACACACTCACCCAGTTCGTGCTTGCCAGGGTTGTCAGAGATTTCCATGACGTAGAGTTTGAGTCCTTCGTAACTCTTTCCAATGCTATAGATGCGAGTGATGTCGGGGCACTCATCACTCACTGACTTCATGAGCTGGGGAGAGAGAGGGAACACCACACTGTAAACATAAATTACAGTAGCATAATTACAGTACAGTTTGCATTGGCTGGCACTATACAAAAGGTCTTCCAACATATGGAATAATAAAAAACCTAAAATTATACATAAACTCTTTGATGTGATTTTGAGAAGTGGTCAGATCGTGACAAGCTTCATTATCAATAAAAAACAACTTGTGTAAACTGTAAGAGGTTAAAATGGCAGAAATATTATTTAGTGATTATTAGCCTCTCTCGTCACCTTTCTCATCTCCTTGTAGTTGTGGTGTCTGAAGTCCAGGTCATCCTTGGAGCCTTGCACTGTCTCCCACATGTAGATATTATTAGGATCTAGAGGATGGAAAGACCAGAGCTTTAGTGACCCTCCTGCCAAACAGCAGCATAAACATACTTCAGGCATATTTGCTGAGATGGTGCTTAAACATGTGGAGAAGTGAGTCCCACCAATGGTGAAAAATTGTGTGCTTTACAGTATCTTTGGTGGCAGGATGTGATCACCTGACCACATGCTTCTGCACCACACCTTTTACATCTTTAAATGCTAAACAGTTAGAATTTCAACACTCCAATAATCAATTTATACACACACCATATTGTATTTTTTTGGAAACAAATTTTGTCTAGTTTCCATCTGGTATACAGTAGCACTTGAATATATATCGCTGGAATAATTTTAACTGTAAAGTCCCCAATGCCCAATGACGTCACTCTGACATCTATCTAGGCTAAGGGAAACTCAATCGCTGTCTCTCTGCAGGTGTATGTGTGTGCGTCTAATTGAGAAACTTGGTGCTGACTTCTGTGTGAATTGCATTAAAGCAGTGGGAAAAAAAGATCTGAATCATAATAATATCGGCCAAATTTGAGAGGAAAAAACATTCAGAGAGAACGCATTATCCAAGCTGAATAGGTTATTTGTTTTCGGCACCGTCCCTACAACGCAGGGCCATACCTGGCAGGGGGCAACCCAACACCTCAGCCCTCAGGCATATGGTCCCATTCTCGTACCAGGTCTGGGGGTTGATGCGGATGTAGCGAGCCACCGTGGGCACCGGCAAAAGGCCCAGCACCGGGGTTTCTGGGTCCTGGTTGCCTTCAAATACCTGGTGAGACCCCATGCTATTATCAACATCTATCTGATCTTATCACCAGCCTTTACACCATCTTATCACCAGTATTTAGTGAATTTTATCACCAGCATTAATCCCATGTCATTTTTAACGCACGTCATGTAATTTACCCCATCAGCCTTTTCCAATCCCTTTAGTGCTGCTTACCCACCAGTTTTCTGTGACATTCTTTATGCAGTTAACTAGAAATAGTTTTTTTTATTTTTTAAATGTTATCTTTTCATTAGATTTTATGAATGCCTTTAGATGTGAAGAAAGAAACTGTGTATACCTGCCATTGGAATAACCACATTGCTTGCACACTAGTTGATCAAGGAAAATGAATGAAAACAGATCAAGACCAATTTAAAGGACAGTTCTCTGCGTCATCTATATTCAGCTCAACACCCGCCACTGCTGTTTACAAAGGTGGTCTATTCCAACTGTCCTAATTCATTAGATAATTTCTTGTCTAAAAGCCGCACATGGACATTACTGCGTTTATGCTGAGACAGCATGTGTTCCCCTTCAGGTCACAGGGTGTGCCTGAACTCTCTGAGAGCCAGTAAGTGGGACACAGTGCTGGGTGAGGTGTCAGTCTATTGCCAGGATGGTCTGGCACACAGGAGCTGGCACAAGGCAGCAAACTCTGTCCAAAAGAACCCCTCTTCCAGGATTGTGGCGCCTGGGTCCTGCCACTGCCAAGAACCACTTATTTTAACCTTGTGCCAGTAAGCTGGACAAAACTCCAAAACTGCACTCCAGTGGTATAAAGGGAGTGAGGAGAAACTAATGACATACACTATCTGCTTTGCTGATGTGTTCCAATCACTGATATTAAATTAGTTATATTGTAACAATCAGAGCCTGCTTCATTAGCCCGACTCAGATATTACCATTTATGGGCATTAGGGCAGCGGTTTTAATAGAGAAACAACAAAAAGGTACTGAATGACTCGAGAGCTGACTTCTGACCAATCATGATCTTATGTAGGTGGGGCTCATATTGGAGGCAGCGAATCAGGCCAGGGCAGCAGCATATCAACAACATAAGCATGGCGAAACCTCACTAGAACCATTCAGAATGGAGCATCTGGAGGCCAGAAAAGCACGCGGGTTTCCCCCGGGACTTACCGCCTCCTCTGTCCCGTTCATGCAGGGCTTCCAGTACACAGAGTCATTACTCAGCTGCACCTTGTACGTGTGGACCCAGTCCCAGCTGCAGATAAAAGCGTGACCTCCGTGAACTGAGTACATTGTTTGCACAGATAAGGGAATTTGATGTTTGCTGTTAAACTGACAAACTGAGAATGTAAGGGGAACTTTCCTAAGGCTTGTGTGATATAACACCATGGAAACTGTAATACTGGAGTACCTCCTCTGCACTGCTGCAACACAGTAAAATGTCCAGTGTTAAATCAACTCTTATACATATGTTCCCTATTGGACTCATATGTACTCTGTTAGAGTTGATTTAATACTGGACATTTTACAGTGTGTAGATGCTGCTGATAACAACAGAGAACTACGTATTGCAAGTAATTAAACTAGCGAGTAATTAAATGTGAAAGACATTTTAACATAATTAACATTTGAAACTGTATGCAATTTATATGAATTAAAAACAAAGGGAAATAAATGTTTCAATAAAACTTAAAAAAAAACATATTTAACACGTTGTGGGTATCTTTGCTTGTGACAGCATGTTTAGTGTCTTAGACGGACACGTTTACTACAGCTAACTGGTACACCTCTGAAGTTCCCATTCCTCAAAAGAGCCCTGAGGGTCACTTACCTCCAGATGGAATTGCGTCCTTGCAGGATGACTCCGGTGAAAAGAGTGGGGCGACGGGCATCCACCTCCAGCCACTGGTCCAAGTCCTCATACTGGGCACACCAGGCCCCATCGTAGAGATCCCCGTCCTCGATGCCCGACTAAAGATACAAATGTGACAGAATTGTACACATAGCATAGGGTCAACGAACTGAATATCAGTAGTTTAGCAAAACAGACTGTCACAGCTGACTAATCATGATCCCACAATGACAAAGTAAGTATTGTATTACTTGTATGTTCAATGGCAACTTAAGGGGAGCATGACGGAGTTCCTTAAACCCTTGCACAACAGGGGTGGAAAATGACAAAAAGACTTCACGTAACTGACAAAAACTTTTTCAAAGAACATTGACAAAGCACCATGGACAAAGAGTTCACATAATTCATCCCGCTTCATGTTCTTTAAAGAAAGTATCCTGTAAAGCCATAGCAATCTAGAAGGCTAGTGCAGTGCAATGTGTTTGCATTATAGCAGCATTTCACAGTGGCACATTATGAGTTGTCTTGATTACAGAGGACTATGTAATATTGGTGAACAGGTTTTAGGTTACTATATGACGTGGTCTCTTTAACAGAAGCTTTTATACATGGAGACTAAGGACATTATCATGCCTTTTGTTTTCTTAAGCATGACCAGGACTATGTGGCTTTGGGAACCCCCCGATGCTGACAAACGGCTCACCTGGATGTTGAGTCGGCCACGGTGAGGGCCCAGTCCCATCCGCTGGTACGAGGAAGCCTGGAGCTGTGTGTCCTCCACCCGCAGAGACTCCAGACCCAGGGGAGGGCATTCTGAGAAAGGAGGGACAAGACACTCACTCACAGAGCAGACACTACAGTAACAGAGCTAAGGACACACTGTCACTCACAGAGCAGACACTACAGTGTCAGAGCTAAGGACACACTGTCACTCACAGAACAGACTACAGTGGCACAGCTATGGACACACTGTCACTCACAGAGCAGACACTACAGTGTCAGAGCTAAGGACACACTGTCACTCACAGAACAGACTACAGTGGCACAGCTATGGACACACTGTCACTCACAGAACAGACACTACAGTGGCACAACGTCGCAAGGAAACCCTTTCACACATTCTGGCATGGAAGTACAATGATAAATCCAGGTTATAATAAAGTGAATGGTCACCTGCAAACTCATTTTGGAGACCTAGCAGGGCCTCAACTCAGTGACACTTTATGGCAGGCCCATACCTCTCATTCCCATGCAACATGCTGGCTCATACAATTATTCTGGAGACTGAGTCAGCATTGTGCTTATCCTTCTGATCTTGCACTCATAGACCAGTAGGGGTCCTTTCATAATCTCCTTACGGATATCCCCTTCCTCCTCCACAGTCGGGCACAGGACAGGCTCCCATTGTTAGAGAAGGCTACACTCGGTCCACTGATTTCCTTGGCTTGTGGGACTGCGCAAACTCCCTCCCGGGTTTCAGTTTATACCAGGCTGCCCGGCTGCCTGTGACGCCTGCTGGATCAAACCTCAGCGCTTTCTGCCTGACCCGCCCAGCTCACAGAGCATGCTCCCACTGTTCCCTTTTAAAAAGCAACCCCCCCTCCAATCTCCCTGCCAACAATGTGCAAATTGGGAAACAACTCTTTCCTACGTTAAAACTGAAAGGGGAAGGTTGTTGGGTTTAAATCTGCACAGCTCCATATTGTGTAACTCTGAGTAGCAAAATGTTTTTTTATAGCAAAAATATTTTTTTCTCCATGAAATGAATTGACTGCTGCACTTGTGATAAAGTATGGAGATATATTGAAATAGATTTCAGTGTGAGCAAGATTTAGACCCTGGTGTTAGTGTGAGATGGTGCTGTGTGTGCAGTTTTTGTTCAAATCTTGGGGGCACATTGCTGTTCTGAAACTAAGCCATATACGGTATTTTAAATGCGTACACACATTATACATGAATATTTCATTGTATATGTATACAAGGTAAATTGCCTGATTAAACTCTTAGCACCATGAGAAATCTTAGCTAGAAAAGTATTTGGAGAAATAATGTACTTATGTGTGAATTCAGGGAATATTCTGGTTTAAAGAATCAAATTCCTTACAATCCCAGTGTGCCATTAAAAACGTATTTGCAATGAGGGATTGGCTGAATGAAGAACACAGACTGAGGTTAAAGGAGGGAACGGCTGGAGTACACATGAAGAAGCAGCTCTCAAAAAGTGCCCGAAAAGTCCAGGGAACTTGGAAAATAATTTCTGTCAGTTCTTAAATAATGTGATTATCTACAACTTTAAAAGCATCCAGACTTCCCACATAGCTGCCTGTGTGACAGCTTGTCTGCCTCTTCACCTCAATTTGGGTTTGACTTTCTTAAATCTGAGACCGGCTTCCAGCGAGTGATCTGTTTAAGAAAAAAAAAATTCAAGGGAATTTCCAGTGAAATTATGCAAATACCTGGTTTGTGCGTGGGCTAGATCTTCCCCACCAGAGCTTTGCAAGCAGTTCAGAACACTGTTGTGTTTCAGAATATAGAACGGGAATGTTGATTGTTGTAGTCTGATTGTGATATCAAGATCGGTGGTCTGAGTCCCTTAAGGGCCTAGTACTATGTTCAATAACCCTGGTTCTAGAGAGAGACAGAAGCTACCCGTATTTACCTTCATCTAAAATCAGCAATCAGTTCAGACTCAGGGTGCTCTCAGCTGCTATGAAATGATGTCTAATTAATCAACTGCCCAACACATCTTGTGGTTCTCAAGGAGGAGGGTTGGAGGATCCTGCTGACAGTACAGCAAGGCTGACCATTCCTGACACAGTGATCAGTGACTTCAATAGCCAATGTAGCTGTGAAGCTGAATGGGGGTATAGATGATCTTTTTAAACAAGATCCCATATGTAGAATTAAGATGACATGTCAAAAATCCCTGAGCCGACTAGAGAGGTATTCAGGTGCCATTGATATGTATGTTGTGTATGTTCAAGAGAATAAAGAACCTCTCCTTACCAAGTAACTTTCATCATGATATCACAGAACATTAACATTATTCTTTGTTTCAAGAGCTGCATATTTGGAATGTAATCCACCCATTTAAGACAAACGCTTCCAATTTTTTGTTTTATTTCCAGCCATGTCAGCAGATATTTGTTATGCAATCCTTTTCTTCAGAAATTGCAGTTTTGGTTTATTTATTTTAAAAACCACTGCGTACGGCATTAGACCATTGCTCATTGACCTAAATAAGTTAGGAGGGCAGCCAATAAGTTGCTGTGGAAAATTATGTTTGGAGTACAGCCAAGGCATCCAATCCCTGTTCCAAGGGACTCCCTCCAAACCCAGGTCCGTGTTCCATAGTGAAACCACAGAAGGGAAAAGAAGAATGTCCACAAAAGATAAGAATTAGCTTGCAGGCTGCAGTATCTCTGTTCAATGCAATCTCATCTGATAATGAAAATGAGATGTACTCTTTGTTGCACTATATGGGATATACCCCTTAGTTGAAGTTTGGATTTCAAAAGGCAAGTTTATCACACATTCCTTAAATCCAGCACGTTTCAACTCGAATAGCGCCGTTCTGGTCCATGTTGATAAAAGCAAAGCGTGATGTTTGAAAGCGAAGCCTATATTTCCAAAGACATCCTTGATAAGCTGTTTTGCAGTACAGGTGTTCAGTGTTCTATACTAAATATTATGTAAGCAAATACTATGTTAACCACTTGTCTGGGCCATTGGGCCAAGGGATAATAAAGCAGCCAATTTCTCAGGCTGAATGACAACTGAAAGCCATGCAAGAGAAGCACTAGCATGGTCCCATGAGTGTACTGATAGAAAGCAGGCACAATATCTGTCTGAAGTGCCAGACACTGGAACACTGGAACACAGGGGTTAACGCAAACTGAGAATAAGCAGTAACGGCCTCAGGCTTTAATTTGGTTGGATGTGTTTCAATTTCTCGCCCCACCCCCTCTCCCCCCTTTAACCCATTTCCTTAAGACCACCCCCCCCCCACATTCCCCCTCTGCACTCCCAGAGCCAAACCTCCCCCCGATTCCCACATCCTGTTCACAAACTCTCCGCGTGGGCCTCCGACTTCAAAACACTGGGAAAGAGGGTTCCAAGGACGCAGCTGGAGAGAGGGGCTGGGGTTGAGGTCACTGTGGGATATCAGTCTCGTGCTGGCGGGGAGGTCGGATGTAACCAGAGAAGAAGACAGCACAAGAAGAAGTAAAGAGCTGCATGCAGGACAGGCTGGTCATGCATAACCACCCCATTTTCTCACGAAGGAAACATCCAAACAGCGCACTCCCAGCCCCAATTTTGAGAGCTCAGCAATCTTTAAGAAGTGTATCCACTGCTGACATTGGTGATTCAGATAAAATCTGCTACTTTGTTCACGATTTATTTCATTTAAAGCTTAGTAATCTGTCGGCTCTACCTAGAAAAATACTCGAAGATGCCAAAAATCCAAAGGTAAAGAAACGAAAATAACAAAGAAGCTACACACTTTGATCTCAGGGGACAACACAGCTGCCAAAACCATTTGCTTTGGGCACAGGTGGTGTTGAGATCAGATTTTTCATAAGTACCAGGATGTCTTTTTAGCTCTACCCAAAGAGTTAGTATTTATTCATTATTATTATCAGTATTAATGACTACATGAAGGCATGAGACACAAAAATGTATTTTTAACAAATTAATTTACGTCTGTTTATTCCATAGAAAACTACTACAATCATATAAAATCAGTGGAAATAACCAGTCGACTTTTATCATTCAATCTGGTGCAGTCCTTCCTAAATTATATTTACACAAACGAATTCTTCCCTTCCCCCACCTGTGATGAGGTATCCAGTGCCAGGCAGAGCAGATAATGGCACGCGCAGATGTGATATCTCTGTGCATCTAGAGTCTGTACATTCAGCCCACGGCATGCATGCACCAAAACACAGATCACAGCTGAAACTCAAGGCTTCCTTTTTTTCCTTTTGAGAATCCTCAATCTACGATTTCCAAAGGGTGGTCCCGCCTTCCGTCGCATGAAAAGTTTTATTTAATTTTATTTATTTATTTATTTATTTATTTGCTCAGTTCGGTCTGTAATAAAATCTTATGGTTTACCATTTAGTGTATTTTTTATGACTTTCAGATGTCGACAAAGCAAACGAAACCAGTGTTTACAAGCTGCAGTCACAATTAAATAACAACCAATAAACTGGAATGTTTATGTGCTATTGTTAATACCAGCTGATTGAATCAACATGAAATTTACTAATATTTCAACGAAATCTTGCGCGTACACCAAAGCGCGCTGATTGGCGCCTGTTATTCCCTGCTAAAATGAGTCAACCAATGAGAACAAAAGACGATCAACAGTTTGCTTTTACGATGCCCTGCAGCGTAGTAAGCACCTAGAAGCAATAGCACATCTTAAGCAAGGCTGCTTAGTTTTTTTTATTTTTTGGTTTTTTATTTCGTGCATGAGGTCTATCAGGTCAATAAAATTCACACATGAAAACTTTCTGAAAACATAAAAACCAATTAACTTTGCATTGCGGGTAGTTACATAATTATGTTCTGGATGTATATCAAAGAGTATTCTAGGTTAGATATTGAATAACGCACCAGAAAATTTTACCTGCTCAAATACAACCCAATTTATCCAAATGCGCAAAGAATTCAAACACGCAGTCCACCAAAAGTGAGATTGCATTAGTAGATTAGTTAAAAATAATCAAAATACTTCGGATACGAATGATTTATGGTGTAAACATCACAGCACTGTAGAGGTGGAGTCCGACATCTCACCTAGTTCTTGTGTTTTATCTTTGTCCTTTGTCTCCAAATCCTTATCTGTGCCACCCATGTCTTCATCACTGAAACCTGCGTCGGCGGTATCCTTGGGTCGTTTTTTTGTTGGTACGACGGGCTTGGCAGTTGTGGTTTGCTTGGCAGATGCTGTAGGTGTAGAACCGGCACTAACTGTGCTATTGAAATTCGTTGTGTAGTTAAATAAGGCTGTAAAATTCAGGTTATTACTGACTGTGACAGTTTCATTGTTAAACACAGTAAAACAATAGGACGTCCTAACAATGAAAATTAAAAGAAAGCAAAACGATACCCCAACCCACGCCATTTGTGCTCCGTTGTGCATCACTGTCAATGTTATCTGGTGAAAAATAAGTTTTTCTACTCTCGATAAAGACTCTCGCACATCACCGTAATACTACAAAAATAAGCGCCGCAAGTTGAGGAATTCCGAATAGACGATCGGACCTTACCGTAATTTTTAGAAGAGAAATATCATACTAAAGTGCGTGCTGCGTTCCCCGAACAGGAGGAGAAGGGTATTCCTTTACAGTCATTCTCAGTAAAGTAGTTTCACGTGTCTTTGACCGGTCAAGGTTCTGGAAACAGCAGAATTTCCACAGTGAAATAATTATTATTGGAACATAGTTCTTCCTCAGCTCTTTTTGCAATAAGCACAACAATAATGAGAATATTACCTGTTAGCATTATAGCGACGTGTCCTTTATCTGATCCGGAATTAGACACTGATTATAGCAACATATCATGTAGGGCACTTCCATGTTCAGCAGGCATATATGTATATATACACACTACATGGCCAAAAGTATGCGGACATCCCTTCTAACTAGTGGTTTTGGCTACTTCAGTAACACCAATTGCTAGCAGGTGCATAAAATCAAGCGTACGGCCTTGCAATCTCCATAGACAAACACTGGCAGTAGAATGAGTCATACAGAAGAGCTCAGTCACTTTCAATGTGGCACTGTCATAGGATGCCACCATCCCAACAAGTCAATTTGTCCTGCTAGTGCTGCCCGGGAGAACTGTAAGTGTTGTCATTGTGAAGTGGAGGAGTCACAACAGCTCAGCCGCAAAGCAGCAGGCCACACAAGCTCACAGAATGGGGCCGCTGAGTGCTGCAACACAGCGCGTAAAAATAGTCTGTCCTC
Source organism: Anguilla rostrata (assembly GCF_018555375.3). NCBI lineage: Eukaryota > Metazoa > Chordata > Actinopteri > Anguilliformes > Anguillidae > Anguilla > Anguilla rostrata. The sequence continues at coordinate 13,906,536 of NC_057937.1, forward strand.
AGTTGCAACACTCACTATCGAGTGCCCGACTGCCTCTGGAAGCAACGTCAGCACAAGAACTGTTCCTCGGGAGCTTCATGAAATGGGTTTCCATGGCCGAGCAACCACACATAAGCCTAAGATTACAATGCTCAATGCCATGCGTAGGCTGGAGTGGTGTAAAGCACACCGCCATTGGACTCTGGAGCAGTGGAAACACGTTTTCGGGAGTGATGAATCACGCTTAACAGGAGAATGATACCTGCTTGAATGCATAGTGCCAACTGAAAAGTTTGATAGATGGTCTGGGGCTGTTTTTCATGGTTTGGGCTAGGCCCCTTAGTTCAAGTTAAGGGAAATCTTAATGCTACAGCATACAATGACATTCTAGAAAATTGTGTGGTCCCAGTTTCCTAGCAACAGTTTAGGGAAGGCCTTTTACTGTTTCAACATGACAATGCCCCCATGCACAAAGCAAGGTCCATAAAGAGACCACTCCCATCTGGATAGAAATGTTTAATCATAGGATAAAGGTGATCACTCAGAATAACCAAATTGATTTGTATGACTATTGATTTGCAGTGACCCTTTCCTCAAAGGGGACAAGAGAACCCAAACTATGCCAGGAAAATTCCCTGCTTATGCCCATAGCATAGCAGAGCCACCGGACCCCCTCACTGTAGGGGTCAAGCATTCAGGCATGTATTGTTCTCTTGGTGTACATCACACATGCACTCACCCACTTGTCGAGAACATGAAGGATGACTCATCTGACCATATCACATTTTTCCACATCTCTGTAGACCTGTGCCTATGGTTTTTGTACCACACTGAACTCGCAAATGTACATTCGTCTTTGTAATTAGGGGTTTATGCATTGCAACCCTATTATAATTTCACTATGTAATTGTTGGACTGCTCTAGCTGACAGTCTGATCACACACTGCATTGACATTCTTAGTTACCTGAGGAGCTGCTCTTCTGTTTTCCCTTAAATATCATACTAATGCATGAGCATCAAGGTCATTGAATGTACGCTTTCAACCACAATTTCCGACCCTATTTACTGAAGTCATTCCAACAGATCTGAATGCAGATGTCACTTTAGTCACTGTTCCTATTGAAACGTTAATCAGTTAACCAAGCTCCTGCCATCCGTGCCCCAGTAATGAACCCTCTTTCAAAGTCACTTAAATTTTTCTTGCCATCTTGACCCAAAATCGAGGTCGAGAATAAATTCTTGTTACAAAAAAAAAAAAAGTCAATAAACTGATTTTATGTTGCACATCTGTAACAAAAAGCAACCAAGAAAACATCTGACCAAACCAGTAAGAGTGCTCTGATGTCTGCTTGAAGTAATGCTGTGAATCCTTCTGCCCTGCAGCTTATAGAAAGTGCACTGTTGCCATCTAGTGGAACCTTGATGTTCCCAGTTGTACCAAATCACAATGGAAGATGATTTGCATAGAAATATGTTAAGGGTGAATCGCAAAACAGAAAAGCTATTATAGAATCATAAAAAGCATTTCCATTACATTTTCCCCTTATCCACATTATATTTACTTACATTTTGTCTTGTCATTTTGACAAGTGAGTTCGTGTCTTTATAGAAAGAACCCCAACCAGAAGTATAAACTCAACAGGATAGTTGATTCAGATCAGATATGAATTGATCAAATACTTCACAAGATTAGCCACTAGCAATAATCAGTATCACAATGAAAAGGACTCCTTTGCTTTTATTTTTCTTTCTTAACCTTGGAGCCAATTGCCCTCCATAGTTATTAGACTGTAGCTTCACTTCATAATGTATGCAGTCATACAAATATGGGAAGCCGTTAAAATTAAAGCACTAGCATGTTTGACAAAGTACAATGCCACATTATATCATATACAGCCACATTATATCGTATATAATGCAGGTTAGAAGACAGCCAAATACGTTAGCCTGTCAGGAAGCGTGGAGGGGTTGGACCTAAACGCAGGTCAAAAACACAAAACTCCAAATGAAGGGAAACAAAGACTTTACTAAATCAACAGGGAACAAAAGGTCACGAGGGGCAAAACCACAAACACAAAAAGATACTTAAGAACCTAAAAACCAAAACAGAACACAGGCAAGGCGGAACACTGGCAGGACAGAAAACACACAAGGCACAAGCGGAACCGAAACGGGCAGAATACATACATTCAGGAGAGAACACAAGTGGAAACAAACACAAGGAAACCAGAACATAGACAGGAACGCATGGCGCAGATTTGAGGAGGGGCGCACAGAACAACCAGACATACCGCAAGAATCCAGCACCTGAGTCAAGGAAGAGGGCAACTTAAATAGAACACACTGACGAGACACAGGAGGGCACCATGAACAATCAGGCCACGGAAGGGGAAGGGAAAACGAGACAGCCAGAAAACAATGATTAGACAATTGGAAACAATCATACAATTAACACAGGGGGAGCAGGACACAAAACAGAAGTGCCGCCATCTGGCGGCCCAACAGAGAAAACGCAGACAGGAACACAGGACCATGACATAGCCAATTATCAAGAGGAGGAAAAGGCAGCTAAAGACAGTTCTCAGTGAAGGAAACTATTTCTTGATTTGTCTTAATTTTTCTGAAGCAAAACTTAAAATAAACAAAAAAGAAAATCAATGACAAATGGCATTTGCTCTGGCTTTACTTCAAAAAGAATACCAGGACAGGAATAAATTAATAAGCACTCCAAGCTGACTCTTTCCAATAATTAACAGGCTTTAGTAGACAGGCTACAAACATTAGGTATTTGATTACAATATAGCCTTATATATTTTGACATTTATTTCTGTGAAGTAAGAGAACCTCTAGGGCTGAAATTAGATTTTAGGTTTCACAACAGGGTTAGGTTAGAGCAGGGGTACACAACTCCAGTCCTAAGGGCCGGTCTACATGCTGGTTTACATTCAAACCAGATATCTTAGATTTAATTTTCTGATAGCTCTATAAACTGAGCTGGTTAATTTCTGTCCTTGAGCACAGTAAAATCAGTAGGATAGACAAGCAGCCTGTGGCTGTAGCTGATGCTTATATAAATGTCAAATAAATATATCCCTTCATCCATTATCTATACCCGCTTATCCTGGGCAGGGGGTTGATGGAGTGCTATCCCAGCATGCATTGGGCGAGAAGCAGGAGTATACCCTGGACAGGTCGCCAATCTGCCTCTGGGAAAACACCATTCACTCACACACTCAAACCTAAGGGCAATTTAGAGTCACCAATTAGGCTAACCTGCATGTCTTTGGCCTATGGGAGGAAACCAGAGTGCCCAGAGAAACCCATGAGAACACAGGGAGAACATATAAACTCCAGGACCTTCTTGCTGTGAGGCGATGGTGCTACCCACTGCACCACTGTGCTGCCCAGATCAATATATGATTGAGCTAATTAAATACTTAAGAGTACAAGTTGGCATAAAATCCTGAAATGGAATGGCCCTTGTTGTGCACCGCTGGGCTGGGGTTAGGGTTAGAAAAATTGTGTTAGTGTTGATGCAAGAACACATTTATATTGTGGTTTTGAAAACATTTTGGAAAGAAATGGACAAGTGAAATACAAAACTATTTCAATCTGTTTTCAATAGTTTTATCAGCAAAACAAGGGAATATACTTAAATGTCATCAATATATATTACAAATTTGTATTAAAAAGGCAAAATGATGACCAGGATGCCATAAACAAATGAGCAGATTTAAGCAACTGTGTATAACACATGTAATGAAAGATTTCAACTGATACATTAAATCCTGATACATTTAATATCATTTATCAACTGGCAGTGTAAACTCCATACTTACTAGAAGATGTTATGATGATGATGACAAAGATAATAATTAATATAGTTATTTTGAGTTAAATTATTATTATTATTGTTATTATTTTTACATCCACACTTAAGTACTAATAGAAATACAAGGGAGGTCATAAAAAACAAAAACAAAAAAAAAAACAATTCAGTGAAAACAATTCACCTCAAAAATTGCACAGGCCTTGAATTTTCCACTAGGTGGCATCACATGACCAGGTCTTTAATTGCCAGCTGAAAAACCTCAGCTGTGTCTGGAAATTAAACTCACAGTTAATCTCTGATTTGAGCTGAACAAGGCCAGGACATAAGCAGACCCACTATGTCCTATTGAAATTCCTGAATCAGTGTGTATGTTTGGTATGGCAGCCGTAGTCTGCATTTTGTTTAGGCTCAACTGGCTACATTTTGACCACATACAAACATTGTTTTTCCGTTTCAATTCATCTGTGGCAGGTATTGGTTCACAAAATTACATTCTTTAACATTTTTGCAGGGGAAATAGTGAATTTAGGAATATTTGTATCAAGCACATGCTTCCAAACAAACAACATCAAACAAAACTTTACTTCAGTTATCTGTCATTGAAATAAGTGAAATGGGTTATTCCGCAATATATAGACATGAGGTATTCGCAGGAAAATTTCAAATTTTAAATGGAACTGTTTCTATGTTATTTAATCATCGTCAACACAGGAAGACCTAATAAAAACTGCCTGCATGGGTTTCCTTTCGGCTTGTGTGAGCATCCCTTACATTGCCGTGAGTAAGGAGGACTTATGTACACAACTAGTATACATTCACCCAGTGCTGTACTATCTGCTCTTTATCAAAAATCTATGAAAGTAACATAATTGATGTTTGTAAAGTCACAAGATTTTAAAAAATGTTCTCAAAAATCATCCAAAATTGTTGAAGGAAATATTTAGCATATTCCCTACATTATATATAATATATATTATATACAAATTAAACACATTTTATGTTGCTTTTAGCAATTTGCTGGACACGCCATTTTGTGTTGTCAGCTCTACTTTCAATTTTGTGTCCTTTTTGCCTAAAAAATTACTATTTTAAGCTCTTTAATATGCATACATTCCACTTGAGAGTTTGGGAACTGAATAGACATTTCTAAGCATCAATAGGCTTCTATAAGTTTGCACTTCTTCAACATTATAAGATATTGAGGGGCACAATATTAAATGCACTTTAAAGTTAAAAAAAAAAATCACCATAGAGATCCTTTTGACAAAAAGGTTCTATGCAATGATCACATGTAGCACCAATACAAATGAATATTTCAATATGTTATATTACTCTTAATTAGATATTGTCTATTGTTATAGGTATACATTATATTTTTATTCCAAAAATGTTTCTAGCAGTTCTGGGGTATGCAGTATGTGAATGCTAATCCTGTATACTTGGAACCAATAAAATGTTCCCCTGTTCGCCCACAGGTCACCTGTGATGTGCTATTCATGACTATACCATTTGGCATATATTTGCAGGCAATACCCACGGTTCATAGGTACAATCTTTTATTCCGTTTCATTGGTCGTCCTAACAAAGTGCGGCAGCCACACGTGTTCCTTCCGGAGGCAAACCAGCTGAAGTGAGCCACATACCAAGCCGCTCTTGATCTGTGACCACTTTAACAAACAGCCTGCTGGGTAATTTCAGCAGTAGCAAACCAAAGAGAGGTGCCGCTCGCAGCTCTGGAAAGAGAGCGGAGATTAGAGCTCTGTGCTGCATTGAGCTTTGTGGGAGATCCCAGTGTCCCTTCCCTTCACACTCAGAATGGTCCACAGTGTGTCTCACACCGTCAATCAAACGATCAGCGGGCAAAGAAATTGAACTAAAACATGAAAATGCAGAGAGTGCTTTAGTTTAGTTTATTTAGTTGTGTAAATGGGCCAAGGTTTGGATTAACTTCCAGAAATGACAGAATTGTTAAGGAATTGACCATAAACATTATTTGGGGAGCTCTACTGTTTCATTTAATTGTCCAAAACAGAAAAGACCAGAAGTAAAGCAACAGGACACAGACCAAATCTTTTCCCCATTCATTCTTGATTGTTCATTAAAACAAGCCATAGCACAGTGAGTCTGTTTTTTTTTCTAAGCATGTAGTTGTTACTTACTTCCCCTGGTGAAAAAAAGCAATTCTGTTCTGTGCAGTAATATAAATTATTAACCCAAAACAAAGCTTAGAAAGCATTAATAAGCTGATTTTACAAATTAGCCCATCTAATCATTTGTGAGAAACAAACCAAATAGAAGAAGGCTGGTGTGGAAATGATAATTATTTCAGTAGCTTTTGCTCATGGCTGTGCATCTACGATTGTTTACATTACCTCTGTGCAAGGCACTTCATTAAGGCAATTTTGTTCAATTACTGCACAGTTTAGCCTACCAGAGTGTGTTTCCTTGGTTTCACTCTGGGGTCATTGGATTTAACCCCTTTAGTACTGAATCCATAACACACACTTATGAATTCATGCAAATGCTACTTTTCAACAATTCCTCTGTGATTTGACCATTTATTGGTTTCAGTTAAATCTTTTTGTTATAATAATACATATGTGGTGATGGTGATAACATTCAGTATAAATATAAAAAAAAGAAAAAGAAGTAACCGCTCATTATTACGTTGATATTCATAACCCTAAGCTGAAGACGAACCTTGTAGAAATCAAACACCTGACTGCAACCACAAGGAATATTAATTGATTTATATTTTTTACAGGCACACATTTCCAGATTGAATTTTTGGAGGCTCTGTACTTTCTGTTCAGTTAGACTGAAACACAATTGGCAGTAAGTTTGGTTCTTAAAAAATGAATTAAGCATTTATATTGTAAATATGAATATCAATACTCATAGTAAGCACTCCTACACTTCCCTTATAGGTAAAGTTTTGTTTTTTAAAATAGGCCTGCACATACATATGAATGTATAATACATAGAACAGCAAAGTGTTGTCATCATTTCTGTTTTACCAGATCATTTCCGGTTCCATTTTTATTTTTTTTGCCTATGGCTAAAATGAATTTGATAAAGGACAATCATTTTGTCCTTTAACTATGTAAAACCTTGACATTAGAAATTCTGCAGGGTGAATTCATAATATGTGTTATCAACACAATCTAGTGAAATAAATATGTTCAGGCTTAAAAACTGTTACATACTACTTCAACAAGAAAAGGCATCCATATGAAATCCAAAGATCTTAAGCAAAATAGTCAGTGTTGGTTTTGGACGTAGTTCAAGGTAATAATTTTATTACCCTATTCATTTTCCTGTTAGTCTTACAAGGAACTGGAATTTCTTATTTGGGCACAAAATTTACATCACACTTCGGTGGTCTGTTGCTTTTATTGTTTTCACTTACAGCAATCAACTACAATTCCATTACTATTAAATGAATGGTCGTCGACTGAAACGTGGCATTGTACTGTTCATCAGAATTGTTCTGGTTCATATCCCGAGTGGGATATTTCCATTGTGTGTTTAGCAGGGTATGCAGCCTAAATGGCTTCAGTAACTATCCAGATGCATACTACGTAAGATGTAAGCTATGGCGCTCACCCAGGGTAAGACCATCTGCTGAGCAAATACATAATTTAATAATGACAGTTAGGACTCAGATGCCTGGATAAACCCCACACAGAAAGCCTGTTAGGTACTGAGCAAACATACACACTCTCCAGAAACTTATAATCTCAGGCTCAAGAGTGCAATACGGTCAACGTTTAAAGCGTTTGACCGGGTTCCCCGGGGTCCGCCTGCGGTAAGCGCGCATTTAGAGCGAACCTCCCCGTTCTCCAGAGACCGGACTCATTCGCGCTTCAAAAAAGAGAGAAAAAAAAAAAAAGTTAATGAAAAGCGACTCTAAATTGCGTGAAAAGCAGGCTCCTGAACCCACCCTGCCCTCAGCCACCTAGCGCATGCCGTTTCCAGTGGCGCTGTAGTTTTAATACATCATGCATAATTTACTGAATGAAAGATGTATGCGTGTGCTCGGCTGTTTCAACGCGTGTGCCTTGTGTAGCACAGGCTGAGGAAAGAGTTAAGAACAAAATGGCTTTGTGCACGCGTGCGTTTGCAGGCATGCCTATGTGTGTGCGCATAATATGTGTCCAGGTGGGAGAGTGCAGACTGTGATGTGGGGTCAAGAAAGGCTGTATGTAAAATGATTATGTGTTCATGGTTGGATTCAGCTAATCAATAGTTGCACTTGTAAAATGAATTGCAGCACATGGAAATTTACTTTGACAGGACTTTATATTACCGAGCTGCTGACTGTGGAATTTGCCTGTCCATAAAATCTTTATTAATGTAAACTGTAAATAAGTATTAATTAACCTCAATGACCTTTACAAATGTACTGAGAATGTCAGTGTCTTTCAGTCATAAAGTGTTGAAAACTTTCTGAATATATTTTAGGATATGCTTTCAATCTGAATAAGAACACACGTACACACACAAATTCTAGTTACCTGGATACACCACTTCCTTGACAAGCTTTTACAGTAGGCGTGTTGACCCGTCCCATGTCTCCTCTCATATCACAGCTCAGCCCTGACGCTGTAAACCCCGACCAGCCTCCAGTTAATGGCACCACAGAAGAAGAGCGACGAGTGGAGGACCCGAGCGTGAAGCTCAGCCCTCTGTACTTTCACGTAAAAAGCCAGATACAATATTGATGGGACACACAATTTCCCACTGACCCTCGCTTGGCTCCTCTCATGTTTCATCAACAATTCATGAGCCGTGTCCCCCTCTCTCTTTCTCTCTGTCGCCGGACTCACCTGCAGGCCCTCCGTGTCATCCCTGCCATCCTGCAATATCCCCACTCCCATGGGGGGGGAGGCGACTGAGAGAAAGGGAGAAGGACAATGGGAACAACAGGAGGACTCTGGGAAATGAAGGCTTCCTCCAGGTCAAACAGAAGGCTAGCGGAGGTGGACGGCCTGTAGCACCAGAGGATTGCATCTGTGGCACAAGCCCACCCAGAGGGCCTGAAGATTATAACACTCTAATCTATCTGTTCACTGTGTTTTTTTTTTTTTTTTTTTTACTGCTCCATGTGGGGAGTGTTGGGACTGATGATGTTGGATTGCCCTTAATGAGATTCTTGAAAAATAATGGCTTGCATTCAAAATTCTCTGACTGAGTCTGGGTTTCAGTAAAGGCACTCAAAGCTTCGAGATGGTGTTTTGATGTTGTGTGCGCAAAGCTGAGGCTCTACTGAACAATGGGAGGAGTGTTATTTATGAGCTGGGGAAAATGGGAACATTTATAAATCTCACATTTATTAAGCGCACAGCTGTGCTGGAGTTCATTGAGACAGTTTGTTCTGATCTACTTTTGCACTATTTTTAGGGAACCTGTGGGCACATTGTAACCTTGGTACTTGAGGGCCACACTGCATGCAGTGGCATTTTGCATTGGTTCCGGAGGGCTAGACTTACTGCTGGCCTACCCAGCCCTGGCACTGAAGGACCCAATGCCTGCAGGGCTACTCAACCGAAGTCCTGTAGGGTTGCAATGCCTTAGGAAATATTCAGTTCAGCTCCTGGTATCCAGACTTCCTGCATACACTTTATAAACACAAATAGTTTGAAAAATATGTCTTCCCACCCTAGTTCTGAGTTTATTTGTGGACCAAGGTGATTGGATTTGACACAGCTCACACACAGTAAAATGTTCAGTGCTAAATCAACTCTTACCTATTGGACTCATATGTACTCTGTTAGAGTTGAATTAACACTAGACATTTTACTGTGCACACCTGGAGTAAATTCTTGAGGAAAACAAGGTAATAAAATGTGCGGCCTAAATTTGTGCTCCCATATTAATTTAAATTAGCACTCACCCATGGAAAACATCTCGACTGACAATTCACTTTAGTCTGAACTGTAGTTTAAAAAAATGCTTTGTCTAGAAATAAGGCGTTTGCTATGAGTACTTATTTTGCGCATTTAAAGCCACTGGTCTTTTCTTTCCCTTCAGAACGCAATAAGCATTTATTCTCCCTCCTACCCTTTGTCCTTTGAATATCTATCCTCCCTCCTCCCTCTCCTCCCTCTTTTTTTATCACTAGTTTGCTTGATCCTGTCATATTATCTTTATTGAAGATGCAGTCTGCCACCTCCCTTACCAGGCTCTCTAATAACACCCCCGCCCCTCCCTGCCCCCTCTCATTAGCCCGCTGCTCCGGCTAATACAGATGGGAGAGATTGGGCCCTGTGCCTGTGACTCAGAGAATTAAGCATATATTCTTCCAAATGATAGGTTATTGTCATCCTTTGATTGTTGTGCACATAGTGCCTGAACACCACACTTTCTTAATTCTCCAGTAGGGCTTAGTGTCCAAAATGCATCAGCATCTTTTGTTCAATGAACTGTTAAGAACTTACGGGAGGCCTAAAGAAGGGCTAATTTTTCTTGTAGAAGATATTCCTTTAAATTTCTTGGTGTGCAGTGGATCACAATCAGAGCAGTCACTTTTTTAAGTACACACATACACACGCACGCACGCACACACACACACACACACAGGTAAACACTCAGAAATAAATAATTTCCCAAGGCCCAGATTTCAGAATACATTGTAATTTATGTGATTCTCTATATTTGGCACTGCAAAACCAAAATGCAACATTAATAAAGGAATTGGGTAGTCTTCAGCGTCAAATAAGTCATGATAACTGAATTAAAAAGCACTTTTTTAAAGTACTTTAATTTCATGGGATTTGCAGTATAGACCAAATGTAGCAAGAATAACCACACAAGGCCTGTTTCTGACACACACAAGACGAAACTGGGAGAGTTACCACAACATATTCACATAGCCCTAGAGAGGGAGGAACAGCCAATGAGAAAACTTTGGGGAAAAATTGCTGTGCAATCACCCAGAAAGGCAGAGAGACAGATGCACAGACCTAGCGCTACATCCCTGTATCATTTTCCAGATGATTTTGGCCAGGATTATACAAAAAAAAAAAATCTCCTCCATAACAAGACAAATGCAGAGACTGTCCACAGTGAATGATCCTTAAACCCTATGCTACAGATATACAGTACTGTACACACGGAACATCTGAGGGGTAATTGCATGCTAAACTCAGTCTAATTTGATCCGGCAAAAAAAAAAAAAAAAAACTGCTGGTGGAAACCTGTAGATTTAAATGATTCTGTTCCCCGTGTTATTTATTGGGTGGGCAGTGAGTCGCTGTCTCTCCATTTGCTTCAGATCGCTTCTCCAGATGTTGGAGGGGAAGAAATCCCCTTCCCACCCTCCACCCCTCACCTCCCTTTGTCCAGATGGAAGTGATTTTTATAAATCTTGATGATCATTCCTTTTCCAGAACATTCTTCCACGGAGTTGCGATAGGAAAGTTATGATGGGTTCTGGAGAAACGGTCTGGCGGGGGCCAAGTCTTGTCAGTGGAAAGCAGTCTCTTCCTCTTGTCGTTAAACAAAGCTGAAATCTTGTAGCTCGTGAGCCGGTCTGACCCTCCTCTAATGGGTGTTGGTTCAATAGATCATCTTTTCCCAACTGACTCACCGCTTGACCCTGTTCCAACTCTAAATGCAATTTCTTTTACTCCGCAACACAGCAAACATAAAACTTTGATTACTGTAAAGCTTGCATTATGAAAATAAATATCAACTTATTGTAATTTAAATTATGTAAATATTCAGTGAAAGCTCAATAAAATAACAACAATGGGTATTCGGTGATAAAAAATAAAAAAAATGATAAAATGTTCAATGTCCTAAAAATATTAAATGATTCCATTTTTACATAATCTTTGTTATTTTCATATTTGTATAATGAGAATCTATTAACATCTTAATGCCTATAATGTAACATTATTTTTGGTTTTTTTGTTGCTTTGGCTCTGTACTCCAGCACATTGGATTCAAAATGAAACAATGAATATGAGATTAAAGCGCAGGCTTCTTGGTTGCAAACCGTTTTGTGTGTGACCCATAGACAATACCAGATGCAGGGTCTCTTCCCTGTTGATGCTCTGCAAGGCCTGTATTGCAGTTAGCAGAAGAACAAAAATTGTGTGAATGTCCAAATACTTACAGACTGCACTGCATATCCTCCCAAGACTCGACATGAGTTTCTGGTCTTAATTAGGGGACATGAGTTTCTGGTCTTAATCTCAAAAACCATTTATTCTACTATACAAAACCTACATTACAAGAGACATTCAATAAGACATATTATTGAAAGTATTTTCATTGCAACACGTTTTTACCATCCAAGACACTTGTCTTATATAAAAAAAAAATAAAAAAAATACTGCCGAGTCTCAGGTTGATATTAGAATTTTAATAGACATGCATTTGTGGGCCTCAAAAGGAGACTTGAAACCTTCAAAATGATCCAAAAAAAAATTGCAAAATCCACCTCCACCGAAAAGCAGCATTTTCTCTGGTGCCGTTTAGAGCAACAGTTTCATGAACAATCTGGTGTTCCTTTGTACGTCTCCATCTTAGGCCACAGGGACGCTGAGAGGGAAAAACAGCAGATTGATGAAAAGCCGGAATATTCCCAGGGCAAAACCTCACATCATTCCACATTATTAAAAACTCCCACGCGCTCGGGGAGGAAAAATTGCCCTCGCCGAAATGCGAGTGTATCCTCAATAACAAACTGTATTTGTTTCATCCTGATAGATGGGACGCTCGACCCAATTAATATCATTTCAATATCATTAATAGAGTACACTCTGCCTGCGTGCTGCATTGCAGGTGACAGACAGTTGAGACCGTTTCGCCCAATATATCGGTGTGCTGGTTCAGTATAGTACGGTTTTCAGTCCCATGATGGACAATATGGAAAAACCTCTTAATCTGCTTTACACCAAGATGAGCATTTTGCATTAATTTGTTTAATAACAGTTCATATTTTTTTTATTAGGACAAAGCAAAGTGCAAAATCTATGTTGGATCAAGAGCACATGGAACCTCACGAAGCTTGCAAACATGATCTCCTGAAAGATGTCTCATACGTCTTTACTCTGTGTATGAGTGTTTACTTTATTCCTTAGTTTTCAATAGCTATTATCAATTATCTGATGCGATGTGCGCTAACTGCTGAAGTCAGCCAGTGTACAGGTCTGTATACATTAGCAATGGCCTTTCTCACAGCGAAACCATTATGAATGGATTTTCGCTGAAGTGCTGGCACGGTCTGTTCCGTAGTTCAGCGAGCCCCTTAATGTTTTCCAGATCACAGTTATTAGTCGTTATATGTCGCTCAGCTACCCCGGGTCCAAGGCGAGCTGGCAGAGGAGTTTTGATGCAATGCGGAAATGCAGGAGTCAATGGCATTTCCACATGTGCAGTCATTGGAAGCTCGCTCTCTCGTGCTGTTTCCCACACTTAACCTTGGCCCGCTCCGAGGGCGGCAGTCGGTCGCGTTTTCTCAGGCCCCGTTTCGCGGCTCGTTCCCTCCTTCCCTGGTCGATCGGTGCGCCCTCATTCTCGAGGTACCTCTTTCCCAGCTACCGCGGGCTGCCGGCTTTTTTACGCGACGCGATCGCCTCCACGTGCGCGTTAAAACCCGCGGCCCTTCGCTTTTTTACGACGGCGTGCTCTGAAACGCGTCCTCTGCGCTGTTTAAATGCCGTCGTTATTGTTTACGTGACACATGCTTCCATATGTTTCCACTCACCAGCTCTCATTTTAGAACCTCACTGCGGCTTATGCAGAAACACATTTCCAATGACGGACGGCAAGCTATTGATGTGGACGATAAAGGAAGACGGGATGAAATTGCGACTCTTTCATGTCACAATGTTTTACTGTTTTCCAGCGAAAGACTCTCGCAGACACTGCAAAAAGGCTGCCAATTTGTTAGCAGCAGGTGGTTAAGTTTTGTACAAATTCTGGCCCAAATGATCTGCGGACCACCAGGCCCACAGTGCATTTCTGCCGAAGCAGGATACTTTAAGTATAACTAACATTGTTTTCCCTCTGTCGCTACGCCACGTGCACTTCAGAAACTGGGTCTGGCGCAGGTCTAGCCAAGCTTTGCCAGGCTTCTGTCAGGGCAGACACGGACCTGCGTCAATCCCATGACCCCCTGGGGCAGGAAGGTACGGGCGGGGGCAGAGCAACCTGCTGCCGGCGGCGCTGGTCTTGCGCGCGGACCGGGAGAGGCCAAATTAAGCATGAAATGCCCCGGCACCTTCCATCCGTCCTGGGGCTGGCGGGAGGCTGTGTGGGCGAGTCTCAGGGTCCCCCGAATTTCACAAGTCATTAATCTAACATGAAAGACTCCCCTCCGCTCCCTCCCTGCCCACCTCCACACCGAGAGGAGCAGAGGCTCAGACAAAGGCCTGTTTATGTGCAGGGCCTGGCTATCTGTCAGTGGACAGCACAGGGTCCGCTCATTTGCACACAGGGCGAAAGAGCTTCATAGGCCTGCGGTGTAGGCAGGAGGTTTCTGGGATAACAACCTCTGTAGAACACCCGCGAGCAAGGAGCCAAAACAAATTACACAATAACTTAATTTAATAACTTAAATAGCTGCATGTTGGCAAGGCTTATTTAATTGTCTCACAGCATCTATGTAATCATCACTATCACAAGGGCTGTTCTCTGGAAAAAAAAATGTTTTGATGAACTCAGGGTGATATTTCATCTGTACTGAGCAAACAGAACAGACAACAAAGCACTTTCCTTGGGCTTCATTCATCTAGCACTTAATTATATTTTATTTATTTTTACATTTGGATGATATACAGGGGAATATTGGAAAGACATAGATACTCTGTTGGTTTATGAAATACTTGTATTTTATGTAAAATATACTGTATCAGCAGCTCCAGCTAGTGTTGTCTGTCTTTAAAGAAAATGAGTATTATTTATTTATTGCAAATTGCTCGCTAAACTAGAATTAAGCTAGAATTAAAAGAACACTAACCCCTGTTGCCCCCATATCCACGGTGTTACCTGAACTGACACCACAAAAATAAATATTAAAAAACAAACAAATCATATAATTATGCATTGGCATTATGCAGTGTAAATGACACTCATCACACTATGCCAGTAAAAGTTTCATATGCAATTAAAAAATAGAAATTTGAATGAAAAATGGCACAGCTATTTATCATGTATTGTTACTTTCTATTCATTTGTAAGGAAACTTGAGTTCAAAGGCACTCACAATACTGTACATTTATAGAGTCAATCAGAGATTGTTGTGTGATTTTATGTAGTGTCCAGAATTATATATTCAATGAGCAACTGGAGGAACCTTGGTTGCAGGTAAGAGTCTATGACATTTCAGCACCATGGAGAGTTCTTTCTCAGAGAGAAAGAAGGTGCATTGCATTTTAAGCCAGGCATTCTATCATTATACAGACAGTTGTTTACAGTGGTATTGTAGTGATGTACCCTGTACATTGACCATTCTCTGTATTGAGGTTTGATATATTTAGATCACTGATAATAGCAAAGGCACCAAAATCATGAATCATGCACTAGAACAGTGCCTTTATAAGTTAAGTCACCCTACAGCCATAATGTTATACTAAACTTTGAATGTTCAGTTGTTAGTGTTGTTTTATGTTCCTGCTCAGATTCATGCAGCAAGCAGGTTATCTCAGTGCAATACAGATATCATTCATTTTGATACAAGGACTGCATATAACAAAGGCAAGAGGCATAGTGTAAAATTTACAGATAGAATACCAGAATATAGTCCATTCAGCATCGTACTGAAAACTAAAATGAGTTCTCCTTCTGGGTAAAGTGACACCGGTGTCAAACTCCCCTGTTTCTCATTCTGAATAACAATGCAATAGCAACTAGCATTTATCTCTTGGAGATGCTCTTTAACATGACTCCACAGTGTGGAGTTCCATTGTTAATGTCTTAAGTCTCCAGTGCATGTAACCAGAGAACCCCTGCAGCTGTGGCACGTTATGATGTCACACACTTGGTCATAAGCTCTCGGCCAATCAGTTCCCGGTACTGAAACACTGGCCCGTTTAACACAACAGCACTCTCCTATGTTGAGGAAACCTGGCATAAATGCTTGCCTTTGGACAGGAGGCTGTGAAGAAAAACTCCTTCCTGTTATGGTAGCATTTCCATGTATTGCGGTAATATCAGATTCGGTTAATATTCGGTTGTTGCCAGGTTTATAAATCACTGCCAATTGTTTATCTTTGCGCTAGACTTTGGCAAATATCAGAGCTTGTATTTACGAATTGAAGGGTGGAGATGCAATGTTTTCAATTACCCTGTAAATGAGAAGGCGATTTGTGTATTTCTGCTGTGATGCATTGCAGAAAGATGGATAGCAACAAATCAGTGTTAAAACAAGGACATGTATATATTTGGCAGCTACCCACAATACCACAAATCCCACAATCCTCAAGTGTTTAATCAAAAAATAGTTTTCAGTGAAGTTCATTATCTTGTGAAAAGAATAAGGTGATGAGCACTCATACCATACAAACGACTGTTGCAAGTGATTTAGGCATTTTAAAAAAGAGACAGCATTACCAAGTGCAACATAACTCCCAGGATATCAATGGTGGGAAACTGCAAACAAATCGTGGAATGATATAATGGCTAGGGGTGAAAACGGAGGCTTGCGTTAAAGGAACCTCAGAAGACTGAGCGGAGAAGGCTGCTCTCACTGGGGCTGAGGAAGAATCCATGTGGCAAAATAAAGCAGCGGTTGCTAAGCAGGGCCTCAACTTTAGTGCAGTTCACTGCAATTCAGTGCAGTTTTATTTGTGCAGTCATTATTACAGAGGAACTGCATCAAAATGCTTTACAGGAAAATAAGTGTCATACTGCAAGAGGGTTAAAAAATTCAATGAGTGGCATTTGTGTGTGTGTGTGTGTGTGGTGTGTGTGTGTGCGCACGTGCGTGTGCCTGTGCGTGTGAGTGTACGCATAGGTAAATTCTCAGAAGTCAACTTTTAGTTTAGGGGCTACAGTACAAAAAACACCATGTCATGTTACCATATTATATATATGGGTAAATGATGTGCCGTTTCACAATTTTTCCCAAATGCGTCAGACAATGCCCTGAGCATCCTAGAGAAAGGGAGTACCCCACTTCAGGAACCAATGAGACAGAGGAAAATTAGAATCTACGGAGACTCACATAGTCCATGGGGAAGCACTGTAAAATGTATTTTCTGCCATTCGACGCAAATGATCCATGTCTCCCTCATGTTTTAGCCAATAACTTTTCAAGTCAAACGGCTGAGCTAGTATGTACGTGGTATTTCTAGTGTAAACACTGCCACTTCCCCTAATTTGACGAATGCATGCAGTGCGATGCAAGGGTCATTCTGTAGCATACCTCACACTGCGCAGGGAGAATCTCCGAGGATCCATAAACCATGCTCCCAAAAACATTAACAGTATTAGCATCCCAAATAACATGCCACTTGCTAAGCACGTGTGGAGCATGTGCACGAGTGTGGGCTGGCTAATGACGCGCACCGGACACACAGCCTCTCCTCTACCCTTCTCTCAGCGTGGAACCAGCACCCTGCTACTCCTCCTTACATCTGCACTTCCCTACAGTACACTATCTTTGCTCTGCTGAATATGCAGTGTCGATCAGCAGCCATCAAATATTGCTTTACATCACTTCCTGTAGGTGGTTCATCCCCATACAATCACCCCCCCCCCCCCCCACCCCTCTCCTCCCATATTTTTCTGATCTGCACTCTGTAGTGCACTAGTGCACTGTAGTCTGGGCTGACTGCTATTCCACCTGCACCCACATAAAGAAAACGGTCAGTGATCAGCCTGCTTTCCTTAGCCACAGGTACCCATAAACCAGCGACTGTGTTCCACAACCCAATCATTGACAGAGGATACACTCCAATACACGTGTGTATAGTAAGTATGTAGACTTTTAGTGAAATGTAATGTGTAATGTATTTAAATATCTGAAATAAGAAATTATTTGAATATCTGCCAATATATTGTGAACAGTAGCAATATCTTCACAGTGTATTTTCATCAATACATTTTTCCAATATATTACATTTCCATAAGGGTAGCTGAATAGCATACTATGGGATGGCTAATGGAATTCATTTATCATCGTTGATTATTCTGTAAGCACCCTGAGGAGGGTGCTAGGGGGCCCTTACTCTCCTGAACCCTGGCCAGCTGCAGTCCACAACAACATGAATGAAGCCAGTTGTGGAATTCCAATAGTAGAATTGAGGACCAGTGCTGTCTTCAGAAAATGATTCATTTTTTGGTGACAGGAAAACGGCTTAAGATTCAGTATTCACTCCAGATGGAGAACGGAAAGGGAGAACAATGGGAGAAAACGCAGGGCAGCATTGCACAGAAAAACAGTGCCGTGCACTGAAAGAGTGCAGGTGAAGTGACATAGGATACAAGAAGAATGCAGTATTTGAATCCATACAGACTGAAGAACAGAGAGGGCCTTAGAGATGGCACAACGGTGTCATTGAATATCTTTATGCACACGTCCCTCGAGGCCGAGACCCACATGAGGGAGCCAAAGAGACTGACGCCAGCGCGTATTCGCAGGACGTAATACGCCTCCGCCGGGAAGCTTGGGTGGTCTCCTCGAAAACACCCCGGGCGGCGGGAGGCGGCTCGCCCGCCCGACCCCGTTCCCCAACCGGCGCGCGCCGTCGCGCTGCAGAACGGGGAGACGAAACCGGTCCATTACTTTTTAAAACTCGTCTTAAGTGAGACGGTGATGCGCCCTGACAGAGCCTGCTAATTGGAGTAAATAAATTTACCTCGGGCGCCGTGTTTGCTCGGAACGGAGCGCTCCGCGTGAATAAGTGATGATCGGCAGGGCCCCGAACAGGCCCTGACTTCTTAAATCATTTAGCAGCGCGGTCTGCTAATTAGCAAAGAGAAAGCTGTGCTTTCAGCTACAATTAAGACAGGCCTCTGTCAGTCAGGGGACCTCAACTGACGAAGCTTTAATTTATTCATTCTCCTAGCAGATGCTGAATGCAGGGGGGTGGTAGTGGTGGATGTGTGGTGGTGGTGGTGGTGGGGAGTTGGGGGGGGGGGGGCGGAGGCAGGATGGAGGGAATGAGGAAAGAGAGTGGGAGAGATGGGGGGGGGTGGAGGTTGCGTAAGCTCCTTTGTGGAGTCTTTTTTTCCCATTTAGAATTTGTTACGGACCCCCTGGAGAGAGAGAGATAGATAGAGAGAAAGAGAGAGAGAGAGGAAAACAAAAGAGGGAGGTGGCGTGTGGGAGAATGCGGGGTTCCTTGTCCCTTCACGCGACAGAGTGTCTGCGCGCAGGCAGTCTTTTTGTCTCGCTAAACGGACGTGTCACTCATGTGCGCCAGTGGAGGAGCGGCGGAAGGACCCCACACATCCTGGGCTCTGTGCTGCACAAGCTGGCTGGCAGAGGAAGCACATCGCTCAGGCCTCAGGCAGAACTGCATTCCCCAGAATGCAGGCACCATGAGTTTACACTGAACACAGAGGCCCATGTCACAGAGCTGCTATGACATCATACAGCTAATTATGATGCGATAAAGGTTGTAATGCATGGAAAGAAGTTTACTGATGCAGCATAACAGCTATGCGAATTCTCCACCAAATGAAATATAATAACCCCAATTTCAGGCTAAAGTAGAGGGCAAAGTTCTTCGGTGTACATAGTTTATATTATAGGGGAGTTCCATATATAATTACATGAAAATATGTATATATTTTTATTAAGGAGGGTCAGTCAACAAATGCAGTGAATGTGCATAGTCACATATGCCAGTTATTTCAATTTACAATTTATTTCCAAATCTTCATATGTCTGGAGTATATTCAGCTGAAACATATCTCACATAAATCCTGAACAAATGCAAAATTGCAAACATCCAAATTCTCCTCATGCGATTGTTTTTCTCCCCAAACTTGACTCCAGCTGGTTCTACCATTGCAAATGAGGCTTAGTATTTCACATTTTACTACATTGTAAATATGCAAGTTAAGACAGCGTTCGATTCATTTAACTGAGAGCGACAGGCCCACGCGTCCTGCAAGAATAGCCTGACACGCACCAAGACGGAGTGACTGCCCGGCAAGCCAATGGCTCCCAAGCCGAGCGAACGACCGGCCATCCATTCTAGCGAAACCCCTCGGTGGCACCACCTGTATATTAAAATATCCTGCAGACAGATAAATGGTACATACAAGCAATGCGCTCGGCCGGAGAAAGAAAAAATGGCTCATTCAGATAAACCGAATCTATCACAGCATCTGAAGCACACGAAAAGGCCATGAATCAGGACGGGTGGGGGGGGGGGGGGGGGGGGGCAGCACCGGCGGTGTCGGCGTGAGGAATGCGGAGCGCCGGGGCCGGCCGCGCTCTCCCGCGGACGCGTGAGTGATGCCGTGGCGCGACGCGGCGACGACTCCTCATTTTAACGACGCGGGGAAGCGACGCGCTTTGAGCCTTTACTGCGCGCGGGGCGCTTCTCCGGGCCCCGGCGATTTATTCCGAGTCATGCCCGCGCGTCGCGTCGCGCTTCTTTTATCTCTCTCCGCCTTACGGCTCGCGGGGC
Source organism: Anguilla rostrata (assembly GCF_018555375.3). Classification (NCBI taxonomy): domain Eukaryota; kingdom Metazoa; phylum Chordata; class Actinopteri; order Anguilliformes; family Anguillidae; genus Anguilla; species Anguilla rostrata. The sequence continues at coordinate 13,926,946 of NC_057937.1, forward strand.
CCCTCGGATTCCGAACGTGCGGGTCGTAAAACGATGAGTGATGGGCGGGGGGGGGGGGGGGGGGGCGGGGGCGGCGGTTCACGGCTTGCATAATCACGGGTTCTCCGCCGACTTCGTTTACCAGCGCGCATGTCACGTCCGTTTCACCCTTCTCCCACTGTCCACAACAACCGCTAGTTTGATGATGTCCAGAGAATCCGTGAAAAGGGCCAGAGACGTGACCGTCGAGCCAGCTGCCGACGGGATTCCACAGGAAAAGACCACAATACAAATAGGGCCCTGATGGACACAGGAACGGCTTCGCCTGGCCCTCCGCCTCGCCAGACGTTACCATCGATTTCCCCTGATGTCTAGACTTCCAATATACCCCGGTACGGAACCTCTGGCGCAGGGGTCACTGCTGGGATTCCTCTTCTGAGCCCCGAGGATGTTTTCCCAGAACTGATCAATGTCCTTCTAATCTGACCGACCAATTGCCTGCCAGGCCGCAAATCAGTCAGCTGCCACTTCCACCCTCGCCGCGGGTCCCCCCGCGGCCCCATCCGCGCCCCGCCGGATGATTTAGGAGGCCGCGTTCGGCCAGGAAGTTCTCGCCTGCGGGAAAGTTGTAGCCCTTCGGGACAGAAGTATTGTCTGCGCTGAAAGCAGAGACCAGATCAGTACAGTACGCATAGCAGCTCGCGTAATGAGAGAAGGACAGCTACGGGGTTCATTTCCAGATTACAAAGAAATTCTTACATTCATAAAATTAATTATAAATTATTATAAATCCATGTCTGTATCACTTGCATGACAGTGTTTTTTGCACCTTGTCCTGTAATGTGAGCCTGTGTTTTAAAGGGAGCTTTACATTTTCTGAATGTACTGAAACTGAATAAATAACAATGTAGAGATTTTAAAAAAAATGGTTTGGATCAAAGAAAAGCGCAACCTAATTTAATGTAATAAGAATGCCAATATTCACTTGAAATGACATGCGGTGAAATTCATTGCAAAACAAAAACGACATGCTTTCGTTTACATTTGTCACTCAATTCAGTGACAAATGTTAAACGTCAGTGATATAAAAAAATCTTCATACTCAAGACACGTTTTTTTTAACATGAAGCGGCATGAGTGCGGTTTGGAAATTCCTGTACCAACAATAGTTAGTCCTCCATTTCTCCGGTAACCAATGCAAATATCAGCCGTTCCCAAATGAATTCCTTCTGCGCACTGCTTTCTGAAGGTTAAATGACAGGGGATCAGCTGCGTTTCACTTCTATAGCACACCTGCTCCAGTCAAAGGGACTTCTTAAGTAAAGCATCTGTTTACGGGACATACGGACGAACAGATGGAGCGACAAGGTGCATTCAAACAGACTGTACTGTTTGCGATTGCACTCTTTGTTCTCAAATAATTGCGTCTTTATAAATTAGCTTTCACTGTCATGCTTCATGAGTCATACTGTAACCCTTGATGTTGACAGATTTTGTCTGTTGGAAATCTGGAAGAAGAAGAAGAAACCCTTTAATCTTTGAATTGTCGGTTATCTAATCTAGATAACTGTTTGCTCATTTATTTGCGCATTCACTGCAGGAACGAACGCTTTGAAGCTACACAAATCTAGATGCTATTCTAGAGCTGAAGCACTATGCACCAGGCAGAGTTTGGCCCGTGTGTTCTCCCTCTCCCTCTCCTTGCTTCGGGAAGCCGAGGGGGCCCGGTTACGCAACAGGAAGTTTGAAAGGATATCTTCCGATTGCCGGCAAGCTCGCTCCCCGCCGTCCTCGGCATCAAACTTTCATGTACAAAAAATCCACGGGCGAGAACAATGGCTGGTCCTCTCCGAGGGGGCTGGCGCTCGCTAATAATTAGCCGGAGGTCATAATTTTTTAATAACGCTCCCGAGCGCGGAGAAGCCCCGCTTCATTTACATAGAGGCGATACACGGAGAGGCACCCTCCTATAAGCACAGGTCACGCTGTTACCAGAATTGTTCAAAGATAATTAGCCCGATTCCCCGTTGCACGGTGTGAAATATTAAACGGTTTCGCGCTACGGAGGTGGAGACGGGGGCCCCGCGCTGGCGAGGAGGGGACTGTATCAGTAACCTCCATGTAGGACGGAGCGGCGTGTCTTTGCCTAAGACCCCTTGATTTCCCCAGCCTGTGTCAGGCAGTAGAGGAGGTGTTTGTTCAGAGAGAGGTTGCTGTTTCGGGGACGGTTTTTCGTCTGTTTTCGTTTAGAATATTGCTAAAATGTTGCAGATCCGACGCAGTAGCTTTCCGTAAAACTGCGCAAGATTTTTAGACGTATCGGCACGTGAGCGTGAGATCGATCCTCGGTGCCTGAGTCTTGTGAGCTAAGGTGCGGACTGTGGGCCGAACACTGTGGGGCTGAGCAAAGGCAGTAGAGAGAAGGGGTCCCGCACCGCTTCGGTCTGAATCAATCCCTCGTTTTCGGCGAGATGAAACCGGAATACGAATGAAGGGAGAGCCTCGGAAGGCGCAAACAGCGGCGCGCCCAGGCGAACGCCCGTCTTTTTCCACGAGAGGAAAAACACACAAACGACGCGATGCCGAAGGAGACGGTTTACCGTCCCGCATCGTCTCTGTCTGACAGCTTAGAAAAATCCATGCGAGGCTGGCCTGAGTCTTTGGTGAAATGCGCTCCGTTAAAATTTAATCTGTTTACATAACTTTCGTTTGCTCAAACTAACAATAAAAATGCAAGGGAAGGCTCAAGGCTAGCATGCTACCGTATACAACGCCAGCCAACGGGAGCTGCTGTCCGCCTGATGGTGATGCTGTTCCAGCTCCATCATTAGCTCCATCCTGGCCGCAGTTCCCAACATCCTTGCCACAGTATCGCTGCTCTGCCCACACAAACTCTGGGCCTCTGAGTTTCTGTGCCTGGTCTAACGTACAGGGCACTTTCACTGCACTGCTGAGACTGGCATTATCAAAACAAGCTGTTTTTTCCCCAGTAAATGCCTTGTCTGTTTAGAACGGGGTTGGCACAGGATGGTAAACCATCTCCCTGTTTGTGTGTATTTCTCTCCTTGAAAAGACAAGTTTTTTGTGAGGACGCACCTCTCTTTGCAGGCACCGAGGCTCTCCCTTCATTCTTATTCCAGTTCCATCTTCTGTTTAGAATTAGTAAGCGATACATGAAAAAATAATAAATTCTGCTTCTTTTTTGAAGTGTGATCCTCTCGTCTAACAATATCTAGCAGTGGGGAGGAATGTGATGGCAAAAACATTAAAAAAATCTCTGCTTGAGTGAATTTCCTGAAGGGCATGACTACTAAGGCTACTGAATTGTAGTTCCGTTGTGTGATGTGGAAATGGTGGAGGAATGGGTGTCGTCTTTTGTGAAAAGTAAAGAACCAGGAAAACTTGCAAACCTACATCTGGGCTGAGGCAGGCCTGAAATGGGCTTCAACCCCATGACCCCCTGAAGGAACCAAAGCCACAGTAACCACTGTGACCTCGGAGTGGTTTTAATTCATCCCATCTGAAAAGTGATCAATCTGTCATTTTTATTTTATTTTTTTGAAAAGGGAAGGAAGGAGACGTAAATTAAAACCAGATGGAACACTAGTTATGCAGCATCATCTTCAGTTAAAGGTCATTCTCTGTGTATTTCCATTCCATGCTATTAACATTATTTAAAAAAAAACTTAACACCTTCCCCTCTCTCCACCCCCTCCCCCCCAAAGATAAAAAATGTAAATAGTTTGCTAAACCTTAAAAGAGAAGGACAAAAAGTTCAGTCAGCATTGGCTACCAAACATGTGGTGTCAGGTTACCAGAAACAATTGAGTCATTTCTGCATGATTTTTTTCCGAAATAATTTCTATGAACCACAGCTGCAACTGTAGGAATTAATATACATCATTCTTTGTGATATATAACAGCCGCTTGAAACCACTAAACCCCACCATACGGCACTGAACCAGTAGTATTTCATGTAATTGTGCCTGACTGCACAGTCAACCTGGGGAGAGCGCTACTTCTCATGCCTGCTGCCATATATCTTCCATGACAACAGAGTAGCCTAGCAAGACAGCCCCACTGCAGAAAATATAAGAATGGGGGAAAATGAAATGCAATTATACTATCCATTCAGCTGTCTCACCTGCAGATAATTTAATTGCTGCTTGGCAGTGGTTTATGCGTAATGTATGTTCACAGATGTTTGGGTTACGTGGCCAGATTTTGACTGTAATGAAATGGGAAACTGTTTGAAATTCTTCTCACCTGGCCTTACAGCTTGTTATTGGCTTATTATTTCCAGACTTTCTTGATTTCAACTAGATTCTGGAGAAAGGAGCTTTATTGAATGTGTGCATGTGTGGACTCATGTGGCATTGATACAAATTTAGTAATACATTTTGGTGGTGTTGAAGGTTTGGAATTCATTGTAGTCAGGGGGGAAGAAGTTGTAGACTGGTGGGACTACAAACTGTTTGTGGGGGGGGGGGAGGGGGGGTGGGGCTAATGCCTGTGTTTCCAGTTTGATGGTAATGATGTTCCATGTTTCATTGGATTTCAGGGGTCAGAAAGTCAAAGTCCTGCCATGTGTTTCTTCCACCCGTGAACTCAGTCAGCTTATTTAACTAATTAGCACAATCTCCTGGCTGAATAAGTGTGCTAATTGGCAAATCCAGGTGATTGGAACAAAATACTGGGGACTTTTACTTTTTCAACCCGGATTTTCCACCTCTGGATGGTACTAATGTTCTACGTCTCATTCGATTTCTACGCAATCAACTTCCGCATATTTGAGGCATGTCTCCAGCATTTCAGCAGGGGTACAGGGTCTTATCGCCTTAACTACGTCACCTGATTTTAATCGCTTCAATGCAGAGGAAATATTAAAGAATGTATACAAATGTTGGAAAGAAATGTGGAAAAGCTCATGAAAAGGCATGGGTCTACCTTGCCTCTAGCGTTACCTTTCAAATCTTATGCCATGCTTCTGGAATTTAGGTTATTCGTCCAAAAAAATGATTGTGAAAATAAAGGTTAACGAGCAATCATGCACCAGTTAATTTAACTTTTCTGTATTTTACTGAGCTCATACTAAGCCGGTCATCCTCAGAAACTTTGATTAATGCTTCAGCTCCACTTCCAGCGTTGGTATCCCAAACAAATCAGCTGGTGCGCGGAAACTTCTGGAACAGAATGTTCATACCCTGTCACTTTCAATGTGGATAATGACCAAGCCCCTCGCTGACTGGCTGACAGTGATAGACAGAGCATGGGCTTTCTTTGGGATTCCTCCCACGGATGTGACTGTTTGTTTAGCAAATGTGGGCTGTAGAATGTGAGGTGCTCTTGTGATTAGAAGACCATAACTGGACCATGATTGACATACAGCCAAGAGCCAGGCGCATGAGCAAAGCTGTGTTTTAAGCATAAAAATATGAACATTCCTAAATTTTCAGAACAAGTTATTAAAAAGGGCAGCAATCACAGGATTAGGTTTAGAGACTCAGAACCCCATCAGCACAATGCTGAAGACCCTAAACCTGGTGTTTAACCCGTGCAGCTCCTGTAAATCTTGCACTACATTCATTTTAAGCGGCCAGATATACACAGTCAATGTTCACTGTCAATTCAACTCCAATAAAGTTTATATTGGTCCAAGAGTGATCATGTGTCCTCTATAACTATAAAATGTACTCTATGAGAGCTGATTTAACACTGAACATTTTACGGTGTACAAATATTAAAAACATCACTTTTAAAGGCCCTCAAGAGATTTGGCTCATCCGTTTCTGTTTGAACAATGCAATACATGCTTCAGTGAAATACACACAAAAACAGCAATAAAAACAGCTTATATATAATTTACTACTCCGTGATTTTATTGGCAAGCATTTCATGTCATACTTTTGAAGACTAACAGCAATATTCTGAGAATAAAAACCTCTTTATCATTAGGTATTAGTTGTTTGCAGTAATATTTCTTGTTCTGTTCTCTTCTGTCCCTTTTTATGCTCTCGGACTCAAAGCACAAACAAACCCATCAACCATGTGTTTCTCCTGGTTATGGCATCAGGGATGAAGGAAGGCATCTCAGCACAGGCGAGCCCTAGCGTGGGCTCCCAACCTCATTTAACTTCCCCTGACAGCGAGGTTCCCCGCTGCCACCCCCAAATCAGGGGCAGGCTGAAGCCAGGACTGACACGACGGAGCAATTCCCTTGAAAACGCTAAAAAGGATAATAAAGCACCAGCGCGAGGCCCCGCGAAAACCGCCAACCTTTTCAGATTCCGTCTCGTCCTTCGCTCGGTCAGACGACGAGGGCGGCGGCATCATTTTTTAACGGAGTTCCCTTCCTCCCCCCCCCCCGCGCGCCACCGAAGGGCAATCGTGAATTCTGTCCTGCTGTCGATCTGTAAATGGGACAACAACGTCACCCACTCTTTGTCTCCGACGCGGGGCCCTAACAGGTGACAAAGCGGCGCGGCGCGGGAGCTCGCGCCCTGCAGAGATTTAAAGGGGATGACAGGCCCCGTCTCCTGCGCTGACTTGACCCGGCGCCCCTCCGCCTCCCGCCGTCCTCGATGCCCTAAAACGCTGTGGGACTTGGCGGCCGCCGAGGGTTTAGCGTCTCCGCTGCGATAATGGATGTGCTGGCACGTCGCGCCGCGAGCGAAGGCACGGACAGAAGTTTGAACATGTGCGCTCCAGAGATGCTCAATGCACCGCAGCCTTAATGGCTTCATGGCGCGAAGGAAAGAGAGAGAAACATTCTGCAGCGCTGTCACAATGCGTTCCCTTGTAGCGAGACATATTGCGAGGTAAAGAGGTAATTGAGTCAGTCGACGATCATGTTTTAAATTAAAAGAAGAACAAATGAAAAAATGAGAATGGACATACTGTTGTTCAAAGCAGTAAATGGTAAATGGTGAGCACAGATAGGCTGAACAGCCTGCCTTTGTCATTATCTATTTGTGCGTCTTCATGTTCTTAGTCTGGTATATACTACACACATGCATTTCAAAAATGAAAGATGCTGGCATGCCAAATTTCCCAGAACAGGAAGGAACTAAAGGACAGGAACTCTAGGTAGGAAGCCTTGGTTAATTCCCATGTCCTATACGAGAATGCATTATTCAATGGAATAGATAATATAGAACATTAATATGAACAATATAAGCTTACTATTACAAAAAACATGACTGAATGACAGCTGGCTCAAATTAAACATATAAACACAGCATCGCCAAGAAGTAAAACAAAATATTTCAAATTGGTAAACAATCAATTCATGATCTATTTTTGCATGACAAGGTTAGAGAGATATCAGCTATAATCAATCAATTTTTTATCTATTTTTACATGACAAGGTTAGATAGATATCAACTATAATCAACTACTAGCTGAGCTAGTTTTTCAGAAATGTAAGAATGGCTGCATTACCTGGTCACGTTGGCTTCATATTTCAAAATGATATCAGACTTTAGCTGCGTTTGTTTCTGATCATTGACGTTTAGTTGTATCTATGCCTAGGTCACAGCTTTGCCTGTTAGCTAACTCACAATCAGCTAAAATGATCACTGTACCTGTATTAAAAAATAAAAAAAATAAAAAAGCTATTGTATGTTTTCCTGGAGCACTGCTGTCCTCTTTGAACCTGACAATCCCAGAAAGATTAATAAATTGTAAAATGTTGAAGGCTGTAAGGGTTTTGATTATTTTGTGTTCCAAAGAGTTTTGTTTATGAAACAGAGGCTAATAAGGATGCAGGTCAGTCTATTGCTAATGGAAAACTGTCAATCATTATATTGGCTGTCATTACTTCCTGATTAGATCTACAGTAGCCTGCTTTTGAATTTATAGTATGATTGCTTGTCTTCACCTTGCCAGAAGGATTTATTGAAGTTTTTTAAACATCCGGATATTGATGCTCAAGGCTAATTATGGCAAACATGAATAGGCTTAGATATTAATGATCAGGCTTTAGGAACCTTCTGGAAGCATTGACATATAAACAATTCATGATTTACTGAACAATTTATCTGATCTAATTAGTTGTTGTTGTTTCTTCTTCATCTCCACCGATTTTTGTGATAGGCTACATCATGATACACTATACATTTATGAACCATAAATCAAGTAATTTATACAGTATATGCAACTGAACTAGACTGCATGAATATTCCTGGAGCAGCACCTTAACCCTCTCTCACTGGCTCATTCACAGTCACTTCGGAGTACAGTCTATTAGTTAACTAACTAATGTGCTCTTAAAACTAATGTAACTAATGAAAGTCATAGTAGTCAGCAATGTTCTTGCATTGCGTGTGATTCTGGTAACATAGAAAATGTTACACTGCTAGTCTATTCACGAGTCTGGTTTATTCATCTCATTGATGTGTTCAGTGTTCCTCCATTTTGTTTATATTTATATCTCGCTCGTTCATATCTGAAAATCCTGCTCCGGCCCTTATGCGAAGCCCGTTCCCATCCCCAGTTCCGCATTATGCTAATCTCTGTGATCACTGCGGTGCTGTAGAGTGGCGGATATCACCCATTCCTGCCCCCCCCCTTCTTCCCCCTCCCCTGCATTTTCGCTTTTATTCTATTTTTCTTTCTTAGTTTTAATTTCCCTTTGGCTTCTGGAGTTCACTTTGCAAAGCCCAAGAGCATTGTCAAAACATTACGGCGCCCAGCATGTGTTTGATTAAAAAAGTGTAAAGTTACAAATTAGTTAATAAAATCATTTAGGCTGATCGCCACAAATGTTGATAAATGCATTCCATATGTTGGCAATAAAAGAAGGCATGTGCCATGTGCCCGTCCCCTCTGTCTTCCCCCATAAACAAATAAATTAAAACGATTACCGCGGCACGAGGACCTGTCTTTAACGAGAACAGGGCTCCGTGAAATATGGGCCAGGTTTCGCCGACTCTGAACTCCGCTCGTCTCCGTCAGCGATACCTACTGTCGAACCTTCCAGATGTTTCCGGTGGTGGCCACTGCACGACAACGCTTGGTTCTGGGGCCACTCAGTGCCCCTGTACTCATTTCCAACGAATGTAACCCCCCCATCTCCCTGCCTAACCCCCAGCTTAATCCAATACGGTGTCATTAATTTATATTAATATAGACTGCAAGTGTAATCAGGCTAAATCCTCTTCCGTACACCCATGTGAGAAAAAAGCCTTAGCACATTATTTACATGTTAATAAATGTTCCTTGGGATGCAGACAGGGGATGAGTAGTCAATAATCACAGCCATGTATTGTATTATTTTGTGCACTCTCTCGTTCAGAGCTGGTCTGGCATTGATGTAAAAATGTAGACCATCGGCACGTTTGCTGAATAATTAGTGGAGCAGAGTAAGCAAGAACTTCATGTGATGAATGAGGCCTGCTGACAGTACTGTATGTACAAAAAAATTGTTTCAAAAATAAAATACCATAACTGTAAAATCCAAAAATGGTAATGCTCAATGTCAATAATTTTTAAACTGACTCATCAAACATTGCATATATCTGTTGTAAAAACAAATAATTAAAACACTGCCCTAAATGCTAAAGTTACAATTCCGTGCTATTTGTGTAAGCTGGAACACATTTGTTTAATCACCTTGTTTACTAATCGAACCATCACAGAAAACTATGCAATCACTTTTTTTCTGACATTTTAAAATGCTTCTTGCCTCATTTTTTCCTCCCAAATTGAATTGACCAATCATATCCCTCAATGCTCACTTCTGAATCTCCACTAACAATTCAGAGTGCCGGTGAACATGAATGCTCTGGAGCATGTGATCCCACCTAGCACAATGTTCTCAGAATGTTACTAGAATGTAGAATGCTACAGCATTTCCACAATGCGGCAGCAACACTGAAAACGTTTTGTGTTAGCTGGGATGTCAGCTGTCACTTCTGATCACACTGCTGTTTTCTAGTCATACTCGCATATAGATGAGTTGGAGGAAGGCATTTCACGTGCAGCTCAAAAGGTAGACCGTTGGCACCCGCAGGGGTCGCTATCATGTGAGGGCTTGCTCTCTTCATGGCTGACTGAGAACCCCAGTCCTCCCATCCATACATAACCACACAGAACAATGTCATAACAGGATAAGCCACATCCCTTTCTATGACACTTTTACTGCTCTATATTCAACCATGCACTTTTGAAATTCTGGGCCATATTATGAACTAATTATTAGTGATATGCTTTGGAAAGCTGGAGAGCATTTGAGTACTTATAAATGATAGTGAAGGGAGTGAGATTTCATGAATCACATATTTGGTGGAGCTACAATGAGTTGTCAATCACTGAAACATATTTGCTTGAATCAGTGAGTCACTGACATCATACAGTAGCCCAACCCATTTTTGGTTTCATGAACCGTCAGTCTGTCATCACTAATCTAGTGAGGATGACAAGAGCTGAATGCAGGTGTAAGGTGCCCGGTGGAAACAGGTCATGTTCAAATGACACAAATTGCCCTGGGGTACATGCTGTCTGAGCATTCGCACCTGGTACGTATACCACGCTCAGGACTTTAATTATATTGGTCCCTGCTGTAAATGTTTCACGTTGCCAAATTTAATTTCTTGTTTAGGACTTTTTACTCGAGCCTTACATTTTTTAATTGTATCTCCAAGGTATTCTGAAAGCCTTCTCAATTTGTGTAATGGCTTATTACGTAACTGCTAATACCCAGAAATATATAATTTATTATCTTTCCCCGAAAGCCAATCAGGTCAAGGCTCTGTCTGAGTTCCGTCGGACACCCCACACTGCATTCGGCTTAATAAAAGAAGGGCTTTCACAGGATTCTGGCAACCATTTTCCCCTTATAAACAACGTTTTAACGTGCCCTTGTTTGCTAACGAGGGAACAGCATAACTTAAATGTCGCGAAAGCGCGTTTCATCCAATCCCGCCGAGTGTTGGTGCCGCGGGTTTTTTGGCTCCGAACTTGCTGAGGCCCGGCTTGGCCCGCTCGCCGGCATCGCCGGGCCCCGCGGCGACATTCGCGAGCGAGCCGGCCGGACGGCGGAGTCGCGCTCCCGTTCGGCCGAGCGGCGGCGGGGGGAAGGAAAAAGAGCGCAGGCTGCATTTAACTTATTAGCGAGTTGCTGCGGGGGACAGATTGAGGCGGGGCGGGGACGGCGGCGGCGGCGGCTTTAATGGCCGTCAGGTAATGGTCCTCAAAATTGGGCCATGAAGCGGAATGGGCGAAGCGCGGCGGAGGCCGTGGAGGGACGCCGCGGTCCGCCGCCGACCTTCACAGGCGGCCGGACGCACGCGCTCACGCGCCGCCGTGACCTTGCCGTGTGACCCGAGCAGATGAAATGGTCGCGGAGGCAGACGAGAGGGGAGGAGGCCGTTAATTTCAACCTTTATTTAAAAAGAAAAGAAAGAAGTCATGCTAAACGGAAAGAAAAAGGGTCTCTCTGTTACCTGATTGATTCCACTTTTGGTTTAGGCCAGAGGTGTGTGCGCAGTTGACTCCAGCTTATTGTGTTATGTAGTGTTTTTATTTTTTTGACAACATGAGATATGTAATAATAATAATTCTGTCCTCATTCAAAGTTGAGGATGTGAGCTCTTAATAATGGCTGAAGAGCCTGTAAGTCAGAAACCCACATTACCTAAATTTGAAATGCAGCTTGGCAGCTATGTGTGCTGGAGCCATCGATTTGACCCAGGACTGTCAACACACTAATACATGTGCTTCATATTATATGATATTACATTTTTATTTAACTTTTCCCATTAAATGTATGTATGTAGCACCGTAGGGCACCTGGTTATTGGGTAGCAAAAAATCATGTCTGGACCTCATTTGCTTATTGAGCTCAGTCATAGTGGCTGGGTTTAGGACTCTCTTCTTCATGTGTTTTGTATTCTAATTTATAACTTGCAATTTATAAGGATATGTCTTAAGTTTTTTAACAGACACACTGGCTTTATTCTAGCTTTGCCAATACTGTTGAACGAGGGATCAACATCAATTTTCATACGAATGTATCCTCAGACATCCAAGGGGAAGAAATCAGCAACATTCCCTTTTCTTAAACCCCCTGGAAAAAATAGCATCCCTACCAAAACACCCTCACTCAACAGAACTGAGAGAGAGAGAGAGAGAGAGAGAGAGAGAGAGAGAGAGAGAGGAAGAAGCCGCTCTCGTCTTTCCAGTTTAGGGAGTCCAGATGGGAAGTCATTTTTTATTCGTCTTGAGGCGGCACTTCACATCTGCTGGCCCAGATGTCTAATGAATACGGAAGCGGGGCCACGCTGTCGCTTCATTAATACTGCACTCGCGGTGGGAATCCGCGCGGGCCGCCCGCGTCACCCTCCCCGCCGCGGAGCCCGCGCGCCTCCTCGCGCTCCTCCGGGCGCGGCCGGCAGCTGGCGCCTGGCCGGGGCGAAGCTGCGGCGCTTTGCCGGGGGCCCCGACGCCTCCCCGAGCCCTCACCTCAACGAATTTTAACGGTTTTAACCGAAACTTTTTTTCCCCCCCGACGCTTTTCTGCGCGTGTTTTTCTCGAGCACCGAGGTTGAAGGAGGGCAGCCGGAGCGCTGGGGCGGAGTCTTCATCAAAAGGAATGGGAAAGATGAAGATCTGTTATGTTATGGTGGAATGGGCAGACTGAGAGTGCAGAGCCTTCCATTGCACTTGGGATCAAATCTGCTATTTTACCTGTTCAGAAATTTGAGCGGTTCCTTTAAAATACATTTTTAGTTTTATTTTGTGTGATGGAGTTTGGAAGTGTTTTCAAATACCTTAAGCCCACTAAGTTAAGGGCAAACCACATTTTTGCAGGAGTGAATCTTGGCCTGTCAAAGAAATTACTCATAAACTGACGCACAATGAATTGCTATGCATGGATTTGAATATCGGATATAATAATAACTATTATTATAAGTAGGTTACACAATTAAATGCTTATTAAGGAACAGTAGGTCAGCTCTGGAGAATTTTCTTCTACCAGAAAGATTTCAAGCACAAAAGGAACAAGGTATATCTGAGAATCCCTCATCTTTAAGAACGTCATGACGGTGTCTGATCTTTCAGTCTACAGAAAGACACAAGACACAACACATGTTTTGCAGGCTTTACAAACATGTGTTAATACGTCAACATAACTTAGCATGACATTTATGAGCATGCTTTTCTAATAAATGCAAAGTAATGCACTGCTACAGAGAATACATTCTCACATTGAGCAAAGGAAAATGAGCAGGGGCTGTTCTCACAGGGGTTTCAAATAAGACAAGCGGATTTATCTTGTTTCGGTAACTTTTCCGGACTTCACTTTATGAAACAAAGAAAAGGCATTTGCAGTGAATCTAAAAAAAAAAAATTAACTGCTGGTTCATCTGACTATTGCAATCCGCAAGGCTCCAATCAAACGTGGGCACGATCTCAAAATCTTTCAGCTCACCATATGCGACGCACAAAAGTGGCTTTTAAGAGCCGATGCCGAATAAATGCCGTGCACTCCTTTGATAAAGTATGGGAAAACACAGGACCTTAAACAACGGGGAGGTCTGCTGTTCAGTCTCAGGGCAACACAGATGCCATCTGAACAAAACAGAGTTTATGGAGTGGCTTTCTGAACTAATAAACAAAAGCAAAGCCGAAGAGAGCGTGGCGGGTGCCAAATGTTTCGGTGTGGGAAAGAAGCCCCGAGATTCCCTCCCTCTCAGTTCACGCATCTGACCCGCTGATCAATTGGGAAAGAAGAAGACAAAGCACTTAAAGAAGAAAGTAGAAAAAAAAAAACATCTGTCCACCGCAGCGTGTCGTCAGGCCCGGAGCAAAATGACAACCTTATTGGTTGAGTAACGACAGCTTGCGAATCGAGACCACCTGCTGAGTTTTCCTTGCCAGGCCCAAAGCCCAAGGAGGCCGTTGATTGGTTAACTACACTTCATTTGGGCAAGCTCATCTGGGCTGTTAGCGTACGCTCGGGAAAAAGAAAGACATGACAACAGAAGTTGTTTGTTGAGTTCCGAGTTCTTGAGGACTTTGTGTGTGACTGCGGGGTGTGTGTTGATAATGGACTGAAGCTATTTGTTCTGTGCGCACTGCTATCGCTATTAAGCTGATGCTAAGCAGAGGAAATGTTTTTCAGTGTGAGAAAGGTGCGATACAAAAATTCCTGGCAAAATTTGACATTTTATACAACCTGGCTTTTATACAACTTCATGTTATAACATGATTGCTTTGTGCAAAATTGGTTGTCCCAAATATCAATAAGACATTCCTGTGCAGTAGCAGAAAGGTAGGACTAACTTTAAAGCCTATGGCTTTGTATGCAATATATCTACATGCGAAAGGGCAAGCCATTTTGTATTGCACCATTTGCTAGAAGGCACTCATATTTGAAAAGAGAACACACTCTTATGTAGGCAACAAGCACTCATTACATTTTATTACAATGATTTCATTTTGAGAAACCTTTCCCCAGGGTGGCTTATGGGGCATTTGTATACAACAGGGCAGAGGAGAGTGTAAAATCCGGAATATTCTTGCTTTTTTTTCCACAAATAAATATCACAAATACAAATTCAGACGATCAGGATCCAGTCCAGTGGGAAAACACTTTGTTGCGGCAGGGCATTTGTGCTTTACCTGAACTGGCCAGGGAGCAGTCTGGATGTATTACAATTATCATAATATCATCATAGACCAGTAATAAGAAAACAAAACATCCTTAGACCAGTAATAAGAAAAGAAAACATCCTTTTTAGTTTCATCATTTTGAAATCCCCCAGGCGGAGTGCTTGGATGATCAGTTTGCCCAGCGGTATTATCCCAGAGGCTATATGTGTGCACACATGCACTCCAGGTATAGATGCACACAGCTAAATTTGACCCAACCCCAAGCAAAATGTAAAGTGTAGCTATTCTGCTGTCAACCTGCAATGGATTATTTATTAAGCAGGGGGACGATGTGGGGGTGGGGAATCACAGAGAAATATTTAACAAGCACAGGAAGAGGCACTGAATTAAAAAGGGCTCTTCAGACGGATCAGCGGATAACAAATGGCGCCTTTTTAAAAGCACTGGTATTACAAACAGCATCCTCAGTCTTCCTCCCTGAGTATTGCTTTTTAATGGCGAGGCAATCTGGTCCCAAGAACAATATCCACGCACACAGATCTCTCTCACGTGGGCCGACTGGAATAGACACAAAGAATCGGGGTGAGGGAGTCATTGCTATTGTTCTTCTGTCTGAGGTACATCTTTTAACGAGCGTTTGTACAACCAGTAACGGCGCAGGGCATGGCGATGGTTATTAGGGCGATTGTTCCGCACACAGCTTCATTTAGCAGCACACCATGTGCTCTTGTTATTTTATGATGTAATGATTGTAATAACGACACACTCGCAGTAATAACAAAAAATACGACTGTCCGAGATCACACCTGAAAGCCTGAAACCATGTCAGCTAAATATAACATTCTGGTTGGAGGGTCTCTATCTATGGATGTGTTTTCAAGGTGAAACGCTCGAGGGGCTCTCTAACACACGGGTGACTGCATTCCACCCCATAGGCCCCCCCCACCCTCACCCCGCCCTACCCGGAACATGCCTCCCTCAGCCCCCGCCATTATTTTTCCAGTGCAACTCCCTTATTAAAACATGTTGAATATAACAGACAGAGATACCCTTGGGGGTTATTTTAGTTTCATTGGCCCAGTGTGTGTGTGTGTGTGTGTATTTGTCGATGTGTGTGAGAGAGAGTGTGTGGGGTGGGGGGAGGGGGGAGGGGGGGTTAAAATAACAAACAACAGCAGGTGTCAAGGGGTGTTTCCCATTTCCCCACTGTCTGTCTTTATTGAGCTCAATAGTGCCTCCTCCTGGTTGCCAAGCGATAGTATGAAAAAAATCAATAGACTTTTATTTTTTACATAAAATAAAGGCGAGCAAGGTGGCAAAACAGATTGGATGTTCACATGCCCACTGTTTAATAGTAGGCAAAGCACACAAAGGCAGTGGAATTATATTAGGGTGTAAGTCACAGTACAAAAGGACATTATGAGGGACATTAAAACTAGTGAAATAAGAACATCAGTGTGACATTTAATGGCTTGATATTCCATAATATTCCATTTGCTGCGGGAGAATATAGGGCCTCAAGATTTTCATCCTTTGAAACCAATTAAGAATTACACACAGTGTCAATGGGGCAGAAGAGAGCTAATTCTTCTCAAATGCCTTGCCCATGACCTTGCTGAAACCAAAGAGAGTTTGTAGCTCTTCTCCTTTGGGGCTTATTACTGGCCCATATTTAGACTATAATTATACATTGGAAAGGACTGATATTAGCTTTAAAATCAGGCTTGGATTTTTTTTTTAATTATATAAAATTATGCTCTCACCATTCTGGACTGCCACGTGCAAAGGCCATCACATGTTTGAGATCCAGTAGGCAGACGGATATAAAGGAAGATGATTTGATCAGCTCAAACCAACACCTAACTGTCCTTCGTAGAAAATGCTCTATGCTTATTTTCCTCTTGCGGGACATCGAGATAAATGTTTGAGAACCCTGGTGTATATAAGAATGCAAGCAATTTCTTTAAATATACCTGGAGATTGGAAATGTTAGGGTTTCAATAGTTTCAATTCTTATTTTTTAATCAATTGCATTTTCTTGCACACCAAAGGACAAATGTAAGTTACCCACTGACATACCCAGTAGCTCCAATTTTAATTAAATTAATAGAGATACAGTATATTCATAAGAGGATCTATTTTAAACCCTCGCTTTCTATAATATTTGTTGGGAAACATTTTAGTCATTTACACATACCCGGCAAGCGCACACTGCCCAAAGTGAGACCATAATTCATTCATGAGCTGCACTGCAGCTATTCTCAATGGCGCTGAATTATTACTGCTTACATTCGATCTGTGGTGAGGTACAGGCGAGCCCAGCTGAGGAGCATTAGAGATAGATTCGGGGAGACAACAGCCCAGGGTGTGGGGAATGCCAGAAATGTTGTCTGCAGTACAGGTCTGGTCTTAATAAATCTTTGATATATGGAGCATCTTCCCGCACAAAAAAATAAATAAAAATAAAAAATTGAAAATAAAATAAAAGTAATAGTTTTCCTCCCCCCAAAAACACAACTTTATTATTGTTATTATTTTATCTTGCGCATCAAAACGTGAATACTTCTGTAACTGGCGATGTTCGAACCAGCTCATACACGGGTCTTTACAAAATCTCTTTATGCCTTGAAGACCTTCTCACCTTCTGGATGCCTACCCATCAACTGGAGCTCAGTGATAACAAATGTGAGATAGGTGGCAGGATAGCAATACTATGGGAACTGAGCTTGTTATCCAGAGGTTGCAGGTTATATTCTCAGGTAGGGCATTGTCATTGTACACTTTATCAAGATACTTAACCTCAATTGTTTCAGCAAGTATCCACATGTGTAAACATATATTAAGTGCAAATGTAAACTGTGCAAATCTCTCTGGATAAAAGCATCTGTTAAATGCTTAAATGTGGATATAACAGTCATGAGATCACCTTGCTGACAGAAAACAGAGGTGTTAACAATCACCATCCCCCCCTTAGAACACCAGTCCAACACCTTGCCAGACCATGGGAAAACACAGTTCACAGTGGGCACACATTTAACTGTGTGTTCAGGGAGGTCACAGTTCAAGCTGTTGTGATGGCAGACCAATGTAACCCATGCCACGGGCTGTCTCACACGTAAAGACCTGTGATAGAGGAGAAGTGGGTGAGGTCTCCAAGGTAACCAATCACCTGCTCAGACTCTACTCTCCCACAAGCGGTTTCGGTTGAACTGGCGTCTCACGTTGGAGCCAACAGTTTCATGAACAGGTGGTCCCTCTTTGAGAGCCAGGTGGTGTTCTGCCTCCACTGAGAACATGACTCCTTTCAACAACTGATGCGCAGCAGAAAGTCTCCATCTTGGAAGGTGTGACAAAAGCTTCTCGCGATCACAGATTGTTCACAAAAATGCACTTAACTCGCCAGCTCATTTCTGATCGTATTTAATTTAATATTTTGGGCCAACGGTGAACAATGCTTATTTCACCCATTCTATACAACCACTCCATGGGAATTATTATTTTTCTTGCATGTGAGATGTGAACATATGAATTTAGGATTCAATGCCAAATTTCCATTTGAAGTGGAAAACCAATGACATAAGGAGAGGTGTGAGGCAAATTTCAACCAACTACCATTTGTATGCCTCAACCATTTTAATATCCTAACTATTCATTACAGTTTATAATCGTATAATTACTTGATGCACAGAAAGCTAGTTTGTAGAGCAGTCCATTTACCTGTCTTTGTTATTTCAAACTTTAAAATGTGCAAATTGTCTATTTCTTACCACCCGGCAGTGCTAAGGCTTTTTGTTCATTAACCTATTTAGTTTTATGTGCCTTGGGTTTGCAGCTCATTCATTTTACATCAAGACAGAATAGGACAATAGCACATGCATTATGGAGGGTTCTCACTTAGAAAGGTCTCCAAGGAACCACAATTCCGCATCTGATCACTTTATCTTGAGCTTTTTCTACATGAGCGGTCAGTGCTTCCCTTTCAGTCGGAGTTAGACACCTTCTGCCGACTGTTTGCCTGTCCCAGAGTTCTCCTGAGCACAGCTAGCCAACAGCATGCTGTGTGTTACCTGACTGGAGATATCACAGGCACATTGTGATAACACTGCCTTTGCCAATATGACTTGTACTCTTAATTATTGAAAGAATGCTCCATCACTGCATGGCTTACAGAGATGACATCAAATGTATTTACAGGATAACACTTGGGGATCTTAAAACGGATATTTAAAAAATGTTCTTTGTTTCTGTGATGTTACTAATGATAAACTAGATACAAAGCACTGGTTGAAACATATAAAGTCTACAGCTTTATATATAAATATTAATTCTTTAGGCTGTGCTAATGTTCACAGTTTTTTTCTCACCTTTTCCTGGCCTTGCTAATTGTTTTTTTTTCTTTTATTACTTTCTCTCCTTCACCTTTCAGGGGTAGACAAACCTGGTTCTGGGCTGTTAGAAAAATGTCTGTTGCCATCTGAGCTTTTAATTTGTCATTTAATAATGAAACTAGGTTGAGTTGACATATCCACATGCCAAGACCATGCTTTTGTATCCTGGCATTATTACCACTAAGTTTTCCCAAACATGCAATGGAATACATAGTCAGTAGCAACTAGCAATATTGATTCACGGTGCTAACAAAACAATGTCAAACTAAACAATAATTTTCTCAATCATGAAAAGTGGTCTTTAATTTCAAGTGCTTCCAGGTACAAAACATTTCCAACATTAAGAAGGACAAAAGATCTTTTACATAATTCATTTATCATACATGTTGTGATGATTTATTTATCTTACACATACCTTCTGCATGGTTTATTGATGCTACATGCGCAGAGATGTAACAGTATGTGGTCTCGGGCGAGCATGAAAACACCACCTCATGCAAATATAATGATCCAGACTTACTGGTTAAATGCATTCCTTTCACTTACATACAGAAGCTGTAAACCATATGAATCCCCTGTTGCTCTTTTGAGTGCATCTCAAGCTTCATAGAAAAGTTCTAGTAAACAACTGTAGAGATAATCTTGCTCTCCTTTCCTGTATTTATTACCTTCAGTTACCAAAGGTGGAACCCAGTCTCTTTGAAACCCTGCCCAACCAGGCGATAAGATCATGGTGTACAGTTAAAGCTGGAAAATGTTTTTAAGTTTTAAAAACTTCAGAGATACCATTAGCTAATATAAGATCATACACATCCGAAGTTCACTGCTAGGAATGATATGATATTTCTTGTTGCAAAATTCAGCTGTAGATGTTGCTTTTCCACAATAATGTATGGACTGAAAGGCTAAAAAATAACAATAGCCACAAATGTCATAATAGCTTTGGTAGTTGAAATAGGAAAGACCCCTCTGAATTGCAAATATTTTCAATAAACTGAACGAGAACATAAAAACTAAAACGTAATGGGCACAATGCATAATGTATACTATGAGCCATATTGTCATAAATTCTTAATGAAACATTTATAATGCCTTTGTTGACATAGCATAACATGCCTGTAAGTCATTCCTTAGCAAATGCAATGGTTTATGAAGGATAACATTATAGTACCTATGATGTATCACAAGAGCATGATGTCACTTTGGTTAAGGTGAACCTTCTCACCAAAACTTGTGCACACCTGATTTAGCATGGTGTAAAGATGTCATGCACTGGTAAAAAAGACATTAAGGCTGTACAAGATTAAATAATGGCAATGAAATTATAATAATCAGAGTACAATACTACTAATAATACATTCTTAATAACAACAGCACAACGACAGCCACAAAAATAATAATAATAATAATAATAATTGTAATTATTATTATTATTATTATTATTATTATTATTACTACTCATTTTATATTGTAAAAATCGAATGTACAGTAACATTGTATAACAGCAGACAAGCCATGACCCCAGTAGGATAAACAAGCGTTAGAGTAAAACCCAGACTGGGAAGATTGGGCAGGGCATTCGGTAAGAGCAGGTTTGACAGCATTGATCCGGAGTGCTGTGTGCTAACCCGGGGAGCCAGGCTATCAACCGTCAGACTCGGCCCTCCACCGGAGGCGCGTATTCGGGGCTGCCGGGAGGGTTCCCGGGGAGTCCCAGAGGCCTCGGGGGCCGGGGAGGATCCGAGCCGATCGATCAGGAGAACCGGGGCTATGGATCAGCCCCAGCCGACCGGCCTGCGATTCTCAGGCTGCTCGTGGGCTCCAGCGATCCCACCTGCTCCTTCACGCGTCTGTTCTGGCGTGCGGTTGTTTATCCATCTCCCCGCGCGCAGGGGTTTAAAGTTGTTTGGTTGGGCTGCGGTGTTCGTGGGAAGCCCTGAGTGTACAGATTAGCACCAGGTCATGTGGTTACGCCTGAAAGTTTACAGGAAAAGTTGGTGCAAAGATGCATTGCTTTCGCTACTTGTTTGTTTTTTTTATAGAATTAAACTAAGGAAAAGCTAAGGAACATCTGTAGTTTTAAGTGCATTTTAAATTGCTGTTGCTGGAAGATCAGAGGCCTTCCGCACTCCGATAATAACCAATAAACATAAACTCCGAGGCTCTTTTTAGCTACGTTGTCTGGGCATGAGGGTTCACACATATTTTTCACACATTAAGGAATATTAATTTCCTATATTAATGACGAGGATTCTTCCAGCTGCGATGCTTCCCTCTACTCGCTCTAAAAAAAACATTTTCACATCCGTATCCGCAGTTCTCATACAATCAGCAGGGAAGATGTAGATGACAACTGTCCTACACTGACAAGAGCCAAAGTACTGAGTTTATTTTCAAACAGCAGGCGAGCAGTCATCCTGTTTAACATACAAGGGAACACCTAACACCCCTCAAAATGTTCTCAACATCTGCCCACAACATTTCTGCCATTCATCGTAAGATTCAGTCAAATGGATAGATGCAAAATACGCATGAATGCAACAGAATGTTTACTTGGAGCATTACTCAGTGAGTTCTTTTTAAATAGTGATGCAAGCATGGCATTTGCCCCTTGGACACACACAGCACTTAACTCCAGTCCCTCCCTCTCTTTTGACAAGCTCCCACCGGAGCTACGATGGTCACAGTGTGTATTTTTCTCCCAGTATTAGCGCCACCTTGATCTGGCTGGCTAATTGCTAAAGGGGTGAAGGTTATGCCACAACCCAAATGAACCCCCGTGCTTTGATAAGACTCCTGGCGGTTGTAGACACAGACGCACTCATTAACCTTTCTTGATTGAGGCAATTATTTCCAGCACATTATTCGCTAATGTGGAGAGCGCGGTGGCTGCTCTGCTCTAGCGAGGCACAACAGCAATCAGACCGGGAGATGGCTTTCAAGTTTCTCGCTAACGCGGGCTGTGCTGGCCAATGCGGATATGCGCGAAGCTCCGTAGCCTCTTGTAAAGCGTGCTGAGTTTACTCAAAGGTCAGGTCCAACTGCCAAGAGAGGTACAGTACAACTATTGAATCCATGTGCAAGATGTTTACCCCCCAAATTGCTTCAATAGCAGTCCAAATGTATCCAAGATTAAATGCAAAATAATAATAAATATATTTGTAATATCTTTGTATTATACTGCACCTTAGGTATTTGTTAAGACAGTGAATAATACACAGTCCAATAATGCACTCCGGTGAAAGCCAGTGTACCAGCTGAATTAATTTCCCAAAATGGAAGTTTGACTTGTGGAACAGAAGCCCAGAGGCCATATTTCATTTTTCATGCTGTGAGACTCCAAAATCAGTACAAGGAATCTCAGGGTCTTTCACGGGCACACTTAATCGCTGTCTGCTCCGACCTGTTAGGGAGTCAGTATCACATCTTTTTAAGTACACTCAGGTAAAAGGACCTCACTTTGCAGAGACACACTTGATGGTAAAGTGAAGAGATGGTTTTTATAGGCATGCACTATTTTAGAAGTCTGCCTGGAAACTGACAAATTCTGAATTCATAATATTCAAAATAAGCCATTTCAACTGTGTTCCTGCAGATGTCTTATATTTATTTAGGTCTAGTGTGTTGTGGTTGTCCTTTCTGCACAAGTGGAAAGTGAACGTAACAAAAGCGGCAAAAGAAGCGTGCTGTTTTGGTTATGATAAATATTCATGGGATGGAAACGGCAGATGCGGCTAACATCTGTACAAAGTCAGTGTGCGTTTTCAAAGAACTGTTAGTGCAGCAAACATGCAACCTGATTAACTGCCTGACAAGCAATCAATGCTTTAATAAAGTGAGAATCAAGCCTTTGCATTATTAATTCATTTATTTCCTGATTAAGTACTTTCTGAGTGGTATTTTCTTTTCTTTTTTTTCTTAATTCCATTTAATTTAAGTCCCTTCTGTGCCCGCGTACAGCTGTGTGGAACAGAAGGAAGCAGTTCTGTGTACCATAGATGTGTTTTGTCATGGTTTACCATAGAGCACTGGGTGCCATAGATGTGGTTTGTGATGCATTACCAGAGAGCTCTGGAGGGCCTTGTGTGGCCTGAAATCACCACACCCTAGGAATGTCCCTGCCCACTGAAAGATCCTAATGCCAGGCCTGAAGCTCCAATTTTGCAATATGAGTCCTTGGTGGTTTATATAGTGTGAGCATCAGTAGATTCAGCCATCTGAAGCAGCACACTAAACGACTCGTAAAAATGGCAAATAACTTCAAAAAGTTGTCTAATACAGATGGGCTTTTCTTTTTGCATATACATTTAATGAAATGTTAAAATAATTTTGAAAAAAAAAATGTCATGAGCTGGAATACCCTGGTTTATCTTTATTATGAACAGAATTATAAAATCCATTCAGCTGGTCAGATGCACATACAGTTCTCAGAGGAGCGTGGCAAACACAGATTCCGCATAAACTGTCGATGCTTTAAGAAGCAGGTTCATTATGACAAACTGAATGTGTTCCAGTGACAACAACTTGCTGTCCTCACCTTTAACAAGATATCATTTTATATGGTAAGGTTCTCCCTTACACATAAAATGTACATTTTGTGTGTGGTATGCTTACATACACCTAGACCTGCTGTAATTCCAATGTGCCGTAGCTGGAGCTCGGAGGAACCAGATTATGGTTCATTGGAAAGCCAGAGGATTCTAAGCACCGTTAAGTAGACCAATCTTTCTGTTTGGGGCACACACGTGCCTATGCATACATATGTGTATGCACACATATAGGGTTTCACCGATGTTTTCTTTTAAGACCAGGCAGATGATGAAAGGAAAATTGCGATTCACAGATAATAATGTGGATCTATATCAATTATTAAGTAGTTTTACAATAACAGATACAAACAGGCATAACGTGGGAGAAAATAATGATGGACTTCAAAGAAAGAACACTTAACCATAGCCAATGGGTATAGTAATGAGAACACTGGTATATTGATAATTGTTCAAAGCCTGCCAATTAAACCCAAAGTGATTATAAGACTCCCTTACTTTGTCCCCAAGGATATGCCAGCTCTCTCAAAGCATAATTGAGTTTTTTTTTTTTTTTTTTGCCTCCTTGTTTCGCGAATGCTTTTGTGCGTAACTCTCTGGACATTGTGCGTTTTCAGGTCCGGAGGGCCTGCTTTGAAAATCACTGCGTTGTTTTAGAGGACAAGTTTCCTTCAAATAGTTATCGTAATGAATAAAATCATTACTGCACTGCGTTGTGTGCGTGGTGACTATGGTTACGTACCAGGCTCATAGCTTAAGGGTGGGGAAAATAATCAGAAAAAGAGGATGAGGTGGAGGAGAAAAAACATGAAGACGAAGAACGCTAAGAGAAAACAAAGGAAGAGTGAAAACAAGAATAGGATGTCAGTATTTCATTTTGTTTATAATGACACAAAAGTCTTAAAACTGGTACAAATTGTTAGCCAATTTGGGTTTTTTGTGGAATGAGAGCGTTGAAACTCAAACATAATATCATAATGAAGGTGTTTAACTATTTTTTTTTATATTTGATGGTTTAGTTTGGCTGTTGAAGCACCTGACATTGTTGACATTGTAGAGTCTAAAGCTTGCAGTAATGTGTGAAGACAGATGATTTTTTTTGGAATTAACAACAGGCTCCGACATCACATTTCATCGTCGTATTGGTCCTACATTGGTTGAGCGTGTGCATGCCTGTTTGCGCGCACGAGTGTGTGTTTGTGTGTGTGTGTGCGCGTGTGTGTAATGGATATAATGTCCGATCTCTGTACTGTATTGTTCAATCTAAAATTCAGTGCCCACAAAAACAAGTGATTGAGCCTAAAAGTCTTTTTTTGTGTTTCTGCCAGGTCATTTCAGTTTGGTTTCTTGGCTGTTGGAGAAATGACCACTGTAGCCACACCTGCTCATTTCTATTGTAATAACATCATTTAAAACAGTTACATTTTAATTATAAAAACAGCACTTAAAAGAAGTTCAGCCAGATGAGGTGGTGTCAATCCAGATCCACTTTGTATTTAATTTGAGGCTAGGGCCTTTTCTGTATTGCAATGCAGTGACAGACAGAAAAACAGTTATACGCAACTTTTCAAGTCTCATTGCTTACAAGTTAAAGAAGAAGCTTAACATCTCCTTAAATAGCAATTAAAACCACACCAACATCCAGCATCACTTTTAAACAGCGAATCTGTCGAACAACCCAATTTAGTTTGAGTGATCCTTTTCATTTTGCTCGGATTGCAACGGTGTTTCCTTTAGCATTGCATATGGACGGAGATACAAAGGTACGCCGTTAAGCTGGAGAAAAGCAGATGTTTCCTTCGACCCCTTGATTAACAATGCAAATTTATTCATTAAGCAGTTTAATTGTGCCAGTGATTGACAGACGGCACATTATTATAGAGGACTGTTGTGGAGCCGGACTACTAATATATTACTGTTATTAACTGCCTATGCCGGCAATATCTGTGCCAGCTCCGGTATGAATTAACCCCTTCTAATGCTCTTTGCTAGGCTAAATGGAGCTCATTGTTCTGCCGCTCAGCTGAGACAGAATGCAGCATAATTACAGCAGGCATCAGTGCTTACTGCTGCCGCGATAGAATGCACTTATCCTCTCCGAGAGCCAGGAAAACACGCGCAAGAACGATGGCATGGGCGAAATATGACACGCAGGCGTGCGCACACACACGCGCACACGCACAAGCGCACGTATGCACGTACAAGCTTTTAACATTCTGAATTGAATGCTTTCAAAATGATCTGCATGGCATATCAAAACAAATTTAACACATTTATTCTTTATTCTTGTTGCACTTTTTACTACAGGTATTTATTGTTGTATTTTCAATTTGTGTATAAATTGGTACAAAATTCCATCTGAGATTAAAATATATGGTTCCATTATCATCATACTGTACGTTACAGTGGAAAGCAACACATTTATATGAGGCATTCTGAATTAACAAATCTTATTCTCAGGGCTTAAAATACTAGAGTGCAATTGCAAGCCTTGCAGTTCCTGAGACACCATCATTATGTTTTGAGAATACTGTACTGTTCAGACTTCACAGTATGAAAGCGCATCACTCTGTAATTGCAGAGTAATGATGAGGCCCATCACTTGAATTATATGATAAGGGAACTGGGTGTAGACAAAAGGATGCCCATGCCATTGAGTCAGTGAAGTGTAGTGAAGGTGCTTCAAATTTTAAGAAAATGGCTTATATCAGTCACTTATCCATACATAGTATTCTTTAAACCTTCACTATTGAAATCTATATGGTGGGAAAATCTAATGATATGTATTCTGAAACGTACAATGCCTCAGCTCAAATGTTGATTGAAAGCACATTGTAGGTTTCATTTCATTAAATGACTTAACATTGTGCCTCAGGCTAGGAAACATCATTAACAACTTTAAGCTCCCATTTCAGGGTACCACAACAGTTTTTTTTAGCTGTTTCTTAACCTTGTGATGCATGTTTTACCCATTCCAAGGATCAAGGGCCATCATTAATCTTTCACAGGAGCCATTTTTTTCTGTCCTTCATGTGCCTCATCTTATTAATTGAGTTTTGACAGGCGGTCCCCAGACGGCTAACCTCGTACCTCAGGACCCCATTACCTCCCGCTTCAGGATGTTGTTTTAGCTTCTTAAATGTTCCACAGATTTTTTGCTCTGCCACCCACTGTGTGAAAAATGTGCAGTGACAGGAAACTGTGACTGTATTGTACAGGAAATATCAAGTACCTCACTTCATAGCTGACCTCTTTTGGGCCCGAAGTGGCCGTTTTTATGCCTGCTGCACATTTAAAGGATATTTCATTGCCCATCTCCATGCCGTTGCACGGAGCAATCATAGACAACACCATCATCCAGCAAAGACTGATCATACTGGACAACATGCAGGAGAATTAATGTAACAAGGCGTTTCAGAGTTATTTCAGTGTTTTCATTCTCATAGCTGACCTCACAGTTTGTATTTTATTAATTTTCATTTTGATTTTCCATTAATACCAAACCTATAGTAACATTTAAGTAACAGAATATTTGCTTATAAAAGTCTAACCAACCATTGACCTGCTATTAGGAGAAAATATACACCTAGACCATTAATACTCTGAGCCAAATTAAAACATTGGTTGTACCAGATGTTGTCATTACCAACTACTAGAGTGTGTTTAATCCAGTTCCAGCCAAGACCTGAAGATGTGAAGTATGTCGAGAATGAAAGCGAGGCATGAATTCAATCAATTTGACCTTCACTAGTAAAAGGTTTTGATTTTTTTCCTGATCTCAATATTTTGCAAGCTAATTTTGTAAATTATTTATTATATATTTGATTAAATGTAATTAAAGGTTTTGGGCTAAATATTGCTGTAATGTGTTCCCCTCTAGCCACTGGAATTACTGAGCGCAGCATCAGTCTAAACTCTGGATGCACGGCCCCTCCAAGACACAGGAGGAAGAGGCCTCGTGTCTCAGCACAGTCAGCAGAGAGGATTCCTTCCCAGCATCCCTGTGGTGCAGGAGTCCCCCAGCGTGGCTGTTGTATCGGACACCCTCCCCCCTACCCCATCCCCCCTTCCCCCAACCCCTATCTGATGGTCCTTGCCCTCTCCAGATGCAGGGCTAATATCATGCAAGGCATGTAGCGGAAGCACCATTTCCAATGATCTGTGGCGGCTCATAGATTTTTTTTATTGACCCCTCTGCCTTCTCCCCACGAGGCCCCGTCTCCCGGCTGCGATGGGCCAAGGCTCCTCCGGGACGTCCCGCTGGAGAACGCAGTGCGGAGGCAAGGCGTGGATCCGCATGATTTGAAAAGTAAGTAGTCATCGGCCGGTCATCCCCATAATTTAAGAGAATCTCCACTGCCAGCGGATGTGAGTATTTTTCCTTCTACAACCCCCCCCCCACCCCCCTCCCCCTCCCCCTCCACACCCACACCCACACCACTTTTTCATCCCTTAAGTTACAGGAAAACCAAAGATGACACGCAGAAACTGCAGCCCTGAACCGTTTATGTAAGCCGCAACCTTTCCAAAAAAACTCTGAGGAGAAGGTCTGCGATACCAGCGGAGAGGACAGCGCTGGGGTTGAGGCGGAGGGGGGGGGGGGGGGGGGTTAGGGGGTGGTCGTAACGACCAGGGGTGCACAAGTTCAAGAAGTTACGCCTGCGACCGAGCTGTTTTACGACCTGTCAGCAAATTGTGAAACGTAATGAATTCAGTCGGTGCGTCAATCTTGAACTGCGCGCGGAACCCTGGATGCGCTCTCAAACAACCGCTGAGAAGCTCTTCTGTCTCATCACATTTCACTGAGTATGTTTCTTGGAATTCCTGAGCATCGGACGCAAGCAGTAAAACCTTAACTCCATATCCATATGGCAAGATATCTTGTTACTGGGACCTGTCATCAAAGCTGCCAAATAGGGCTCTGTCCATAGAGCATTCTGACATTTAGCCAAAAGGTATGCTCGTAGAATTTTGACCGTTAACAATCCCCCCCTTTACCCCCCAGAGTTGGTCCACTGACGACCTGCACAAATTACAGATCTACTGAGTGATTAAGTTGAAAATTTATGGGTCATAGGCTAATGGGGGAAAACAGGGTCGGTCACATGCAAGCCGTGCTCGCTGCATCGCAGTTCTGTCCAACGGCACTGCTACCACAGGGGTTAATTCACGTTAGAGGCCAGGAAGTTGTGGTTTCTGTTATAACATGCAGTATGTCATCAGAATGGTGCATTTTCATAATAAATGTGATTTGACTGTTTCAGGAGAAGACACTGCATGTAAACGATCATTAAGCAGGCCCAAAAAGTACGTAGTAATACTCAGATTTTTTGTGGTGTTGAAGTCAAGGATTTCCCAGGTATTCTTTGAAATGAATATGTAAAAAAGGATTTGGCATGTCTGATAGATTCATCTGTATTTGTTAACTAAATAAAGCATTCCATACCAAAACATTGTCTAATATAGGACTGTTTATAATAAATGATTGTCCCTTGACCATTGTAAAAATTGAAAATTAAATTTTTTTTTTGAAAATATCAAACACCAAAATAAATTGTAACCTATTATATCAATAAATTCTAAAAGCTAATATTTCAATCCCAAGCAAAATAGGCAGTATGCAAGCATTGAAGAAAAAAATACTCAAATGTGAAAATTTCATGAAATTAACAAAAGAAATATTGCAATGATTCATTATAAATGACTGCCTAGGAAAATCACTGCGTTAGCATGATACTTTCAGTGCAATTTGAAGTTTAGAAATTCTCCAGTGTGCAACAGTGATGGCAGGCACTCGCTACTTGTTATTTCTACTCACCATGACCAGTGACAGTAAATGCCCTAAGGCAAGAAACACTGTCCAGTTCTTGCATAATAATACCCCGCAAACTGTTTTTTTTATAATGCATTTTTCAGAGATAGTTTTCAAAGCCCATGACATATTGCTGTAATGGCTTAATTAATCCTGTCATCGCTTTGAACCTAAAGTCTATTTGCTGGGACTCAGGCATTAGGGGTCAGGTGCACTCATGAAGTCCTCAATGCTGATGCTCACAGGCTTACAGAATCAAGTTTTGTTTGTTTTGGTATGAATTGAACATTCAAGCATTCTTGGCTTCTTAGAATTTCCTTTTCAAAGCTCCAAGTCCCTACAATGGAGACTTATACATGAGCAGAATGAGAGAGAATTGTACTGAGACTGTTGTGTGGCAGGTTTCTATTGTACAGTATGGATCTTCAGATGTATACAAGGAGAGTCCCCTTTGGCTGCCGCCTGGTTAGTTTCTGTACTCCATGTTTTCTTCAAGGCATGTTGGAGTGGATCCATTCCCATGTCCTCTCTCTGCATGGAAATTCTCAATGCTGTGCCATTGGTACAGTGACTAATAAAAGAAGCTGCTTATAAGCAATTGTCTTCCACATAAACTTTGAATTTCAACACTTATTGCCACTGTCACCTTATTTTGTTTTGTCAAACAATAAAATAGCACCACCTATCTTTTCCTCTTTCTCTCAAGTGGTACCATCTACACAGGCTGTTGTTTCAACACAAAAACAAAAAAGTCTCAAATTGTCCAAGTTATTTGCCAGCAAATATGATGTTTTAACAAGATCATGTTGTAAAAAACATTTTTTATAAGTTAGAATTTTCAAGTTTCATGTACTCCTTAAACACAATAAAAGACTTATGCTAAAAAAATGTTTTTTTTACGAAAACAACAGTGATAAATAAATAAATAAACAAATAAATACATAAAATCGAGAAAGTTTTTGTGTGTTTTTGATTGGCTCAGGCAGTTTTTATGTACGATGGAGGATCATATCAAATAGACGCTTACACTCAAACTGAAATCATATAAAATACTCCAGTAAGTGAACTGTTTCTTTAAAAGCAATGTATAAAACAACATTCTATTTTTATCCTATTTTATTTTTGCTTCTTATTAACTATTATTGTGAAGTATACGCAGTCTTAATTATGTTCTTGTGACTGTAGCAGGATCTTGCCCTTTTGTTTTACTTACAGTAATGTAACACTTTTGCGAGTACAAATGCATGTGTGTTATGCCAGTAAAACAAACTGAAATGGAACTGAACTGAGAGAAGGAGAAATCCATGTAGAGAGAGAAAGGTGAGAGAACACCGTTTCTGCCACTGCATCAGAATTATTGTTTTGTTCCCCCTTTATTTATTTACATTGATCCCTGCTTCCTGAACCTGCCGCAGAGCTAAAGTTCTCCGAGTGCACTTTGTCAGGCGTCCCCCGGGAACCTATCAGACCAGGGACGTGCCCAGGGAAGGTGGGGGCGGGGAAACCAACAACCCTGGCGACACTTCCTCAAGCTCTGCCGCCGCGGGTCCGCGCCGGACCGGCACCCGCTCAGAACCGCGGAGTTAATAAAAGCCGCGAGGAGCCACCGAGGACGAGTTAGCCGCGTGTCACCGCAAAGCCGCCTGATGGACCGGCAACAGCCCATTAACTCCAGCTAGTGCCTGTGTACTAGATGATGCCCCCTAATAGAGTTGGGCTCTGTCCAAGGCACAATAGAGGGAGCCTTTTTCTGCTTTTCCTGATTTTAAACCTCACTGACTCGGAATCGTGCTTTTTTTTTTTTCCTCAAGGTTTTCTTTATGGCCAAGGTTCCCAGATTTCAGTGGAGCTGATGCGCTAATTCTGCGGCGCACCTGTTTCTGGCATAAACCGATCGCACGCGCAGCGCAAAATGTGCAGTTAGTCCACAAATGAAAATGCGATTTATGGTAATGAGAAATAATTTTCTCCAATGGATTGCATGGAATGCGGACACACCGATGTATCAGGTTGGTGACAATGTCACCGTTACTGGTGCTAAGTGCTAAATGGTGCAGATTGCAGTAGCAATTTTCATTAGATTTTTTGAAAAGTTATTGAAATGGCTAGCAATAAACCACGGTTAAGGTGAGCTAACTTCAGCGGCGTGCCTCTGTGACTGTCAAAGTGCATTAAGTCATGATGGAAAAGTGATACTTCATTAACCTCAGAACTGACTTGCAACCGATCCTCCGCACTCAACAATGATTTTAAATCATCTGTGAATAACTGGTGCATGTTTCCCCACAGCGGGGAAAAGGGGGGAAATTGATTTATGGTTGTACATTGTGGAGAGTAACAGTTTAGACATATTGGAAAGAGATTCCTCTTTTTAAGCGTTGTCAAGTGCATACTGAAATATTTCCTCCATGAAGGTCAAGCATTCTTTTTTCTCACTTGCTGGAAACTTTGCCAGATGAGAGTTGACCGTTTTGGGGTTTTTTTTTATAATACATGGAGTTAACATAATTATTCTTAAACTCAAAAATACTGCTGCAATTTGTGTGGGTCAATAACTGACACCAGCAGTTCAGAAGCCGTTGCCAGTATCTTGTTATCCTTGAATAATATGAGAAAATGAACTGAGCCAGAAGAGCCAGACATCTAATTTTCGTGATCCCCATGGAGATGAGGAAGGGGGGAAGGCAAACAGCTCAAACACGCACGCACACACACACACACACACACACACACACTGGTTGCTTTCCGCCTGGACCCAAAAATATAAAGACAAAAAAACAAAGGTGTTCTCTAGAGAGCTGGAATCGCTGCCTTATTCTGTGTGTGTTATTCTTATTGTGGGCCTGCCAGTGGGGCACTGGCCACCAGGCCAGAGTGTTGATAGCAGAGAGGCCCCCTCGGCTATGTCTTTGATTCTGGATCTTGTCTGCAGCATGGCCAGGGATCCGCAGGGACGGAGCGATGCTGCAACACTGCCGGAGCACTGTGTGACTCAACCCTGAATCACACCAGCACAACCTGCTGCTGGAAGTGTGGGTGTGGGTGTTTTTGCAGGTTTTCAACATTAAGGAGGGCTGGGTTTTTGGCTTTTGTATGGCAGTTGGGCAATCAAATGCCATCAAAGAAGTTTTTGGTGCGTGACTGAAGATACACTAGACTTATATTTCTTCCCCAAATTTTGTCACAAAAAAAGCAAAATTTCCTTTAAATTAACATAGAGTTACATGCTTGTGAATCTTCCAGCTCTGACCTGCAAGCAGGTGTCAGTCAGCTTTGTATTAGCATCACAGCACATAAACATAAATGCATGTACACTCAATTTGTGGCAGGGTGTTTGTCATCATTCCTGGAAATTTAAAAGGCAGTGAATTCTCTTCAGAAATTTTTCTACGTTGACATTCTATACGTATTGAGTAAAAAAATAAAATCTTTACGATCGTAGTTACATGGCCCTGTGCTTTTTTGTCTGTATTTTTTTTTTTGTTCTGATGCATTTTCTTAGCTCACATTAGTGCTGAAGCCTGTAGAAAAGTGTTGTTGCAAATGAGATAAGGAGTGTTCAAGGGGGCTAGGCCTCCCCTGGATCTGCTACAACGGACTCTGGCAGCCTTTTTATGAGGCAATGTTATATTCCACAGACACCTGCGAGTAGCATGTGCAGACAATTCTGTTTTCATTTACCATTTTTCCCCTCCAAACAAGATTACAATCATGCACACCAGTGCCAAAGACACAGAAAATATGTCTGGCTAACACCAGCTGCGAATTTATGGTCAGTCTTGAGAATCCAGGCACATGAAATTCAGTGGTTAACCCCCCCCCCCACCTCCCCAGTCATTGTTGGAAATATTAACCAGTTTCTTTTAACAGCTGGGCCTTGCTTGCATTTTGGTATGACATATTCACATTCTGTGGAAAGTATCATCAATAACAAAATAAATTAATAAATAAATACATTTTCATCAGTGCCAGGTCAATTGCAAAATCAACTATACGATGTAGTGTCCCAGTTTTTCCTTCACGAAAAAATATTATATTCACATTGGAAAATGGAAATAGTGCTATGTTGTCTTGCAAAAGTCATCAGTGACATACAGTTACTATATACAGAAACATGAGTAAACATGAACCAACACGGCCTTTTTGGCTAAAAGTTTACTGTTACAGACTGTGGTTGCAAAAGATGACATTTAAATACTAAAGTTCTCCCACTGAGAATTGTTCCATTTCCATATTGAACTGCAGGCCAGCTGAGGGTGATATATTATTTTGTTTTGTTACTGATAAATCACACATGAAATAGATATGTAAATCTTCCACAATGGATCAGCTTTCAGTTGAAATGCATTTGTTTGCTCGGTTTGCACAGATGTTTTCTATATAAAAGCAGCGCTGCTTGAAGACTGATGTTCTGGACATGGGAGTGGGATTTAGCTCTGGTCATTCATTGTTCTTTTTTTTTTTTTTTTTGTAAGATTGGAGGCACATTACTGATGT
Source organism: Anguilla rostrata (assembly GCF_018555375.3). Taxonomy (NCBI): domain Eukaryota; kingdom Metazoa; phylum Chordata; class Actinopteri; order Anguilliformes; family Anguillidae; genus Anguilla; species Anguilla rostrata. The sequence continues at coordinate 13,960,785 of NC_057937.1, forward strand.
GAGAGACTCCAGTGAGGCAAGCGAGGAAGAAGACTGTCGCTGCTTCATCATTGTACCGATGCTTACTTTTGTTAACGGTAAAACCCAAACTCTAAATGTTTTCTCGGGCAAGTGAAAATACACCCCTGCAGGGTGCAGTGCACTTCCCTGGCCTCTCCCCGTGCCCTTTCCCTCTTCCAAACCAGAAGCAGATTAACGGGATGTTATTTCCTCAAGCAGTGCAGTGAAACCCAGCTTCATTTAGGTGGAGTCAACCCAGATCTGAACCCAGATTAGTTCGGAGATGTAAGGAGGGCTGCCCCCATTCAAGCTATATTTAATCCAGGTGCAGCTGAGGAGAATGGTGTTGCAAATGTTTATATTTCTCTCAGTTGTGATCTGTGTGTGTGTGTGTGTGCATGCATGTGTGTGCACGCGCGTGTGTGCGTGTGTGATAAACATAACGGTCCTACCACTAAACCATTCTTGCTAAATTTGAAACACAGTTTGCATCATTTGATGTAAAGGCACGTTTGGGATTACGTCTGTGTGGAATGATTAATGTACCCTGGAATGCAACAGACTTTGCCTCGAAACAATGCATATTTATGAATGCGACAGGACAGACATCTACCCCACTCCCTAGTAAAACTTCTGTGACTTGTATTTGAGAAACATGGTCCTATGTTCTTTGTTACTGATCTCCACACAATGTAAATTTTGCATGATAAAGAGAAAGACCTAAGGGCATGAATGGAACTCAAAGTAATGACATGCTTTTATAATAATGTGTGAAACATTATTTCTTAATTGACTAAAAATTAGCATTAATCAAAAATGTATTGTTGCTGTGAAATCATAATATGATTGTTAATATACAGTTCAGCGATCCTTCCTTGACAGGGTAGATGTTCTGAGGCCTTCCTGTACATTTCACTGGAATGCAAACAAAAAGAGACCAATCGGACTGGCCAATACAGAGACGTTCTCAACAGGCATTTACATTTACCACACACGGTAATAACGAGCAGTCATCAACATATTATCACAGCAAAGAGACTTAGAGCCACAATTAGAATAAACTAGTGTTCCACCTGGACTTGCAGCCACGCATATACAGTATTTCAGTATCAGAAATGAAATGGCCTTGAATGCCCATTTCCATGAACAATTATCCGTTGTATTTTAAAAAAAAGAACTTGGGTGACATGTTGAGGAATTTCTCAGTGAAAGGTGAGACTGAAAGAAAAGAAGGATGAAATGCAGCTAGGCAGACATGTATTTTATTTTCCCCCATGGGCTGTCTCTGGACATCTGTTGCAACAATATGGGAGTGTTTGTTTAGCTGACATTTAAACTGTAAAAAGTTGTCAAACGTGTGTTTTATTTAAATCGCTTTAAGTAGGAGTGTAAAGCATGCTGCGTGGGTCCCTCAGATTTTGTTGCTGTTTGATGACCTTTGACATCCCAGGAAAGTCCAGCTGGCTCAAATCCCAAAAGTCAGTGCATCAGATATTTCAGCAGTGACTGATATATATTTAGAATGAGATATTTGAGGCGTTGTTTATTCTTTGTTGTACTCGAAAGATAAAATGCTGTCACAAAGTTTGTCTTTCATTTCAGCAAGCAATGCCTATGCTATTAACTAACAAACAAACAAAATACACATACTAATTCATAAATAAAAATGAATGTATCATTGCACGTAATTTTAAAGATTTAAAGATTGGCTTCAGAGCTCAGCTGGAGTAACATGAATAAAACAAAAACAGGATGCTGGCTGTATTTCCCTTTGTGAATACTTCATTTATGCATTTATGCAACATGCAAAAAATCACACTTGTAATGAACAATTCTGCTGTGTGTACTATAATAGTGCTCTATATTGAATTCAGTATTAAAATATGATTATATATCACAATGTTCAAAAGATATTAACATGAATTGGATGCAGAATGAGGAAAGTTAGTTTCATCTCAATCGATAAATTTAAAAATATAAATTTTACCAATGTAGAATTCTGCTGAAGAAAGAGAGCAGTGCCGAAATGGTCATGGACCGGAGTGTGACAGTAAATGGCCAGGATTTCTGTTCTTTTGCTCCAAACATGCCATAAAAAATAAAAATAAAAACTGCTGAATATGTGGCCGTCCAAATAAAAATGATGAACTCTGTGACAGGCCCCTGCCCTGTCCCTTGCCCCTGCCTCCTGAACCCCGGTCTTAGGGCCGAGATCAAAACCGGGGCCCCCGTCCGGTCGTCCGCGGCCAGTGTTCACCCCCCCACCCCCCACCCCCCCACCCCACCCCACACACACCCGCGGTCCTCCTCTTCCGCACGCAATGCGGGGATTGATTTACGGCCGCAGTATAATTGGGATAATAAAGGCCGTGGCCCGCATTAGGCAGGGAGTGGCATGTTTACGGTGCCTGGACTCGCTCCCCCCCCCCACCCGACCCCCCCCGACCGCGTCCTGCTGTGAGCCACAGGTGCAGAGTTGAACATGGGGCGAAATTTACGAGAGCGCAAACGAGGGAGGCGGGGAGCGTGCTGCCCTCTGTCGTATAATGGCCGGCTTGGGGTTGGTGGAATGGGGCTTTCACATGATACCCAGCCACATGCTGGGCTGTGTACAAATTGGTTGATTTTGACTTGGTGTCTCCCCAGCGGAGGTTTCGATTTCTCATTGCGGGCACCGCTCTCGGTATGCGCCGTAGGCCTTTTCACGTCACGCGAACTTCTCCCGTCGTCACTTGTCGCTTCAGCCAAATAACCAATCAACCAATCAGAACAAACTATTATTCAATCTGATTGTTTTACATTGCTGTGGATTCACAGAAATATTCTACCACAACAATTAAAAAAAAAAAAAAAATGTTATCAGACAAGAGAAGATGAATTGCAATAAATAAAATAAAGACCATTTAAAATAAAGTATCAAAAGACACAAAACAAGACATTGATTTATTTTCCTATGAAAACAACTATACTGTATGTAACAAGAAATACAAGGTCTGGTGTTAGGTCTCTCAAAACTGAATATGATAGAAATAAGGTGGGTAGAAATGTTTGTTTTTCACTGGGTCTTCCATCTACACTTGCAACTTTTCAGATTTTATTGCTTTACTCTGTGAGTTTTGCTAGGATGGCACATTTCCATTCAATGTACCACTGTTTCCTTAGGGGACAAACTATGAAAAGGTCCACTTATTTTAAATTAATTAATTTTAGAAACAAGCACAAAATACAAATGAAAAAAATAAAATAAAATACAGGAAATTCACACAGAAGTTCAGAAAAACAACACAAACTCAGAGAAAATGAAATATTGTTGAGGGGATGGTGGAGGAATGTCATGCTAATCGGTGAGGTTTGTTGTAAACGAGGTGAAAACACAAAAGAGCAATTTACGCCTTTCAAGCAAAACGGAAGAATGCCCACTGTTGCTTTTTTCTTCTGGTCTGTTAACAGGGTGACATGAACTACAATTTATTACTATTATTTTTTACACAAACTTCCTTCATGCTCCTAATCTTCGAAATTCTTCTGTTAAATTTAGGAGCCACAGGAGTATGAAATGCAGGTTGCGGCTGATGGTAGATTCAGGTGTTGTTACAGCTACATATCACCACGGTGAAGAACACAGAGAAAACACAGGAAAGGCCAAGGGCTTAAGGAGCCCCAAAGTGACAGACAGACGGACAGACCGACACGCACACGAGCATGCACGCACACACAAACACACATGAATACAGATGCTTATGCGTACAAGCACAATTTCTTTCATAAAGCACATCACACTTGTACATCCGCACAAACACACACACTGACATACTCTCACACACACAGACACACGCGCACACACATGCACACACAACGTCCATACTCTCGCACGCATGCAGGCACACACATTTTCTGAAGAACACACACACATTCAAAGAGAATTTTTCCTCATTAAAGCTCTATACATATCTTGGATAACATCTTACCCCCCCCGAAACCCCCCCACCCCAAAAAAAGCACTTTAAGGGTTGAATAAATTTTAATGAGCATCCTGAACACATATATAATGTAAACAAATTAATTCAATCTAAATTATGAATCTGACACACAGAACACGACACCACCGTTTTTACTGCCTGCACTGCATGACAAACAAAACTGTTTTCGCAAAGGTATCATCTGACATAGCCCCATCAGGGAAGTAAGAAAATCTGCGGGAAATGGGAGAAACCGTTTCCAACTTAAAAATAGATGGTTGGGGGCTTTGCACTTAGTTGTCATTCCAAAAGTGTACCGTACTGTGGCTGCTTTTATTTTGTAGTCATTCATGGTTTTTTTATTATTTATTATACTCCCTTTTTACCGCTGGAAAATGACTTAATAAAACTGCTCACTGAAATCAAGCAAATAATACATTATGTAAGTGTGCCCCAGAATAACAAAGTATAAATAGTACGAATGCGTTTTGACAGGTAATAAATGCGATCCTTATATTCTGGATTTCGTAAATAGGTGCTTCTTGTTACAGTGAACTAAGAGCACAGGCGCACCCGCCAGCCAGTGGATGTGTGTAATATCACAAGAAACTCAAGAACACAAGAACCAATAAGGAACGATACAGAAATATACGCAGAACATAAAAAGGGGCGATCACTTTGGAACGAGCGGAATGAAGATTTGCCGTGGAGTCACATTCGTAAAAAACAGACACGTGCGCCGTCGGGGTCGCGGTGGGGGGGGGGGGGGGGGAGGGCGCAAATAAAACGCGGGCGTGCGGCGGCACGACGGGTCAGAGCCGTCGCCGCGGAGATGGCGTGCGTCTGCCGAGTCGCCGCGTTTAACGGCGCGGCGGCGATGGCCTGGCCCCGGGCCCTCCGGAGACCCGTAAGCCCGTGGCAGCGCACTTTATCACCTCCCTCCGCCTGAACTCTGGCTGAACCTGGCCCGCCACCCGCCATCTCGCTTTATGCCTTGGCATCTGTCGCCCTCCCGCAAGAGACATAAGGTGAGGCACCTCCTTTTGTCTCCTCCACCCAGCATCTGCCAGGCCATCTTTGGCACTTTAATAAGACCCTCACCCCCCCCACACACACACACACACGCACACATACACACGCGCACACACACATACACACGTAAGCCCGCGACGCCCTCCCCACTTCCTGTGCGTGCTTCGCCCCTCGTCACCTCCTCCTGCCGTACGGAGCGGTCTCTAAGAGAGAGCCTCCGGTCATGTGACTGGGAGAGCGCTGGCAGTTGCTGTGAGCACGACCGTAGCGGGAGGAGCCGGGCGAGGGGGGAACACGGTGCGGCACGGCGGAGGAGAGGCGGAGGTAGCTGGGGTGGACAGCGAGATGCCTGTCTCAAATCATCCTTCAATATTCTCACCCCTCCTAACTTACAGTCTCTCTCTCTCTCTCTCTCTCTCTCTCTCTCTCTCTGTCTCTCTCTCTCTCTCATACACACTGCACAAACATGCCTGCAACCGTGCCCTCTCCTCTTCAAACTAATTACCTCGGCTACCTTGTACCCACAACCCCCAGGGACGCGAACAACTGTCAGACCAGTATTATTTGTGAAATTTAAACAATCATCTTACGTGCGCTGCTGCTAAGATCCCGGCCTTTTCTGCGGCTTCGACCTTCAGTAATTAATACCCCTGGGCCCACTATTGGCAAAGCCTTTATCCGCTGGGCCAAGAAGCCTCTAACCCGCTAATTACGGGCAAGCAGCTAATCTCCCAGCCTCTGTGATTGACAGCTACACCTATTCTACTAATTGCCTGTTGCAGACAACACCTGGTGAACTTAACTGTCAGGGGAGACTAGATAGTACTGAGAACTCCTATGGGTCTCACGGGAGGCTAAGCTAGTTTTTTTTTTTTTTAAGTGTGTGTGTGTGCGTTGTGCGTGTGTGCGTGTGTGTGCGTGTGTGTGTATGTGTATGAGTGTGTGAGTGTGTGCGTGTGTGTGTGTATGAGTGTGTGTGTGTGTGTGGGTGCGCGCGCGTGCGCTCATGCCTGCACGTGCTTATCTCTGTGAAAACGATAAAATTCAGTTCTGGCTTATAAGTCAGAAGCGTGATTAGGGAAAGGAAGGCTAGCTCCAGCATTTTGTTTGACTTGATTCTGGGGAACTATGTCATAAAAAGCTTGGCTGGCCACATGCTGACTGGACACAATATCGCATTTCTCAGAGGTAGTCTAACCAATAAATAGCCATTAGAGATGTTGTTATCAACTGTTTTGCGACTGGGTGAAACGGGTCAGTACATCATGTTCTATAAACCTTTGACATTTTGTTGGTCCTCATACATTGAAACAAATGTGTAATCAATATGGTCAATTTTAAAGTATTTTTTCACGCACTAAATAGCTGATGGGTGTTTGTGTGTTTTCAAAAGAATACTTTTTGTGCAGTCCTGCAAGGTAATAGATTAAAGTAAAACATTATGAGCATATGATTGCGCAATTATGTACGTGATACTGTTGACATTTTATTGTATGTATTGTATTGCTGTATTCACAAGATAAAGGTATTAAAATAAGTTCCGTAAGTTGCATGAGGCCAGATGTTTTGGTTGTCTGAAGACACATATGAGGAGCGGTTATATTGCTCAGGATGTTTCTCATTATTTATGAGTGGTGTGAGTTGTGGAGGAGGATGACACTGCCCGAAGTTCAGCCTCTCTGGAGAGCTTACACAGGAGCTACAAGACCTGCTGTACACTTTACATCTATACACTAAAGGTTCAAATTAATACATGCAAGCACATGCTTAAGCATATAAATATAACTGTAGAATGCTAAAAGAAATCATTACCCTCTGTGAGAAGAATGAATAGCTTGAAAACAGACACATACACATATGCACACATACACACACACACACACACACACACACAGACACACGTACACACAAAACCAAAATTATATTTCAAAAAGATTTGTCACAGATAACAAGCGGTCACATAGCTGATAAAAACACTGTAATTGACACAAATAATAATACAAAGAAATGCAATTTCTCTGAATTAGCATGTGTGCTAAATGTGGTAAAAGCTGCAGCATAGGCCACTTTATTCACTGAAATTCAGCTGAGAGTCAAGCATGATTTTAATGAAGAGGAGGCTAGCTGGGGTGAGTGTGCTTTGGTACAGAATGGTGTATTTGTTCCGGTTGCCTCTGAGAGGGAGAGAGAGGGAGAGAGAGAGAGAGAGAGAGACCGAGGCAGGAGGAGCCGGGCGTGCCGTGGATCGGCGCTGAGCCGACGTGCCCGCGGGAGACCGCGATCGGCCGCGCCGTGGATAAGCAGAGCCTCCTCCTCTACCCCCCCACCCCCCTGCTCCCGTCCCATCGGTCCCCGGATCGCTTCGCCACCCCTCGGGGGGGGGGTCGCTTAGCGGAACGTGTTCTGCAAATGCGTCCAGGCCCCCCTGCCGGGTCTGACCTTAGAGGAGTAGGACAGCAGTCCTAACAGCTCAGGGGTAATCAATGGATCTAAATAACATTATGACACAATTACCATAACCCCCCTCCCCCTACCTCCCCATCCATGTCCCCAAACAACACCAGAGCTTGCGCTTTGTCTCTGAATGGGATTAGACTTGCTGATGCATGGCTCTCCTCCACAGAAATTCACATGCTTGCCATTCATGGAAGTGACTGCCTTTTATGCAGTAAACCATGTTTAGTAGTCTAACTATGTGACTCTGGTCAGAAAATCTGAGAAATATGGGGAATTAGCATCTGTGTGCATCACCGAATAACTAGTAATAACTAGAATGCATGCATGGATACTACCGAGCCAGACACAATAAATGCTTTTAGCATCGATTAAGACATTGCAATGCTAGCGTGTGACCATATGATATAAAAATAATGTCTATGATGTCTACACATCTGTACAGTACACAGTACACCGGACAATCACATCTGCCAAGCAAATAAACCATGAAAACAACGTAAACACATCTGATTTAAAAATGTAGCACTCGCACCCGGCTCTAACGTCCACGGCGCGGCTTTTTGTCAATCGTCGTACCGCGGACCCGCCAGAGCACGCGGAAGCGAGCGCGAGAGTCCCGGCTGAAAATGTTTTACAATTTTATCGTTGGCCGGGTTTTTTTTGCGCTCTCCAGCCTTCCGGGGCCCAGTTAAAACGGGACCCCCGGGGCGATGACACTCCCGAGCGGGTGAGTTATTATAACGCCCGGGCACCGGCCGTGACGGGGCGGTGGAAGAGAAAACACGCAAAGGTCACCCAGCCAACCTCGTCCATCAGAGGCTGGGTGGAAACAAATATTTCTGAGCCACCGAGTGATCTAGGGCTCGGACCTGGTGCTCTGGGAACCCGCTCACGTTTGCATGCGTTATGGCGAATGCGCGGCTCCCCTGTTACGCTGAAAATGCCCCTGTTTATGACATCACCCTCATGTTTATATCTCCAGATCCTCTCTGTAAATATGGTCTTAGTTTTCCTCTGCTAACATACCCTCATTAAGGCATTAAGCACTGTATCTGCAATGTTAGGTTTCTTCCATATACTGTAGGCCTACAAGAACCATTTTGATTTAATGAACAAGCAGCCTTATAAATTAAATATTAATGAATGTATGTCAAAATCTCTTGGAAATAGATTTTGATATACATTTCACGTGCGTGTCAAAATCGCAGGTCTCCTTATGGTATATTATTTGCAGTATTGGCCTTGATATTATTTTCTGTGCTCCTATTGGTTTAATAAAGAACCATAATTCATGTCAAGATGTGTGTAAGAATGCAATAGAACGAGGTATCCAATCTCAACATTGGATTTCAATTTCATCTGTTTTTTTACTATTCCTTGCTGGGGGTGTACAGTATTGTAGTAGCTTGAAGCAAATCCCAATATCCATGAAGAATCAGCCCCCACCCCCCACCCCAGTATCCACCTCACCCCCCTCCCCCCTCTTCCCATACCGACCCCCCCGCCACCACCCCCCACTTGGGGTCCTGAGAGCAGCAGTGAATGCACACCAACCTGAACACCTCATTTATCAAAATTGTTCCGCAAAAATGATTTATCTTCTCATTAAGTATGCGCAGATGTCTTTAATGGGCGGACATGCCCAAGAGGTGCAGTTGATATTTGTGAGGGGGTGGCAGATAGGGCGGGGGATGGGTGGGGGGTGGGGGGGGAAGGGCAGTCGTGGGGGATGGGTAGGTATGGATTGGGAGAGATCGAGAGGAGGAGTTGGGGACTTGTGAGGGGAGCTACAGGCTTGACCAATAAGAGGGGGTCAGTTGTCTCCTCAAGTGGGCGTGGCGAGAGTTTTGCATTCCGACGCGGGTCACAGGGGTCCCGTTTTCACGAACCGTTTCCACCGGACTCCTGGCGTCCCACGCGACCCTGGCCTGGCCGCTTCCAGCGAGGAGGTTGACAGGAGACACGGTACGCGTATGGAGACCGTTAAACTCAACAGACCTGAAAGCGGGAGGGAGAGGCAGAAAACACTGTCCTGCCAGACATATGTGATCGCTGAGGTCGTCCACAGTCCTCTCTTGAACACATGGCCCTGTGAATTTACTTCACCAACTACCACATTCATATTTGAATACAACTGTAAAGCTGCTTTTTTATCCATTCATTTGGTCTCTACATAATTTCTCATTCATGATGGAAGCTGAAATTTTTTATCTCAGTATTTCTAGTTCAGGTTCTGCTTTGCCACAATTTAGAGAAGCATTAAGAGAATAATGGCAGATCTGTATTTTTCACTTCAGTTATTCTTTCAAGACGTTTTATGTGAATACAAGCTCCAGCAAACATTTGCTCTTTCAAAGCCCAGGTCTAAAACCAAGTCAGTTGGCTACCAAGTCATGGGTTTCTCATAGCAATTTTCTGTAGTTCCTTTGTTGTTTTTGTCCACAGAACCATGCCATCAAGCGCGACCCTCCACTGTGTCATCCTTGCGCTGGTTTCAGATCACAGTACAATAGCAAACCAATTGTTTTCAAAGCCAGGGTCCAAGTGGATGACCCGATGCTGCTTAATTGCCCGGAGAAGCGCTGAAAAAAACAGCGCTTTAATATTCAAAACTCAAATTAACACCGCCAAGCAGACCCCAGCTTCTCCACCACACGCTTTAAAATGCTGTAGGGTCAATGACATGCAAATATTTGCATGTTCGGTAGCTTAGAAAGAGAGAATACTTCATCATGCTGTGTGCATATAATTTAATTGAGTCTCTGGTTGCTGCTGTCTCTGCGAATTTAATTAGTAGCATACTTATAGCACCAATACCCAGCTAATGAGCCTCATTTAACAGGATGTTGCACGGGGTACCACCCCAATGAATGCAAAACGTCATTTCAAAAGATGATAAATCTCGCTGCACCACTCCAATGATCAAAAATAGGTACGCGTCTTCCTGTGAGGGAACAAAGAATGTGCTCGTGTGTAAATTAAATCTGTGCAACTTCTGTTTTGAAAGCGCAAAGCATTATGGGATTGTGTGCAAGTAGACATGAATTATCTTAAAATGGCTCACATAGAAGGGTCACTCAAGAATGGGAAAATATATAAAATATATACAATACAAATAATCAAACTGATCAAATGGATGCAGCAGAAAATAATTAAAACAAATGAAACTGAAAGCACTCCATGAAGACTAAGGTTGGACACACACTGAAATTCGATATATGAAAAGAGAAGAATGTAGAGAATGAAAACAAAATTGCAAAGGCCATTGTCTTTGGCTTCACCAAAACAAATTAAATGTTTAGATGTCTACTAAGATATTGAAAAGTACACAATGAAAATGATCTTTGAGAAGATGCCTTCTGTTAACCCAGCGCCTCTATGTCTTTCCAGTTCTCTGCTCAAACTTAGCTCTTGCAATTAGCCTCTAAGGAAGTTACTAGCCTTGTCTCTGAGAGTCCATGCATGCATAAGTCCAAACGTACATATGAATGCTCGGTGATGTAATGAACAGTTATAAAAGGTGTCAGACAGACATGCTTTTCACTACAGGGAACGGCTTATTTTTGCCGCAGGGTTATTCCGCTCCTTATCTTTGCCTCTCCCTCTTTCTCTTTCTCTTTGTCTACTTTGCTTCCTGTGTCATGACACCGAGCAAAAGCTTAATGGACCTACAAAGGCAGTGATTATCACCTTCATAAACCTACGCTTCATTAGCCGCCGCTCTCCGACGCTAAGTCGAAGGCGTGATTCGGAGAGCCAGGCCCTGAGAGGTGGCTCTCTGATACGCAAATGAACAGGGGTGTCTAAAAAGGTGCCATTTCCTTCGGTGGTAAGGAAGGTGGAAAGGCGGAAAGAGAGAAGGAGAGAGAGAGACGCGAGGAAAGGTGTTTGTCTTCGTCTCGCTCGCCTCCAGTCATTAAAACTGCTTCAGCGATCAATTAAGTGGTGTGAGGCAAGGTTACGGAGCGAGGAGGCGGTTTGTTTAATTGAGCTTTTTATCGCCGAAGGGGAATCCTCCCTTTTAAATGACTCTTTTAATGGTCCCCGATGTTTGTGCTACGTAGCCCATGAGTTACTCTCAAGCTGAGGCGCACGTTCGATATTTGCAAATGCACGGGACCGCCCGTGACAAGTCGGCCCATTTCAGTGAACCGTAAATCTGACACTTACCATTAATATAGGTATTTGGTAACTTCAGATCATAACTGTATCAAATTGTATTTGATATGAACTCCAAAAAGTGAAATAATACCTTTTAAGGAAGGCCTTAATAGTCTGTCACTCTACAAGGCCTGTCTTGCAATGCCCTACTTTTTCATGATCCTCTCAGCCAGACATCCACCCCTCAGCAATGTTTTTTAATAGGAAAAGACATGGGCCTGTAGTTTGCAGTTTGTAGTTTGGACTAAACCTCCCTAAATGGGATATCTGAGCGCTGCCCTTTAGGCATGGAGCAGAACCCCACCCCTTATGTTTACAGAGGACTGGTCCATTCATGAATAATGCAGGTGTAATATTTGGCCAATGGTGAGTGAGGGACTGGTTGCTGTGTGAAGAATAAGTTTTTTTTTTTTTTTTTTTGATAACTGGACCCCTCAGCAGAGAATCAGTATTTAGAAAGAATTGGGTTAGTGCTGTGAACACACAGACTTGCCTCTGTACCTTATATGTGGTGAATGAGGCTGAACGGCAATATCGTCAACACCTCTGGCGGCCATTTTTCAGCTTTCTCTGACTGCCTCAATGAGGCTTGGCTACTTTGTCAGTATGAACGATGTCCTGTTTGTGTATGCAGATTTAACCCCTCCATAAAAGACTAAATTGATTGTGTCTTTTGACATCAGCGATCATATATGCAACATGACAAATGCGGCACATTGAGGTGTCACGGTTAATTTGCCTGGTTACTGGTCTCTGCGACCGACTCACTCATTTAAACTCTACTCAGCTTCTTCCGGACGGAGCATCAAGTCAGTCTGTTTTTTTTAAAGTTTTTTTTTTCCTTCATCCTTTTCCTGGAGACATGCGGACATGATTTATTCAAATGACAAACCTCAGCTTTGGTTTTTTTTTTCCTGGGGTAGTAGTCATTGGGCGCTAATGTCGGATTACTTTACTAGCCATTCCGCCCGTGATAAATGACTGAGACAGGCAGTAAAAAATAGATCAAAACCACCAGGACGGAGAAAAGCAGAGCGCGCGAGGAAACGGCGGTAAATCATTCGGCTCGGCGGCCGATAGGGCCGGGGAAAAAGCCGCCCATTATTCCGCTGCCATCGCTGATAAAAGCGGAATATGAGATTAGAGGGGCGGAGATGGAGCAGTTACGTTCCGTCGGGTTTATATCTTAACAAGCCATTATCGCCAAACTGGGGGGCCCCGACACGGGGGGGGGGGGGACTGCACGTGAAAAACGAGCGTTGCGTATTTCGCGGGCGTTAAATAACGCGGGCGTTAAATATTTCAAACGGCTAATCTGAAGCAGCCGACGACGGGCTGACAGGTTTTCACGCAGGGTGTGGGTTCACGCTTGATTCGGCTCAACGACGGCTCAATGATTCGGTTTAACGGCGGCTTTTGTCCACACTCCAGACAAAAACGCTGCCTCCTACACCCAAGTTATACCCTGTACCTACAGTACCCTGATTATAAAACCAATTTTAACTATCCTGAGCCTAGCCCATACTTCTGCCCAGTACACAGCTGTAATATAACTGCAATCGCTTGCAATGGGAAAATAGCAACAAAAAAAACTTATTTTGGTGTACTGTCTGTTTAAAAAAGCAGAATCAATAAGGATAAATTGGCAGCTTAGCTAATATATCAAAAACATTATTCAAATAAATAAATAATCACTGCAATGCTTCCTGCATCAATATTAAAGAAACAACAAAAGACCTAAAAACATAGCCAGTTTGATTTCAATGCTACCCTGTCATTGGTGTTAATGAGGACATAAAGCAGGGTGCTTCATGTACAGCCAGATGTTTTTTTTTGCTGTACTTTCTCTTACATGTAGATGAAGGAACATGCAAACAGCTACAACACCTGGTGAGGAGAGAGATTTCTTACAGAAGTTTGACAAATTTAGTGGCCCCACAACCTGCAGCTTGGCGTCTCTATTAAGTTCCCAGTGTGACCTTCTGTACTGTCTTCTGAAAGGAGAAAAACAGTCCAGGGATGCACACAAGTTACACTAAAAAGTCAAGTGCACGGGGAAATCTGGAGACAATGCACATTTATGGGGGTACAGGGGAGCTTATAGCTGAAATCAGAGTACAGTGATTGAAAAACTGAGTCTGTTGAAACAAATGAAGAAAATAGGATTAGCATCTTACTTTATCAGTAGATATACCTTGTCTCAAAGCTGAAAGCATAGACATTTAATGCCCTCTATGTGGCTGACATTTTTCCTTTCGAAGATGAGCTATTCATAAATGTATTAGAATGTAGTAAGTGCTGTATTTAGTAGATTTTATGCGATATATCATGATGGAATATCAAAAATATATATTTTATATAGATTTTGTATAGATATACAATATATTTTCTAGATATTGCAGTACTTTTAATATATTTGAAAATGCAAAAGTGGCCCTTTCAGATACTGCAATATATTACGCTGCTGCAATCTATTTACGATTATGTTTTGAAAAAAGTACACATATCAGTGATATATGCCAATATGCTATATTTCTAAATGGGGGGTTTTCAAACAGAAATTGCCATGGCAGCAGGGTGGTCCATCCCACTGCTAGGGCAGGACGAATCAGCGTATCACAGGAAATGAGGTCACCAGTCTTTTACAGTGATCGAAAGTAATCTGCAGTGACAGCCAACATCATAGCAAATCGCCATTTTTCCGTCTCAGCAAGCCGTTTGTGCTCATGCCCGAACTGCCTGATTACAGGGAGCATGAAACACTCTTCACTCTGTAATCAGCCCTATAAGAGAAGGCATGGTGATCCACAGCAAAGTGCTTTCTGATTGCCATCAATCCGCCTTCAGCCTTGATTACAGAAACATACACTCTTAATTGAGCTGTTCTGCGCTCCTATTCTCTGAGAACAATTTTGAGGCACAAAACTTTGATGTTAAAATCTATGGTGATGATAACGACAATGGTGGTAAGCAGGTTTTACAGGAAGTAATCTCCAGTCCACTTGTGGGACAGGCTGTCATGTAGGCCAGATGAGTGCTAAACACTAGTGTTGGCTGAGGTAAGCTCCCGCCCCCAGCACTTCACTGCAGTGTTTTGATATGGTGAAAAGTGCTGTAGTCAGCATAATTAAACAACATTCCCATTGCAGCTCCAGAGTGATTTCAGTTAGTGATTTAATGATTATTAACAACGTGCAATTGCATGGCAATTAAAAAAATAACAGAATTTCACAATGCTGTTGCTCAGTTGTCACATGCTGTGTGACATCCCTGGGAGGGAGATGCGGCAATTCTGGGTTTTTTACC